>NC_067169.1:65578474-66178474 GCF_903995435.1 Acomys russatus
CATCACTCTTTTTGTGCCAACAACCTTGCTTATATCCAGCCCCATTGTTTGACCTGGGCACATCCCACCATTATGCCACTGAATGGGATGCATGAAATGATACCTTTTAGATATTTGGTAGATTTTGGAATATACTTACACTTTCTGTCTTAGGTAATTTGATGAGGGTACTCAATGTAAATACAAATTTTTAAATCTCTGGATTGCACAATTTTATAGTCATTTTGGGACAAAAGCATAGTGAACCATTTTCGCAGGTCACCTCAGTCCACATAAAGAAAGCATTGATATGATTTTTATACATGTCATATCAGATCTACATGTTATGTAGACTTGATACAATATTGCTATAATTAGTAACTTTTGTAAGTTTCTATATTAAGAAATCCAGAAGAAGAAAATATAGAATGTACATACATTAATTGATAAAATTGATCAGAATTTTGCCCTTTATTTTTTTAACACATATGAGTTACCATCTAGAGTTATTCTCTTACTCTACTATAGCTTTCTTTCTGTTCTCCTCCTCTGAATGTTATTATTAAATGTATTTCTACATACTGTAGGTTATAACACACACACACACACACACACACACACACATACAAAAATAAGATGTAAGTATATAGAAAACTATGTCCTTGCATAAAAGATTTGTTCATCAGCAATAACCTTTATAATCTTGTATTTATCTGCTAAAATAGACATCTTAATGTAATTTGCAAAAATTACATAACTTTAGGTAGATATATGTTTGTGTGTTTGTTTTGTTTGATATGGTCTTGGGATATTTGTCTACAGGATGGAAATCTAGATATGCTTATATCTGAGCATCTAGTCCCCTTTCCTCTGCTACAATACTCATGAAAGCAGGAGAACCTTTTTGCTTCTACTACTTTCCCTTCAATTATGCTCTTCTTCAAATAGAAGAGGAAATCAAGTAGTTTTTTCTTTACTATGTATCCAGAAAGACAATATTAGATCAGTCAATGAACTTTATTGCACAGTTTCAAAATATAAGAGGTTTCACAGCTAAAATGTTAAATGGCAGTGACGATTGAAGTTTTCTTACATAAATTTACCACAAACATACATTTATTTCCTGTCTTTTTGTTTAAACTATATGGTATGGAGGAATATTTAAAATAACTGATGTGTTATAATCATATAGTATGAGTTTAAGGTGTCATTTAAAAGATATTTTGCTATAAGTACAAAAAAATGTCCCTTAGTGCCATATTTTCCTAACTGTATGCTTCTAGATGGAGGCAATACTTAATCAAAAACATTTGCCCACATTTTGAGTTCATAATAATTTGAACACTTATCTTGGAGAGGTAATTTGCTTTGTATAGCTCCAAAATTTGCCAAATCCTCAAGGTACTTCACCCTGAAAAGCAGATAATGAATATGTCTGGTTGCTGAATCCACTGTCCATCTTCCTTAGCATAAGAAACCACAGACTCTGCAAAAGGGTTTCACAAAACCCTCAGGTGAGGAAAGTCTGATTCAAGATCCTATAGTTAATTAGGGACAAGACTGACAGTTTTCTAGCCAAATCCTACCCATTCTACCTCAGCTTTAAGGTAACACTACAAATAGCTGTTTCAATATAAGGGAAATCTAAGATGGCTAGAACTGGAAGAAAAAAATATACAGAAGTATTTAACTTCAACAAACATAATTTCTAATGTGTAATAGTACATCTCCTAAGATATTGATTTGATTTATAAGATATTCTTGAATATTTAAAATGTATTTCCTTCATAGAATTACAAACAATTTGTATGTAGATTTTCTATTTATGAGTGCTACTGTAATTTCTCAATATAACCTAATTTGATGTATAGTATATTCATACACATACACAAAGTAGTTTTAAGTAAGTTTTATTTGTCATTTTATCAAAATTGAGTATTAAAATTGGTTTGATATAAATATCTTTCAACAGCCAACGGTATAAAAGACATCTTTTATGTTTTTCTCTTAACATTTACTATTCCTAGTCTAAAACTCAGCATAATTTACATTAATATTCAGGTAAACACTTTACCCATAGGTCTCCATTCATGAATGAATTAAATGTTTTTAAGACAAAGTATTCTATAAAGTTAAATAATACCATCACATTTATACATAATAATCTAAAGTGTAATGAGTTTCTCTGAAAGAAAATGTGGGACTGTTAGTTTTTAATTTTGCGTCAAAAGATAACTAAGATACAAGAATAAACTTGAGTACATAGTAATGTACTACATAACGTAGAATTACTAGGACTTTTTAGATATGTATTCCTATGGATAAATTATGCTAAATTATCACAAAATTTTAAAATAAATTTTTAACATGATAATTTTATTTTAGTATGTTTCATTTGAAATAAACTTACATCACATGTCTTTTTCCCCTTTCCTTGCTTCTAGGCCCTCCCTACTACCCTCGCTCAAATCTCTCCCATGCTTTTCCAATTCTCAAGTTGATAACTTTTTTTTCTGCTTATTATTCCAATCAAACCTATGCTTATATGTGTGATTATGTGTTTTCATTATTATACACATACGTATGTATATATTTATGTAAAATAATATGTACATGTTTGTTTCTTTTATTTCTGTGTGCATGGATTCAAGCTTGACCACTGTGAGTTGGACTACACAGACCAAATATTAAAGATGAATTTTCTAATACCTTGGTACTGGAGGTTTTATTAGTTTATGGTTCTTATGGGGAGCATTTTAAGATCAAGTGGCTTACCGTCCTTTAACACACACACACACACACACACACACACACACACTTATTTGTATTGTGTAAATTTTAGGTAAATATAAACCAATATGATTCTTTGAGGCTTTGTTGAATCACTTTTCTGTTATTTGTCCTTAATCCCTCCTCTTTTACATTGACCTCCTCTCCTCTTCATTAATTTGAGTCCTCTCCCCTTTATTTTGTTTCATTTGTCATATCTTCTGTATCTTTCTATTCTTCTACTCAAACTGACCTCAACAGCTATGATCTCTTTATATTTTCCTAGTCTCTGTGGTTCTTCATGTTGTATAGTCACATCTGAGGTTTTGGAACTATGAACAATACATAAGAGAGAATATGCGATGTTTGTATTACTGGGTCTGGGTTACCAATAATATGGTTTTTCTAGTTCCAACTATTTACCTGGCTTGCTCAAAATTTCATTTTTTTTTCTTTAGTGCTGCAAGTGTTCCATATCCATTCATCATTTGTAGTCTATTTAGGTTGTTTACATTTCTTTGCTATTGTGAATGTGTTGTTTATGAATATTGCTGAGAAAGTATCTGCAAAGTAAGATATTTGATCCTTTGGGCATTTGCCAAAATACTAGATCATAGGGTACATTTGTTTTAAATTTTTCAAGATTCTTCATGCAGATTTCCTGACTGTTTTTAACAATTTGCATTCCCACCAACAGCAAATGAGGATTTCTTTTTCTGCAGAACCTTGTCAGCATTGCTTGTCAGTTGTTTTGTTAAACTTAGCCTTTCTGACTGGAGTGAGATGGAATCTTAAAGTTGTTTTAATTTGGATTTCTCTAAATGCTAAGTGTGATAAACACTTTTAGATAATTTTCTTAGCCAGCTTAAGTTCTTCTATTGAGAACTCTTGTGTTTAAATCTCTAGACCATATTGTAATTGGGGCCTTTGTTTCCTTGGCTCTGTTTTGTTTGTTTGTTTTGGTGGGGTTTTGTTGTTGTTGTTGTTGTTGTTTCTTTTTTGGTTCTTTGTGTGTTCTGGACATTAATACCTCTACCAGATGCATATCCATAAAAGATTTTTTTCTCATTCTATGGGTTTTTTCATCACTTCATTCTTTGTTTCCTTAGATGTCTGAATTAGTCTTTTTATATTCTGGCATTCATTTCTAATTTTGAATTTTTGCAAAGAAATTTCTTTCAATTTCATCACAATTAATAGAAGTAAAAAATTGTAGTATAAAAAAGCAGTGAGAAAAAACCACTTTGGAAATAAATAAAGACAAGAAATTTGTAATTTATAAATACTATAAATGCATGGAATTAAAATTATTTTGGTGACAAGTCATATATCTTAGAAATAAAATATTGTTTATAACTATGTAGAACAGTTAAAATTTAAATCTACAAAAATCTAATATAGAAGTGAATGTACAAACAGTGTAGGTAGACAATTATGTTCATTTAAATATTCTCTAAATCCCTATACTTTATACCATACAACTATAAATTCTGAAACATAAGCAGATTGATAGTGTTACTTCAAATTTTTCAATAATTTGTCAGGGAGAATCCTGGTCTTATATTTACCACTTTTCCAATAAAATACTATATGTCACTAACAATACATACTGAGCTAGTCTGACTAATACAAAATACAAAAATCAGTATTTAAAGAATGAATTTCTAAGATTTTCATTAGCATTAATACACTTTTTAACACTGTGACAAAAAGTTCTTTCATAATGAAATGTTCTGAGGTAGTTTTATTTCTTTCCTTTGAATTATGAGAATTATTTATATATTCAATCCTAATATTATAGCCTTATTGAGTAATAAAAAAATACACATAAGATATAAGTTGTTCTGAGGAACAACTAAAATCTTTTCTTCTCTTTTAAATTAAAAAGAGATAAAAACATTTCTAATGACATAAAATACACATTGCTCTTGGCTCAGCTTGAAACATATAGCTATTGTTGAGTAACGCATTACTATTTGTTAATATTTCTATTTTGCTTTACAGTAAAGGTCTAAACGCCAATGGTATGATTATTCCTTAATGGAGTGGGTAAGTGACAATGACATAATAAAAAAATGTAACTTAAATTATTAATTTAAAAAGGTAGAGAAAAGCTAATGAATGTTGCAAGGGCTCTATCCCATATTTTAAATCAATCAGAGGGCCATAAACCAAGAAGCAGTTTAGCACTTAAACTTTACCCTGCAGACATTTGGTAATGAAACTCCTGACATTACAAATATATTTATTTGACAGTTGTTCTCACTCATAAAATAATGGTTTTTTCAAAAAACTCATTACAAATTGCAAATAAGTTTTAAAACCCATAAAAAATCATCTGACATTTATAGCCAAAACATAGCTTGAGGATGTTGATACATAATGATAATCTTCTTGGTGACATTTGGAAATTTTTTTCATAATTCATTCATAGAATATAAAAATTCATAGAGAATGGCTTGGTTGGAATATGCTTGCAGGCAGGCAGACAAGGTTCTTATTGTTTGTAATCAGATTAGACAACTCTGAGATTAGTTTTGAATGTACATAGAAGACACAAGTAGTATTGTATTACTAGACATTTTGTATTAACTGTCATTTCTGTACTAGGTGTGACCAGGCGAATTGATGTGTTTTTTTTTTTTTTTTTTTTTTTTTTTTTTTTTTTGCTATATCTCTACTCTTTATAAAGGTGATTTTATTGCCTGTTAAAAGTGTAATTCAGTCAATACTATTACTTTACATTTTCACTATTTTCAAAGTGTTTTTCATGCTACTTGATATTCCTAACGTTTCAAAATCGATGTTTCTTATAGCAGTTTAAGTTTTTACTTTTTTTTCAAAATTATTGCTCAAGTTAGATGATACTAGTTCAGATAGCAGAATGCTTTCTTTTTTATCCAATCATATTTACAATTCCTGTATAAGAAAGCATCCTTGACCAATAGGGTCTTGACAAACTATTTGTAGATATATTAATTGAAAAAAATTACAAGTAGAATATTCGGATGCCTTTGGAGAACTTCAGAGAAAAAATCAGAGTCATAATCAAGAAACACTATGGATAATAAAACATCTCACCAATGTCTAGAACCTTAAAAACAACATTGTATTGAGTTCCAAATAGGATCTAGAAGCAATGTTGTGTTTTGTGAGAAGAAGCTATTATTCTTAGGCGATTCATAGATAGGTAGGCTTTTAAATTCTCTCCTCTATAAACAAAACCAATATACTTTTGCCTTTGTCATTTTATGGTATTTCTCAACAATGTGATCTTTGAATTCATTTAAACTTAATTTTTTTAGGTGTTTGAAGCAAATAAACAAAATATGTGAAAATGAGCTCTTACCTATCTGTATAGATTTTATTTCTGGTCCACTTGAGAATCTGTCTTTCTATTTTGTAGTAGATGATACCCAGTCAATGGTTCTTAGTGAAATGCTACTCCAAGTCAATTGTCAATCTTAATAATAGGTCTACAGAAGTAGGGGACAGAGGTTATAAGATTTATACACTAAAGAGTTTACTTCACAATGATATATGATTGTTTCAAATCTGCATCACTGTTTCATGGTACCAACAAACTGTCATATAATATTATCATATATTACTGTTAGTTAAAATAAAAGTTCTGATATAATTCCTTCATCAAATTAGGTTCAGTGTATAGACTATAATTTTATGATTTTCATATCAAATTATTTTGGTTTCACATAATATAAAATAAAGCAGGGTTTGGAATTACAATGGGAAATTCCTTGTCAGTAATTCAATATCAGAATAACATCCTGAAAATTTCAGTTAACCTAATTGAGTCTCTGAGTATACATAAAAGGATAATTGGAAAGTAATGAAGTTAAACACAAACTCACAGGGTTGATCACCTCACTGCAGCTGCCTATTAGCTTAGTGTGACACTTGTGTCATTTGTACTAAAACTGTGCCTATTTTATTTCTGAACACTGATGAATGTTGGAACCACCATAAGAATGTTTTATCATGTGCATAAAACCATATCAAAGTACTGTATATCTTTATTTCATTACAAGTAGTTATAGGCCTCTGTTATAGTTGCAAAGCAGCTTGGGAAATCAATTGAATAAACCAATCCCATCTCAATCCCAACCCTCTCTCATCATTTTCTCTGAAAACACTGACTGTCCTAACAGGTAGGGAATGAGAGAACAGGCTGGCAACTGAAACAATTCTAGAGTTTGAGGTAAATAAATGCAAGAATTAAGAGAAAGAAAAAAGCATGAAAATTATTTTCCATTCTTCTCTCTACCAGCATAGTACAATATCATCAATAGTGTCAAGGCTTGTTTCTGTTCCATGGAGTGGGTCTCACCTAAGGTTGGGCCAGGCATTGAATGGCCATTCCCTAAATCTCTCCTCCATCTTTATTTCTCCACATCTTGTAGCCAGGGTAAGTTTTGGTTCGAAGTTTTTGTGGGTGGATTGGTGTTCCCCTCCCTCCACTGGAGGGAGTTAAAGCGTGGCAACTTCAATCTCCATAGACTCTGTTAATAGGAATCTCAGCTAGAATCACCCCCATATTCTCCCAGAAGCCGATACTGTCTTAGATCTCCAGCTTGTCACAGACATGCCCCACCCATGGTTTCTCTTCCCTCTGTAAGCTCTTTGTCCTTCCACTCCTACTTTCCCTAGGTCTGATCTCCACACTTGGTTCTCTATGCATTCCCTCTCCTACCTTGTACCTTCTTTTCAATCACCACCACTGTCTATTCTATTTCTTCTGAGTGAGGTTTAAGTATCCTCCCTTGGGTTCTCCTTTTTACTTATTTTCTTTGAGTTTGTCCATTGAAGTATGTTTATCCTGTACTATATGGCTAAAATCTGCTTATAAGTGAGTATAGACCATATGTGTCTTTCTTGGTCTGGGTTACCTCACTCAGGATGATATTTTTAGTTCCATCCATTTGCCTTCAAAGTTAATGATTTCCTTGTTTTCAATAGCTGAGTAGGATTATAGGAGTCTAGCATAGCTGTCCTCTGAGATTCTACCCAGCAGTAATTGAAACAGATTCTGAGACTCTCAGCCAAATGTTGGGTAAATCATAGGGAATCTTGTGGAAAAGTGAGAGGAAGTATAGATGAGCATGGAGGTGACAGGAGTTCCTGAACACCAACATATTCAACTAAATAGCCTCTGGAGGGGCTTGAGTAGATTGAAGAATCAAAGACTATGCATAGTCTGGACTTAGGCCACTTACATAGATATAGCTGATGGATAGCTCAGGCACTGTGTTGTCCCCCTCATAAGGAGAATGGAGGCTGTCTCTGACATGGATTCTGTTAGTTGTTTTTTAGTCACTTTCTCTTGGCAGTGTTGCCTCCCCAGGATGGAGCGGGAGGGGACATACTCAGTCCTGACAGGACTTGATAAATTGGGGTAGGTTGGTGGTGAAGGGGGTTCCCTTTCTCTGAGAAAAGGGGAGGGGAAGGGGAAAAGTGTGGAAGGGTGAGACTGGGAGGATAGGAGGAATGATGTTATGATTCCCACCCATGTAAAGTAACAAATATATTATTTTTAAAAGAGAATTATTTGCCTATTTCTTTTTTATAAATCTTGCTTTTTGATATTTCTTTTGGTAACATAGTTTCCCAAATGACCTCCTTCATATAACTGCACCTTTGAATATAAGAATACTTTGCCTAAGAAGGTAGTCATAGATACAATGATACTTGCACATCATATCAACATAACTGGGCAAGGACATGGGTAGAAGAAGAAAACATAAATGAGGATGTCCAGGAGATGGCCTGTGTTTATAAAAATTTTAATTTTCTTAAAACAACAAAAATAATCAGAGCAATGACACACATTGAATATTGTCCCTTAAACACACATGTTTGTAATAACCTTCTGCAATTATTTCATAATGGACAAGACTAGGTAAAATTCCTCTGCAGGCTTTTACTATTCGTTTAATAATATTCCTTCTAAACACAAGGGTTAGAGAGGACGCATATAAATTTTAGGTAGACATGCAGTAAAGCTGAGTGGTAGAGCGGCTGCCTAGCATCTGCACGGCACTGACTTCAAACCCCAGGCCAGAAAAAAATAGATAATAACCCAAATCTTTCCCACAATCTCATATTCTGAGAATAGCCAGTAGTAAATTATGATTTATAGCTTTCCTTTATTTTTAGTTTAGAAAAACAAGCAGAAAAGCAATCACATAGAACATATGTGTATATTTTAATATGACTATGTATATTTACACAAAGGTAAATAAAATTGGTATCATAGTATTATTTTTTCCAATATTCTTTTTCAAGAATATACCTTTATTGATTTTTTTTGACAATTTCATAATGGATATAACACATTCTTTGTGCTCATATATGCTATTATCTTTGACTCAGCACTCTTAGTGTGATTTCCATCTCCTCAACAAGTTACTTTCTCACATATCTTTTGATTTGGTTTTGTGACCCACTGAATTTAACCAGGGTCACTTGTTTGATTATGGTTTTGGAGCAACCTGTTGTCACCTGGTGGGCTTACCTAAAAGTATTCAACTGAAGACATATCAGTCAGTTGAACACAATAGCTGTTCTTTTTTCAATAGCCATCAGTAGTCAATAGTTTAGCAGGGAAGGATAGAACTTCGTTAGCCCTTCACAATCCTGAATAGATTGACAGCTTCAGCCCTGTGCAGACCAATTTTAGTTTCTTTAAGATCATTTTCCACTGGGTATTTATGCCTATAAACCAATATTTCATAACTTATTTCTTCCCTATATTCTAGCTTTTACATTCTCCCCCCTCCCTTCAACAATGCACCTTGTGCTATAGATGGAAAGCTATAAATGTGCTGTTTAAGGTTGAACATTCAGTCGTCAATTTTTCTAAGCTCCCTGAGCAGCCCCGAATCTCTACATTACTGTCATTCATTGGAAAGAAAAACTTCTCTGATTAAGGCTGAGAGTAGCAATTGACCACAGCTATAAACATGAGCATTTAGAGAGCAGCTTAATCTTTCTCAATCTTTGCTTACTAAATCATTTCACCAGCTCAAAGATCCCCTCTTTGTGGGATATCTTTCCCATTCATTGTAAGATTGATAGATTATTCCACTTATATATGCGTAATAATATGATACATTTAATAAACTAAGGCTTACTGAATTTTATAAGACATGATACAAATAGTAAAATCAATAGCAATATAGTAAACATATGAGAAATAAAAAACATTTCAGCATTACCCCACCTAAAATTATTCTCTGTAGAGACAACTCACTGTCAGTAATTTTTCAAGTTTCAGATGTTATGATGTGCTTAGTTATCATGTTATTTTATTTTATTTAGTTATTTAATTAATTTATTTTTATTTTTACTTATTTGTTTATGTTTATTAATTTTTTTCTTTGACAATTTCATATGAGTATACGATATATTCTGGATATACTCATGCCTAACCTCATCCTCCAACCTTTCTTTCTCATCAAGTTCCCATCCCACTTTCATATCTTTTGTTTCATTTTTGTTTTTGCTTTGTAACCCACAGGGTTGAACCATGACCACCATGTAGGGTTGGGTATGAAGGTATCTACTGACCCCTGAAAATTCAGCAATGGATACCTCACTGAAGACAGGGGCTTTTCCTCTCTACAAGCAGTCCTTGACTGATGCCTTAGTCAGTGTCTCTATTGCTGTAACAAAACATTTTATCAAAAAGCAGCTTAGAGAGGAAAGAGTTTGTTTCTTCTTACAAATCTCAGGTCATACTCCATAATTTAGGAAGGGCAGGGCAGGATCTTAAGGTAGGAACCTGGAGACAGGAACTGAAGCAAGGGCACAGACAAATGATTCTCATGGGCCTCCTCTTTATAACATTCTCTACCTGCATATTTATACATTCTAGGATTACCTACCCAAAAATTGTACCAGGACAACAGGGTGGACACTCTGACATCAATTATTGGCTAATAAAATGTACCACAATTTGGCTGCAGTCTAATAATATGGAACAATTTCTCAATTGTCATTACCTCTTCTCATATAACTCAATCAAGGGCTGCTTGTTTTTGGCACCTTGACCAGGCATGAATCTCTAATATTAACCCCCATTTACTACAAAGAAAAACTTCTTTCATTAAGACTGGAAGAAGAGCTTATCTACAGGTTAAACAAAAACATTTAAGAGATGGTTTGACAACATGCCCATTTATCAAAACAAAGTAATTGATTCATGCATAGCGTCTATGACCTCACCAGTTCCACAGTACTGATCATGAACCTCATCTTACAGAGTGGACCTCAGACCTCACTGGAAATCAGTTAACTCCACAACACTTATGCCAATATTTCATGAGTTGTTACCTCTTCCCTGGCAAGTTATTATTTGTAATTACCAGTGCGTACTTATAAAATAAGGGTCACCTGATACTATCTGTGGGAATTAAAACAAGGCTCATTCACAGGATTTTCAGCAAATTAAGCTGAGACGAATTTATTCCAATTATTTTATACACTTACCAAAAGAGAATACAGTGGCACTTGCTATGATATAATGGCAGTTTCAAGCTAGACAAGGTAGGCAAGATTCATGTCTAAGACTAATCTTCCTGCCAAACTTCTATATACTTTTCTCACTTCTGAGGAGTACAAATAATCAGAAGTGCCCTGAATGTCTCAATGACTGATGTAGTACCTCAGCTTCTAAGAAACTGGAAGGCACCCATTGCTCCAGTAGATGTGGAATCAAACCTCACAAACCCATGCAGCTATACCAGGCCAACCACATGATTCCCTGCAGGTACTGTAATATGCAAGGTCCAAATCTGGGAAAGACCACTACTACTCTTCTTTCTAAGCTGCCACATACCATACTCTGAAATGTTAATTAATAGGGAAGAAGCCCAGTTCAATTTCAACATTATTCCTCTATATTCTGAAACATTACTTTTATACAAATTCCTTACTTTACATTTAGTCATTACATAGGACTAAATAATAGTTGATTAGGACACATTAAGATGTTCTCATGTTTACTTATCCATCTATAAAAGCATTGTAACTATAAAACTCAATTATTATTTTTTACAATTTTTAATAAATATTTTACATATACATTTATATTATTATACATATATACAACAAACTACCTGCTGCAAGAAGAACCACAAAACAATCAGGAAATATATATATATAACTCATTTATAATATAAGGTTTACTTCTAGTACTTTGAAAGTACTATTGCAGGCTGTTTAGAATAAATATGTTATACAAGTTAATTGTTAGTTGATCAAATAATGATCATGTTAATTAATAGTCTGCTTTTATAACAAGAATATACAGTTTGGTTACAGCAGATAGAATTGACTCTATATAAAGAAAAGTTAGGATAGTTAGACAAGGTCTTCAAAAACCTGAGAGATGCACAAAATATGGCATTTAAAATGTTTTTATTATTTGAAAGATTCACTGCAAATGAGACAGGTTAATTCATGGCAACATTCAGCATATCTCTAAGAAGATGATGAGCACCAATGAACCTCCTTATGGAGATAGCTTCAAATATGGCTAACTAGACACTGGGCAAAAGGTCCTTTTTTTTTTTTTTTTTTTTTTTTTTTTAACCACAGACTGAATTCTGCGTAAAAAAAGGGCAAGCTTGGATGCAGGCAGAGTCTATGTCCAAACTCTGCCAAGACAGGGTAAGTAAGTCCTCAATAGTTCCTGCCTCTGGTCTAACTGGATGTCTACATGTAGAAAATGCAATTAGACCCTTATTTGTCACCATGCACAAAACTCAAGTCCAAGTGGATTAAAGACCTCAACTTAAAACCAGAGACATTAATTCAGTTAGAGGAAAAAGTGGGGAAGAGCCTGGGACACATAGGCACAGGAAACAACTTCCTGAACAGTACACCAACAGCCCAGGCCTTAATGTCAACAATTAATAAATGGGACCTCATGAGGCTGAGAAGCTTCTGTAAGGCAGGAGACATTGTCAAGAGAACAAAGCGACAGCCTACAGAATGAGAAAAGATCTTCACCAACCTTACATCTGACAAAGGTCTAATATCCAAAATATATGAAGAACTCAAGAAATTAAACACCACAAAACCAAACAACCCAATTGCGAAATGGGGCTTGGAAGTTAACAGAGAATTCTCAACAGAGGAATATCAAATGGCTGAGAAACACTTAAAGAAATGTTCAACCTCCTTAGTCATCAGGGAAATGCAAATCAAAACAACTCTGAGATTCCATCTTACACCCATCAGAATGGCTAAGATCAAAAATTCAAGCGACACCACATGCTGGCGAAGATGTGGGGAGAGAGGAACACTCCTTCATTGCTGGTGGGAATGCAAACTAGTACAGCCACTTTGGAAATCTATCTGGTGCTATCTCAGAAAAATGGGAATAGGGCTTCCTCAAGACCCAGCTATTCCACTCCTTGGAATATACCCAGAAGATGCTCCAGCACACAACAAGAAAATTTGCTCAACCATGTTCATAGCAGCCTTATTCATAATAGCCAGAACATGGAAACAGCCTAAGTGTCCCTCAGTAGAAGAGTGGATAAAGAAACTGTGGTACATATACACTATGGAATACTACTCAGCTATTAAAAACAAGGAATTCCCGAAATTTGTGGATAAATGGATTGAGATAGAAATGATCATAATGAGTGAGTTAACCCAGAAGCAGAAAGAATCAAATGGTATATACTCACTTATATCTGCATACTAGCCCAAGGGGCATGTCCCACGAAAGCCTTCACTTACCAGGAAACTGGGACAGAGGGGAAGGCATCTTATTGGGACTCTAAATGAGAGACGCATGGGAGAACAGCAAAATAAAAGGATCCAGAGGGTCCTAGAAATCTACAAGTAGAACAATATGATAGGCAGATTTGGGCCCAGGGGTCCCGCTCAAACTAAGACACCAGCCAAGGACAATACAGGAGGTAAACTTTAAACCCCTTCCCAGATCTAGCCAATGGTCAGAATATCTCCACAGTTGAGTGGAGAGTGTGATACGACTTTCTCACGTACTCTGGTGCCTCACATTTGACCATGTCCCCTGGAGGGGGAGACCTGGTGGCACTCAGAGGAAGGACAGCAAGTAGCCAAGAAGAGACTTGATACCCTATGAGAATATATAGGGGGACGTAATCCCCCTCAGGAACAGTCATAGGGGAGGGGAATAATGGGAAAATGGGGGGGGAGGAATGGGAGGATACAAGGGATGGGATAAACATTGAGATGTAACAAGAATAAATTAATAAAAAAAAATATTAGTATTAGTACAAAATAAAATAAATAAATAAATAAATAAATAAATAAATAAATAAATAAATAAATATTAGTTCTGACCAGGGAAGACCTCTTACTATCTGAAGCATGAACGTCTTCATATAGAAAGGGAATCTTATGGGTTATCTGGACTTCATGGCATGCCATTTTTTCATAGGGCATCTCTAACAGACTTATACAGTGGGTGCCTTACACCTGCTCAAAAATAGGGCAGAACTTTATCTTTAGATGATTTGTGTACCTTGCACATTCCATATATATATATAAAATCTAATACTTTTTAAAGTTTATTTTCAGAAGAAATCACCAGATAATGAAAAAGACAAAGCAAGTAGCCCAGCCCAGGTGATTCAGGCTCACAGACTACCTCAGCTACTGTTTCCTCAAGAATTTACATCCAGATCAACTTCAAAAGCGTGAGCCCAAAGGATCATTCCCAAACAGACTAGACAGAAAAAACACAGCTTTGCCTTTTTTCCAGCACTTGACATATTACGCAATTTTAAGAACATTACACCTCCATTCCCAGTATGTGGGATGGGTGTTTTCGGTGGATTACCAATGTTTGTTATTGTATAGGGGGTTTGGTTATAAGTTAGGAAAGGTTACATTTAGGGAGTTCTTTCTCTCTCCCCTCTATACTACTTTCTCTTTTATCTTTTTATCCACCTATTGTTAGGGGAAAGGAGGGAAAAAGAATGACAATAGGGGGAGGAGGGAGCCTATAGATTTATAGGATAAAAGATATATTATTTAATCTTCTAGCTCAAATATTTTACATTGTAACTGTATATTGATAAAAATTTGAGATTATTTTTATGAACTTTTGCTTAATGTATTTTGCATCTGCAACTCATTTAAAATGAGATGTAACATTCTAGTCTTATGAAAACTAATCATTGCAAACTATTCTGGATGTTTAGAGATGCAAGTTAGTAGTTTGTCATCTATAAATCTTATTTGTAGTCTTGTTAGATACTAATTTAGTTAATAACAGAAATAAGATTTGTTTAGTCTCTCACATATGTTTTCAAGGTTAATCAGAAAGCACATAGCTAGAAACAAACAGTGTTTGTCTATTTAGATATACTGAGATAGATAGATGATAGATAGATAGATAGATAGATAGATAGATAGATAGATAGATGATAAGTTGATTGGTCCATAAAAAGATAAATACATAGACAGGTAAATAGATATGATTATGGAATATAGTAAATATATAGATGGTCCTCAAATAGTTCAGTGATCTAAAGAATATGGCATTTAATAGTAAAGGGCTTTTCTCACAGAGAGCCATATCCGATCCTGGCAGCGCCTCCAATCTACTTCAATGAAGATGATGGCCATCAAAGAAACAAATGTGGCAAAATAGTCACTGAACAAAAAAACTTTTTTATCTCTGCTGTTGATAGCAGACTGACTGTCCAAATTGTCAACAAGCATGATACTGTGAAATTGATTGTCTAACTTTACAGAGAGTAGGTGGGCAAGTCCTTCAAAATTCCTGCTTTACAGAAATGTCATTCAGATATTCTGAGCCAATAGGCTGAAGACTGGATGACCCAAGGATATAGGAAAACCTTTGGTGACTGTCCAGGCGGTCAACTATCTCTGTCATGTCTGTACTTTTGGAAGCTGTTTGCCTCCCCTTACTACACGTTAAAGAATATTTCTTTCATAAGTCTCTGATGATGTTGAAGAATAGATACACTAAGATGACATTCTAATCCTGAACATTGGTACCTCAAACTCAAGGACAGCCACACTCATAAAATAAGCATTACTAAGGCTTAAATCACACATTGAATCTCATGCATTAAACCCACTCTCACCAATAGACAGATCATTGACACAGGAACAAAATGGAGAAATAATGAAACTCATAGATATCATGAATCAAATGGACCTAACGTATATCTACATAATAATTCCCATAAATACAAAAAAATATACCTTCATCTAGGCACCTTCTAAAACTTTCTCCAAAATTGATCATATACTCGGCCACAACACAAACCTCAGCAGATACAAGAAGATTGAAATAAGCCCTTGCATCTTATCAGACCACCATGGATTATAGCTAGAAATCAACAACAAGAGAAACAACAGAAACCCTAAAAAATCATGGAAATCGAACAACTAAATGACTTCTAGGTAAGGGACAAAATAAAAAGAGAAAGTAAAGACTTTATATAATTCAATGAAAATGAAGGTGCAACATACCCAAACTTATGAGACACAATGAAAGGAGTGCTAAGAAGAAATTTCATAGCACTAAGTGCCTTCATAAAGAAATTGGAGAGATTCTACACTAGCAACTTAACAGCACACTTGAAATATGTCGAATAAAAAGAAGCAAACACAACCAAATATGGGGCACCAGAGATCCTGTGAAAAATCAGTCTCCAGTCTCCACTTAACTGTGGAGAATGTTCTGTCCTTGGTTAGATCTGGATAGGGGTTTGATGATGACTGCACATTTTGTCCTTGGTTGGTGCCTTTGATCAAACAGAGCCCCTGGGCTCATATCCACCCATCATAATGTTCCTCTTGTAGGTTTCTAGGACCCTCTGGATCCACCTACTTCCCTACCCCCTATATTTTTCTCACCTACAGTCTCAATAGGATGTTCTCACCTCTATCCCACTTTCCTGGTAGGTGCAGACTTTCATGGGACCTGCCCCTTGGGCTAGTGTCCAGTTATAAGTGAGTATATACCATTTGAGTCTCTCTGCTTCTGGGTTAACTCACTCATTATGATCATTTCTAGTTCAATCCATTTATCCACAAATTTTGGGAATTCCTTGTTTTTAATAGCTGAGTAGTGTGGGGGAGGCCCAATGGCACTCAGAGGAAGGATAGCGGACTACTAAGAAGAGACTTGATACCCTAGCACCATATTCAGGGGGAGGAGGTCCCCCTTGGTCACAGTCATAGGGAAGGGGGATTGGGGTGAAAGTGGGAGGAAGGGAGGAATGGGAGGATGTAGGGGATGGGATAGAAAATGAGATGTAATATGAATTATTTTATTTTTCAATAAAAATGTGTTAAAAAAAAAAAAGGGAGTAAACACACCAAAGAGGAGTAGATGACAGGAAATCATCAAACTCAGGGCTAAAATAAATGCAGGTTGAGAAATTAATTAAGGAAATGTCCTTCACAATAGCTACCAAAAAAAAAAAAAACCATTAACAACAACAAATAATGAAACCCCATTAAGTGTCTTGGTATTACTCTAACCAAACAAATGAAAGATTTGTATGGAAAAAAGTCAATTCTGTAAAAAAGTAATGGAAGATATCATAAGATGGAAAGATCTCCCATGTTCATGGGTAGGTAAGATTAACAGTAAAAATGGCCATCTTACCAAAAGCAGTGTACAGATTAAATGCAATTCACATCAAAATTCCAACACATGTCTTTACAGACATTGAAAGAATAATTCTCAACTTCTTATGGAAAAACAAAAAAGAAAAACCAAAATCCTGAAAAGCTAAGAAAATTCTGTATAATAAAAGGTCTTCTGGAGGAATCTCCATCCCTTATCTCATGTTGTACTATAGAGCAACAGTAATAAAAACTGCAAGGTATTGGCATTGGTATACACAGGCAGATCAATGGAATCAAATTGAAGACCCAGAAATAAACTCACACAAATATGAGCTTCTCATTTTTTGACAAGGAAGCCAAAGTCATACAATGAAAAAATGATAGCATTTTCAATAAATTGTATAGGTCTAACTGGATGTCTATGTGTAGAAAAATGAAAACAGACCACTATTAATCACCATGTATAAAACTAAATTTCAAGTGTCTTAAAGACATCAAAGTAAAACCAGACACACTAAATCTATTGGAAGAAAAAGTGGGGGAAGGGCCTTGAACTCATTGGCCTAGGAAACATTTTCATAAGATCGACCATTAATAAATGGGACTTCATGAAATTGAAAAGCTTCTGTAAGGCAAAGGACACTGTCAATAAAATAAATTGACAACCTGTAGACTGGGAAAAGTTCCTCATTAACCCTACATCTGAAAGAGGGCTAATATCCAAATTAAATAAAAAACTCAAAAAAAAAAAAAAAAAAAAAAAAAAAAAAAAAAAAAAAAAAAAAAAACCAAACCAACAAACCAAATACTCCAGTTAAAAAATGGGGTACAGAAGTAAACAGAGAATTCGAATGGCTGAGGAATGCTTAAAGAGATGTTCAAGGTCCTTAGTCATTAAGGAAATACAAGTAAAAACAAATCATATATTTCATCTTATACTTGTCAGAATGGTTAAGATCAAAACTCAAGTGACAGCACATGCTGGTGAAGATGTGGAGAAAGGGGAACACTCCTCCATTGTTGTTCAGAGTGTAAACTTGTACAACCACTTTGGAAATTAATCTTGGCTTTCTCAGAAAATTGGGAATAGTGTTACTTCATGCCCTAGCAATATCATTCTTGGGCATATATCTGATCGATGTTCCACCATAAAACAAGAACATTTGCTCAACTGCTCTCATATGAGCCTTAGTTGTACTAGCAAGAATCTGGAAACAACATATGTAGCCCTCAACCAAATAATGAATAAAGAAACTGTGGTACATTTACACAATGGAATATTACACAGCTATAAAAAACAAAGAACTCATTAAATTTACAGGCAAATGGGTGGAACTAGAAATGATCATCTCATATGAGGTAACCAAGATCCAGTATGACCGACATGGTATATACTCACATATAAGCAGATATTAGCCACATAATACAGGACAATCATGTTACAATACACAGACATATTTGATGCAGATGCAAAATGACAAGGAGTATGCTTAATCTCATTCAGAAGAGTAAAGAGAATAGGCACCACACACTGTTGAAGAAAACTAACAGGATGATATCCTGCCATAGAGGTCTTGTGAATGACTCCACTCAACACCGGGATCAAAGCAGATGCTGAGACTCACAGCCAAATTTTGAGATGGAGTGCAGGGTGTTTTATGGAGGACTTGGGGGATAGAAAGACCTGAAGGTGGAAGGAGCTCCACAAGGAGATCAATAGAGCCAACAAATCTGGGCCAGGTGTGGGGGCCTGCAGAGACCATGCATGATGAAGATAAGCAGCAGTCTTCTTGTAAGTCCAATAATATCGGGAGTAGGGTTGACCTCTGATATGGATTTCAGTGGCCACTAATTGATCACTTCTTCATGACAGGGCAGCCATGTCAGGTCATAGAGGAAGAGGATTCAGGCAAGTCAGATGAGACTTGAAATGCTGGGGTCAAATGATAGAGAAGCAGGTCTCCCCATTTCTGAAGACAAAGGCAAGGTAGGAGTAGGTATGAGGGAGGGTGTCACTCAGGGGATATTAGTGAAGGAGCTACAATCAGGATGTAAAGTGAATAAATTAAAAATACAAAAAATAGGAAAAAATAAAAAGAAACCTGAGCCCTTCTCCACATGCTGCTATAAGCAATCAATTGTGGATAGCTACAAATCAGCATCTTCATCACAATGTTTAAGAGTTCTTTTTGGTTACTTTCTATATATACTGTTTTTTTTTTTGTTGTTGTTGTTGTTGTTGTTTTAGTTTGGTTTTATTTTGTATTGTTTTGTTGGTGGGGGAGAGAAGAAGAGGAAGAAATTGTCACAGAAGCCTTCCTTAACTGTGAAAGTACAGTCTTGGACACTACTGCAAAAGTAATGTCCTTGCCTTTTCCAGTCAGTGGGAACATGGATCATGGACTTCCACATGGTTTCTGGTGACAGTACATATCATGGACCTCAGCATCAGCTTTGGTGGGAGTAGTGACCACAGACATCAACCTGACTGCAGCTTCAAAAGGGCCACAGATCCTGAACATGGCCCCCTATGGCAGCATGTACCATGGACTTCAACATAGATGAAGGTTGGCAGTGAAGGCCACTCACATCAACATAGCTTCAAGCTTCAGTAGGACCATAGACACACACTTGGCCTCAGATGACAATACATGCTACTCATATCACCTAGGATCCCAGCGACAGCATCTCCCATGAACATCAACATGGCTTCAGGCTGCAGCACATATTATAGACATTAGTATGGCCTTTGGTTTTAACATGGGCCAAAAACACCAACATGTACATTCCTTGTACTGCAGGAGGACCATGGACCCCAACATGGTCCCCAACCTTTTAAGAGAGTGAAGAGATCTCCTATAATCCTTTGTCAGTTGCTATGTTCCAATTTTCAAGTTGAAAAACTGTAAGACAATATTGTAATCACAATATTAACATTGATGAAGTCATGAAACAGAACACTTTCAAGAAAACCAGAATTTAAGGATTACTTCTTTTGCCATATTCTATCTACAACCATCTCCTTTTTCTAACAACTCCTAGGAAACACTAACTGACTAATTTCTATGTTTTCTTTTCCCAATAAGATGATAATAGCTAGGTGGAACCAGGTAGTATTGGCCCTTTTTTGCCTGGCTGTTTGCAAGCATATACTTCTTCCAAGACTGACCCATGATGTTCTTTAATTAATTAATAATTTATTGATTTTAATTGTTGAATAGTGTTCCATAAAACAAATGCACAACAGGTTGCTAAGCCGTTTAATCATTGAAAGTAAACAGGCTGTTCCCTAGAAATAGACTGTATTGGATCTTCCATAAGTACTCTGCATGGTATATATTAATTTATTGTGGTAAACGTCATAACTTATATGAGAAAATTGTCAAAAATTGAAATATTCTCTCACATGGTAGTTGAATGCACAAAATTAGCTGCTATTATAACTATTATTTAAAATTTTTTAAATAAATTTTTTATTGTACGTTTTAAGGTATACATGATGCTTTTGAAGTACTTTAGACTTGGTTGTATGATATGAAGTAGAAATGAGATATAGTATTTTTAATTTTCTGAGGAGCTGTCATCTTTTCTATAGTAGCTGTAGCAGTTTTTATTACCATTAAGAGTAAGTATGTGTGTGTTCAAATTGTTTGCCTTTTCAGCAACTAGTCTCCTATTTTCTTCTGTACTTTTTATTTTAAAATTATTTTTCATTAAAAGAATTTAATGAAATAGAAGAATCATGTGGGGGTGGAAGGGTAAGCTCCTGCACACAGAGATGCGTATGGGACAGGATGTGATATGCAAGCCACAGTATGCATGTGGAAGGAGGCCAAAAAACAATTTCTGGAGTCAGTTCTCTCCATCTATCTTTGTGTGAGTTTCAGTGATGAAACTCACTCTTCATTTTCGGAGACAAGCATCTTTACCTGATGAGCTATCTTACAAGTTATCTTTTAATATCTGACAATAGGCACACTTATGAGCATATGGTGGTTTACAATTCTGATTTTCATTTACATTTCCATAATTAATGATTTTGAGCACAATCATATGTTTGTTCATTCTTTATATATTTTCCTTGCTCATTTTTTGTAGTTTGTGTTTTCTTTCTGTTCTTAAGTTGTTGAATGTAACTTCCTAACATTCTATATATTTACGTTTCATAGTATTGATGTATACTTTGACACAGAATTTTCATTTTAACATAGTCAAATTTATTCATTTTATTTCTGTTTTAGTTTTTTCTTGATATAAACTTAGATTCCATTTTCCTAAATATAAATTTAGGTTTTTTTTTTTTTATGTCCCTGTGGTAAGTTGATCATGTAATTATTTTTACTTTGTAGGAAATTTTTTTGCTATGATATATAATTTTTTACATTAATACTCCTTGCTTCAACTCTCAACAATCTTGACTGTTGGCAGTACCAGATTATTTGGTGATTTTATGGAATAGTGTATATTTTGCTTAAAATAAAAATAAAAGGGAGAGGATTTTATGTTGTTAGACTATTTGTTCCATGCTGTATAGCAAGGAACACATTTTTATTAAAATGTTCCTTATTTGATCTGAAGACTGTACTAACTTGGAAGGCGCTGCCATAATCTGTTTTCATACATTGCTAGCTATAAATAAGTTCTAGAATTCATAACTGAGAATTCATTCCTCAAGTCATGAATTCCTTAATAGGTACATGAGTTTTGTCCATCTTTCAAAGCAGCCACATGCTATTTCTCTATGTTGTTCTTAGTTTTTTGTTTTATTTTTCATTTGTTTGTTTGTTTTAATTGAAGAGCCAATAATCAAGAGAGAATTGGATCACTTGATCTTGACATAATATGAAATAGTTCCACTTACATTTAAAAATTAGAAATCCAAGAAATTCTCAGTTTAAGGCTCAGGGTTATAACAAACTCCTAAGTCCTAAAAAAAATATATTGGTCATAAATGAATAAACTTTTGCTGTTTTCCTTTACAAGCCTATTCATTCCTTGTCATTATATAATATGCATTTTAAGTTTTTCTTTACTAGAAATGACTTCCATGCGGACAAAGACTGTTAAATATGTAACTATACAAACACAATTGGAAAAGTATAATCAATAACAAAGACATTTTTAAAAATTAAGGTAATTTTCTTTTTGAAAATCTGCCAGATCAAGGAAAGTTTAGTTAATATTAGTTCAAGACCTTTAGCTTAACTTTAGATATTGTTTTTAGTAATATGGATGTTCTTCTATTCAGACTAACTGGTAAAGGTTGCTTTTATTCTTCAGAGATTCTGGAACCAAAAGTGCTTACAGAACAAATCTTACAAATGTTCAGTAAAGTCTTTCTTTATATGTCATCTTTCTTATGAATAAAGGAGATCACATTTTTTTAAAATAAAAATTCTAGACAGAGAATTAGAGTCGATTATTTCCCCATTTCTCTTTTGAAATATATTTTATTAATTTATTCATATTACATCTCAATTGTTATCCCATCCCTTGTATCTTCCCATTACTCCCTCCCGCCCTCCCATTTTCCTCTCCTCCCTTCCCCTATGACTGACTGAGTGGGACCTCTTCTCCCTGTATATGCTCATAGGATATCAAGTCTCTCCTTGGTAGCCTGCTATCCTTCCTCTTAGTGCCACCAGGCCTCCCCATCCAGGGGACGTGGTCGAATATGGGGCACCAGAGTTCATGTGAAAGTCAGACCCCATTCTCCATTATGAAGACTGTCTTGTCCATTGGGTAGATCTGGGTAGAGTTTCAAAGTCTTCCCATTTCTTATATTCCAAAGTTGTACAAAGTAAATATGAAATTTATTCATAAATTCTTATGTTTATATATATGTTATATATATACATATATATATATATATATATATATATATATATATATATAATGTTTCAATCCCAGCTATTTTCTATATCAGTGAACATTTACCCCTTCTTTGACTCTATTTTTATCTAATCTAGTCTGATATTTGTTAAAACTTCTATATACTCAAATAAACAGTAGTTACATAGCTTAACCCAGTTTCAACAAACATAGGCTGGTTATATAACTCAGTGGGAGAGTATTTGATTAGAATGCCTGAGAATCATGAGTACTAGAGAGAGCAGGGACAATGAGTGCAACATTTTGGGAAAGAATGACAAGAGGAACTCCCATGGGCAAATTGCAATTCTGTGTTGATAACAATTCAATAGCAGTTATTGAGAAAAGACTGCAAATAAATAGTAAGCAGTCACGATGGAAATAAACTTTACAGTTACTTGCATGTATATCACCATTCTTTTATAATTACTGCATTCTTAAAGTTGCTTATAAAAGATCTTGAAGCAAGCACTTTCTGTTGTGGTTCCTTTTAGAATGTAGTATAATAAGGTCATAATAGAAAGAATTAGTAGTATAGAATAAAAGTAAGAAGATCCTGTCAAACTAACTAGGTTTTCACAGCAGTAATATTTTCTAACATATGTTAATAAAGTTTTATAACAATAATATAGCCTATATAAAGTTAGGTGATTGATTTTATAAAATTGATTTTCATAAACACCATAAGTGTCTACAAAACTGTATGCAAATTTTGGTATTTTGTGAAACAAAGAAAGAAAAAAAAAAAAGGAAAAAAAAGAAAGCCTGAACTTCAAATCACATACTTTTATCCAGTTGAAGAAAATAGAATTTATGGAGTTATAACAGGTTTTTGATAAACATGCCTTGTTTTCTTGCATCTGTTACCTCAATGAATAACTATCTGCCTATGTGTTTTAATGTAGTAACAAATTCTCTACTTTTTCTCTTTCTTCCTAATTGCTCAGCAGGAAAATGTTTCTCCTATGATGACTGCAAACTGCCTGCAAAAATATCTGGTATCGAAGATTAGAGCAGATAATATTGTCTGTATTAGTTTAAGTGCTTGAGGTATCATAATGAGCTGAAAGGAAACAATTTAGTCCCAGATGTTTTGAAGTAAACATGTAGGGAGAACAACTGGAGAACTTGATAGAGTATCTTTAAATCTGTCAAGCTGCTGAAGGCATTCATGAGGTGCAGATAAAACATACATCTGAGTGCTGTCTAATCCCACTTTGTAAAATCAGCTAGCACAGAAGAAAGACAAATTTGACACAAACACAGTAATAACAAAAATACCAGTATTTAGGGATTTTTCTAAGGACACTCCTATATGTTTACCGTATGAGAAAATGCATTAATTAGAAAATGTTAAAGAAAATATTCAATCTTCCTTCAAACACAACCCATGTCCAATCAGTATTTGGAAACCAATAATGCCAGATGCTCAATAAAATAACAATAAAAGTTAGATTTTGATTCTAGTTAGATATCCCATTTGTCCAGAAATATAATCTGAATTACCTACTCCCAAGAGACTATTAAGGTGATACATTTATTCCGTGTAATACAAGAAGATATTAGAAATTTTTTGTACAGTTCTCAATCGTTGATATACATTTTAAACTGATATACATAAATATTGAAATTGATTATATGAAGCAGGAAGAATGTATAATAATATTTGTCATTTATTATCCCATGTATGTGTATAGCAATCCTACATTTTAAAAATATTTTTTATTGGAAATAGATTGTTGCAGTTATTTTACCAATATAGCCTAATAATATTTATTATTAGGCCTATAATTATTATTATGGCAGTATTTTCTAACCCACTAGCAATCAATCAAGAAACAGACACCTGTTATATTTGAAAATAGCCTCAGTTAACCTGGGGCAGGGCAGATATTAATCCTCTAAACTACTTTCCATGGTGAGATACCTGTCCCAGTCCTATACCATCTGCTTTTAATCATTTAAATCAAGCTATCTCCCATCCATAATCTCAAATACTTGCTTATTATCATCATCTGGGCCCAGTCTCCATCCATGCTGGCCATGTGCTTCTCCTCTACCTAACCCATAGTGTAACCTTCTTCTTCCTCTCCTCTCCTCTTGTCTCTCCTCCTCCCAAGATTCTTTCTGTCTCCCCAAGCCCATGAACCTTAGCAATGCCTATTCTATTTTCCCTGCCCAAGTGTGATGGTCTTTTATTGGTGAAATAGGTTAGGCACTTCGGCAAGGTACAAGTGGGCACAGAGACTGTGAGCAGTAATTAGCAAAAAATACATTAGATGATCATCCAACAATAGATGTTTTATGTAATATATTCTGATAGTATTTCATTCTTTTTCAATGTCTTCCAGATCTTCCTCACTTCTTCTCCCATCTAAATCTCCACTCTTTTCTTTACTAACAATGTTCAATAATGATATATTATAGTTTCATGGTGAACATAATTGGATCATTATGAAAAGTCTGCTAATATTTTTGAGAGAAAAAATACAATTACCAATAAAGAGAACCTTTTATTTAAATTTCTTAACAGTTTATATGAATAACAAAGCACTAAAAACAATACAACAAAATATTATGGATTTCGTTGTCCATCCACAGATACTGTTTTGTCAGGGGCTATCAGTGATCCTAATTACCAATCTCTATGTTTAGAGAACATTCTACTCTAAGAGCTCAATGCTTCCCAGAAAAGTCTGTAGTAAGTAATTACTGCAAAATTATAAAACACCAATTCTCTCATGCCTAACTTGGAACACCACCCATGGGCCATCCTAACTTCATAGATGCCTACAACACCTGGTTTTGATTCTATCAGATCCCCAGATTCCTCTTATTTATTGATTATGTTTTTCTTTTTCTATTGCGTGTCAAACTGAGAAATATTTCCACATCGATTTCAATTAACCATCTCAGTCAATGACTCTATGAAACCTGACCGGTTGCATATGCTATCACAGTTTGATTAAGAAAGAAGACATAAAGTATTGTCCCTGTGATAGATAATCTACCAAAATGATTAGGAATGGATAGCCTTTATGGTAAAGGCACAGATGGTGTGATATGTTTCTTCAAACCATATAGTCACTGGAGTCAGCACTAAAATCTGCTAGTGTAGCAAGAAGGCAGACACAGATGATATATGAATAACTGTCAGTGTCTTTTGTAATTGAAATTTCTTATCTAAAAACAATACAATTCCATAGATCATATTTTACTAGTATCTGAAATAGAAGTAACAGTAAAATGAATCATTAGCTGTAAGTAGACAAAAGTCACTGAATATAGTAGCCCAAAACTTGCTATGCCTTTCACCATTTGAAAAGGGAAATATACTGATATAAGGAAAGACAACAGAAACTCACATTAGTTATTTAAAAAGTATATTTTATTAATATTTACATAGATAATGCAAATATTTTCTGGGAAGGACTACCACTGCAGCAGGTTCAGGTTGCACTACAAGTTGTCCAGTTTTTTGAAATATGCTTTCTGGAATACCTAGGTATGTCATGGTGGATGAAGATAATTTTTAAAATTTATATAGTTTCTTTTTAAATTTAATCAATTAATTAACTCAGTTTACATTCTGGTCATAAGCCCGTCCTCATCTTCTCCTGATCCCATTCTCTCTCCCTTTCTCTTCCCTCTTCCCTACTATTCATATAATGGGAGCTTCCCACTTCACCAACTCACCCTCAAACATCAAGTTGCATCAGGACTTAGTGCGTCTTCTTCCCCTGTTGCCTGGCAAGAATGTACTTTCAGAAGCAAATGATCAAAAAGCAAGCAAGAGAGCCCATGTCAGAGAAAGTATCTTCTCCCCTTTCTAGGGGAGCAGCCTGAGCTGCTAATTGACTAAAATTACAACCTATAACTCTTGGCTTTAAAGGAGGATCAAACTATCTGAAGTTTATAAATGTTTACTGATAAGTATCATTCTGAAGATGACTATTCTCTAATAGAAGTAGAGTGCTTAACCATGATAAACCAAATAAATAAAGGTCTAGAAATGACCATCATAGACTTGATTCTTTGGTACCTATTATTTCATGAGTAAAAGGAGCACAACTGCAACTTACAATAATATGGAAACGAAACAAGGACTATGCACAACCAGGGTCCAAAAGCATAAGTAAATTTGTCCTGATTCCAATGTCATCTATCAATCTTTTATCTATATATTTTAGTCTATATATTTAGTCTATATATTTTATCTCCAAATGGTTGCTACATAACTGTTTCTGATAAATTGCTGATAGAAGGAGAAGGGGGAGGAAGAGAGGGAGAGAGAGAGAGAGAGAGAGAGAGAGAGAGAGAGAGAGAGAGAGAGAGAGAGAGCAATGCTTATAGATGGGTCAAATTTATAATGAATAAGCCAAAATGTACTTTACTTGTATTATAGTCCCATCTATAATTCCAATTCTAGTGCATCCAACAACCTCTTCTGTCCTCCCTTGGAAACCAGATATGCACATGATGCACAAACCCAACAAACACAAAATGCCCATAACACATAAGTTAATATAAATACATCGCAAAGAAAATAAAAAGGAGAAATATGAATAGTTTCTTTTGTTTTATGGTTGAGGAGAGAAAAGTGACTCTTCATGTCATCCTTAGTGGCCTAAGAGTGTGTGTGTGTGTGTGTGTGTGTGAGAGAGAGAGAGAGAGAGAGACAGAGACAGAGAGAGAGAGACAGACAGACAGACAGAGAGAGAGACAGAGAGACAGACAGACAGACAGAGACTGAGACAGAAAAACAGAGAGATACATACAGAGAGATATATCACAGAATACAGTCAATGCTTACTGTGATCATGGAGCTAACAGTGATTGAAAATTCTAGATGATAAATTAGAATTAAATATTCATTTATACTATTACTGAGTGCTTCAGCACATAGTAACTTTTCATTCAATAATTTTTCTCAAATAACCTGGTTTTGAAAATATCATAAATACATTTTAAGGTTTTTAAAAAATGTTTACATGTACAACAATTTATTGGTTGATTTATTGAATATCTTGACTTATACACCATACTTTCGCTAATTTGGTTAGACTAATCCAACTGTTTCTTTGAAAGATCTTTTAGATGAGATTTGAATTTACATTTGTAGGTTCTGAGTAAATAATATCAATTTCTATAACATGAGTAAACTGTATAGCGTAAATTGAATCCTTAAATGAATAGGGACTATAGTTAGCTTTCAAACTAGAGCTACAACAAACCTATCCCTGATTTGCCTCTATTATGCTTCATGACAAACCTTTTACTATCTCTGTTGCTGTCACTCTGTCTCTCATTCTCCCTCCCTCCCTCTCTTTCTCTCTCTCTCTCTCTCTCTCTCTCTCTCTCTCTCTCTCTCTCTCTCTCTCTCTCTCTCTCTCTCTCTCTCTCTCTCTCTCTCTATCTCTGCCAGTCTGTCTGTCTCTGTCTCTCTCTGTATCTCTCTCTCTCTCTCTCTCTCTCTCTCTCTCTCTCTCCTTCTCTCATTATTTCTGCATTTCTACATATACACATTCGCAATTATCCATGAGAATCTTGATGACTATTATACTTTAATAACAAAGACATTAATTAATTCCTGTGTATACAATATATTTATTGATTTTATACAGTCTTTTTTTTTGTAATCTCCTTAACTTTCTAAAAGTTGCCTTGGAAACTATTCAAAAGAAATTAGTAAATTAATTTGAAAATAGACTATTTGCATTAAGATCACCTACTCTAAGGATAATTGAATAAGATTTTTATAATATACCAAGAATAATGTTTCCAGTTATTTTGCATGTACATATGCCTGCACGTGTGTATACATAACTATGTTCACGTGTGTGTGTGTATGTGTGTGTGTGTGTGTGTGTGTGTGTAATTTAATCTCTTTACTTTCTTACCAAGGGCAAGTTCTTTTCTCTTCCCCTTGAAATTAGAATGACCTTTTAGTATATTTTAAGTGATAGAAATGCTGGTCTATTGACTTTATCTAACCATAAGTTGAACTTTCAAATTTTCTTAAGCTTCCACCATTGTCTCTAAGAAAAATCTTGAAAAAAATTACATACAATGTTGTGAGAAGGCCTTAGTAAGTATTTAGAAAGTCCACATGGAGAAGAACTAAAGCCATCAGCTTATAGAGCTAACTTATGGGTGCCAAAATGGTTTCAATTTCAATATCAAACCTCAACACTGTCCCACATGGAGCCACAGGGAGCAGAAATGATTTTTCCACCCATAGTACCGTGTGAAATAATACTGTTTAATCAGTTTAACTTTTTAATTTTTCTAGTTTCATTCTGTACTTTCTTTTTTATTAATTAAACATTTTTACATATATATTTATTTTATTAAACATATATACAATAAACTACCTATGTCAGAAAGAACCACGACACAATCAGGAATTATATAAATGTTATATTCTTAGTGTTTTGGCTATTTGCATTTGACAGCCTTGAAGAAAACATTTTTCCTATCTTGATGTGTCTAAAATTTTGAACATAATTCAATCTCCATAACATTTTGTCATTATCAACTTAAAACATCTATCTAGACCTAAAAACATCTTAAACCCCAAAATACTTCATGGTAAAACTAAGCTATCTGGTCTTCAGCACGATCAGAGAATTGAGAAGGAATAAACTTGATTATCTGAGTATGCCAGGAGTGCAGGTTAGTTGCTTTCCAAAGGAGAAGATGACAGACACAGTAGCTACTGGAATAGTCACCCAAAATATAGTGGTATAGAATGCACATGTAAGATTATTCTTCACACATATTACACACACAAACACACACACACACACACACACACACACACACACACTTTAATATGGGGTATTGTACCCATATAACTCAATTATAATACAAGATTTACTTTCAGTACTTAGAAAGTGCTATTGCAGGCTGTTTAGAATAAATAAATTATACAACTTAATTGTTAGTTGATCAAATGATGGTCATGTCAATTACTAGTCTATTTTTTTAACAAGAATACGCATCTTAGGTGCGACAGATTATATAGAAAGGTAAGGTATGATATGATAAGATAGATAAGGTCTCCACAAACTTCAGAGACATGTTGAGTATGCCATTTAAAAATATTTTTGTTACTTTAAAGATTAACTGACAATGAGACAGATTAACTCCTGGCAACACCCAACCTACCTCAAAGAGAATGATGAGCTTTAAAGAACCTCCTTATGGAGAAAGCTTCAAATGTGGCAAACAACCCACTGGACAAGATGTCTTCATTTCTACTACAGACAGAATTTTGCCTAACAATGAGCAAGCTTGAATGCTTGGATGTAGGCAGAGCGAATGGCCAAACTCTGCTAAGACAGGTAAGCAAGTCCTCAGTAGTTCTCGCCTCACAAATATGTCTGTCAGGTATATTGGGCCAGAAGGTTGAAGAAGATGCAGTTTTATTTTTAAAAGTGGCTTTTGAATACTTGTAAACAGTGAGGGTTGTAGCTCCAAAGTTTTGAATATTTTGCTACACAGCTAAATAAATGATAAATTATAATACAACAGCATTTTTTTTAAATTGTAGGGTAGGCTGAAACATTAAGGGTTCTCAAAAACTGTAAAAATGGTCTACATTTACACAGCATTCTCAGAGTTTATGTGTGATGGAAAATTTTCACATTAACTGCAAAAAAACCTAGTACTTTTCAATGCACTGTCAAAAAAATAATTTTAAAATGTTTAAGTTGTTGGAAAATTAAAAAAAAAAAAAGAAATCAAGTATTCAAAAACCAAGGAAATACTCTGAAAAAATACTTTTAAATTTTTTCCCTATAATTTAGATTAGAATTTTGGAAGGATTATATGTAGGTCATTCTCTAGTCTATCACATATAGAAGACTTCTTGGTATAACAAATGAAAGGCAAGAAATGCTGTTTGAAGTAGTTTTTAAAAAGTTACAGACTCTAAAGTGCCGTGTTATACAGTCCAAACAGATGATAAACAACTATCGCATTCTTCTAAGAATGAAATAGAAAAACAAGAAACGTGACATATCCCAATAAAGATAAAATCAGATTTCAGCACCTAGAATTCTAATCATCCTAAGCCCAGATGTCTAGATGCATAATTTTCTTACTTCCTTCATTGAGTTATTTATGAATATTATAGCAAGACTTCTTTTCTTAACACAATTTTCACCATTTAATTTCTTGATGCACAGACTCAGTCTTCATTCTTGAATATAATGTATAACTAAAACACCATGATTGAATATTCTTTGTTTTCTTAGTAGTTGTGAAAGTAGCTCTGTCATGTAAAGCTTATTTAACATTATTTTCTACAATTATGACTAGAATAAAAGTAACTTTTAACTGGAGTTAATCAGTATTGGTGTTTTACATACATTGACTCCATTTGGTAATTTAACTTCTATTAGATGAGATAGTATGTTTAAATCCTAGGCTGAAATTTCTAATGTTTATAGCCAAATCACAATTAAATTTTCTTATACAAAATATTTCATCTCATTTTCTAAAAGAACAAGAAGCATATTTAAAGATAAATGCAACAGTATTATAACAATATTTCCATTAATACATGTGTATAATGTTTATGCATGTTACACATGTACAGCATAACTCCATACTAGGTAGTCAAGGTATCATCTTAGACACCACCTGTTCTACAAACTGAAAATAGTTAGAATGTAATTTTTCAATGTGTTTCACTTTGCACAATTTGTGATTTTGTAATTTTTTAAAAGTAGTATCTGTATATGTAAGAATGCTATTATTAAAATGGTAGACCAATGAAATTCAATTCCAGAATTGGCATTTGGGTTCCAAGATGGCTGCGTTGAACACCCACCTTGTTTGAACAGCAGGTTAGCAGTGAACGTTCAGCAACTCAAGGACTAACCTGAGACCCATACAAGTAATCTGACACCCATACAACAACAGCACCAGCAACCCACAGGTGTGAGGGCTCCAAATAGTATGGAAAGTGGCAAAGACCCGGGTCCCCACAGTCCTCATATCTGGCAGGCAACCTGGCACCAAGTTCCTGGGCCGAGGTGCATCATTTCCCAGGGTGCAGAAACAGCCTATGCTTCCAAATTCTAGGGCCAGTGGTCCCTGCACTGAGAAGATACTACAGACTAAGACACTACTGGATCTAACCACAGACCACTTAGAAAAGCCATCCATAATTCCAGCGGACCAAACAAATACTGGAATTCCTGGCGCGCGCACACTCCCAGGCAGCTAGCAGGCTCTGATTTCCAAGGGCACAGAAACAACCTCTTCTCCCAAAAACTCTAAGGTCTGTGGGTCCTGGCACCGAGGAGATACCATAGTTATAATACAGGTGGATCTGACCAGAGAAAACCCATTAATAACTCTGGTGGGCTAAACAACCACTGAAGTTCCCGATTGCATGTAACTCCCCAGGGTGGCAGACAGCTTATGATTTCCAAGAGCACAGAAAAACCCTTGCTCCAAAAAACACCAGTGTCCGTGAGTCCTAGCTCCGAAAAGACATCATAGACTAGAACACAAGTGAGTCTGTCTACAGACCACCCAGAAAACTCCGGGTAACCAAGTATCCAACAACCACAGACCTCACACAGAGACATTACAATGGGAAGAGGTCAGCATAAGAACACAAGTAACAACTCTCAGGTTCATTGGATACTGCCAAAAATCAGCAGTCCCACCACCACAACAAGCCCTGAGAAACTATCACAGCTGAGGCACAAGAGAAGGATTTCAAATCTGAGGTTATGCAAATGATAGAGGCCTTAAAGGCAGAAAATAAAACTTTCAAACTAGAACTGTAAAACACAAAGAAAGAAATACACAAATCAGTTGAAGAAACTACTATCAAACAGGAGAAAGAAATGAGTAAAATGATTCATGGCCTAAAATAGGATATCCAAGCTATGAAGAAAATACAATCTGAGATAATACAGGAAATGGAAATCAGAGGGGAGGACAGAGTCTACAGACACTAGTATGACCAACAGAACTCAAGAGATGGAACAAAAAATATCAGCAATAGAAAATATGACTGAAGAAATGGGCACAGCAGTTAAAGAAAATGCTAAATATGAAGAGCTTCTGATGCAGAATATGCAAGAAAATTAGGGCACTATGAAAAGACAAAACGTAAGAAACATAGGGATAGAAGAAAAAGAAGATTCCCAGAGAAAATTAAGACGGTTTTAGTGTCAACAAAAGTGTACAATTTTGCTTGTGAGCTTTCCAGAGAATCTCTGGGAAATGAGCAAGGCTATCCCCATGCCATTCTTTTTTTTTTTAAATTAATATATTCATGTTACATCTCAATGTTTATCCCATCCCTTGTATCCTCCTATTCTTCCCTCCCCCCCCCCATTTTCCCATTATTACCTTCCCCTATGATTGTTCCTGAGGGGGATTACCTCTCCCTGTACATGCTCATAGGGTATCAAGTCTCTTCTTGGCAACCTGCTGTTCTTCCTCTGAGTGCCACCAGGTCTCCCCCTCCAGGGGATATGGTCAAATGTGAGGCACCAGAGTACGTGAGAAAGTCATATCCCACTCTCCACTCAACTGTGGAGAATGTTCTGACCATTAGCTAGATCTGGGAAGGGGTTTAAAGTTTACCACCTGTATTGTCCTTTGCTGGTGCCTTAGTTTGAGCGGGACCCCTGGGCCCAAATCTGCCTATCATAATGTTCTACTTGTAGGTTTCTAGGACCCTCTGGATCCTTTTATTTTGCTATTCTTCCATGCGTCAGCTCTGCTTCACATTGACACTTGTTGAAAATCAAGACTCTTGTCTTCACCTGAGTAGTGATCTCAGAAAAGAAGTCCCGAAGTTTCTGTCCACAGCACGGAGCTGATAAGCCTTGGCAATCCATCATACCCTATTCAGAGAACCAAGTTTGTTTCCCTCCTTTTTTTTTTTTTTTTTTTTTTTTTTTTGGTAAGATGACCCTTCATAACATGTTTCTTTGTTTGGTAGATATAAACATGTACCCTCATTAGCCATGAGGATATCTTTTGAGAAATGGATTGAAAAGCAATTTCACCATTGGACAAACATGGAATATGAAAACCTACACAGAATACAAAAAAAAAAAAAAAAAAAAAAAAAAAAGAAGATTCCCAACTACAAGGCCCAGAAAATATTTTCAACAAAATCATGGAAGAAAATTTCCCTAACCTAAAGAAAGAAGTGTCCATATATACACAAGAAGCCTACAGAACTCAAAATTAATTTGACCAGAAAAGAAAATCCTCCTGTCATATAATAGTCAGAACATTAAACATACAGAAGAAAGACAGAATATTAAAAGCTGGAAGAGAAAAAGGCCAAGTCACATATAAAGGCAAACCTGTCAGAATTATACCTTACTTCTCAACAGAGACTATGAAAGCCAGAGGGCTGGATGGAAGTCATGCAGACATTAATAAACCACAGATGCCAACCCAGACTACTATATCCAGCAAAGCTCTCAGTCACCATAGATGGAGAAAACAAGATATTCTATGAAAATATCAAGTTCTAACAGTACATAACCACAAACCCAGCTCTACAGAAGGTACTAGAAGGAAAACTTCAAGCCAAGGAGGGTAATTTCACTCAAGGAAACAGAGGAAATGAATAACCCCACACCCACCAAAACAAAAGAAAGGAACTTCACACATACACCACTACCATCCTCAAAATAATAGAAACCATTAACCACTGGTCATTAATATGACTCAACATCAATGGCCTCAACTCCACAATGAAAAGACACAGGCTAACAGAATTGATACAAAAACAGGACTCATTAATCTGCTGCATACAAGAAACATATCTCAGCAATAAAGATAAACATTACCTTAGAATAAAGAGCTGGAAAAGGTTTATCCAAGCAAACAAACCAAAGAAACAAAGTGGAATAGCCATTCTAGTATCTAATAAAATAGACTTTCAACCAAAACAAATCAAAAGAGACGCAGAAGGACACTTTATACTCATCAAAGGAAAAACACACCAAGATGATGTCTCAATTCCGAACATTTATGCCCCTAATACAGGAGCACCCACATTCATAAAAGAAACAATACTAAAGCTTAAATTGCACATTGAACAAGACACTTTAATAATGGGAGACTTCAACACCCCACTCTCACCAAAAATAGATCATCATAGGGGAAACTAAATGGAGAAACAATGAAACTAATAGACATCATGAACCAAGTGGACCTAACTGATATATACAGAACTTTTCACCCAAATGTGAAATAGTTCACCTTTTTTTACACACCTCATGGAACCTTCTCCAAAATCGACCACATAATTGACCACAAAACAAACCTCAAAAGATAATAAAAGATAGAAATAATTCCTTACATCCTATCAGACCCCCATGTGTTAAATCTGGATCTCATCAAGAATAAAAACAACAGAACACTTAAAAAGTCATGGAAATTGAACAACTCTCTACTCAATGATATCTGGGAAAGGAATGAAATAAAAAAAGTGTCCTGTCCAGCAGGACCAGTAATTACGGGGTTGTGAGCGGAGCCATACCTGAGAAAGAAAGAGGAGAAACCAAGTAGCGTTCCTATCAAGGTCCGTTTTTTGAATCAAAAGCAAAAGCTTATATGGGGTGGAGGCAGGAACTAAGCAGTAGGAGGGGCCCAAGAATGTGTTCAGATAATACCATCAGGTCAGGGGAACAGTTTCTATCTTATCTTAGCCAACAATCTCTCAGGAAGTCCCGAGCTAACCTGCTAAACAACATCTGCAGAAGCTGAAAGGAGGAAGTTATGCAGAGGCTGAAAGAAGAAAGTTATGCAGCGGCTGAAAGGAAGAAGTTAGCTTTGGAACGGGGCATCAGTATTTTTCCATACCCAGTACACTCTTTTAGCCTTGAATGACTCCGGGCTGGCTCCAAACAAAAAAGAAAGAAAAAACTTTCTAGAATTCAATAAATACATAGGCAAAACATACCCAAACTTATGGGACACAAGGAAAGCAGTGCTAATAGAAAAATTCAAAGCACTAAGTGCCTTTATTTTTTTTTATTAATTTATTCTTGTTACATCTCAATGGTTATCCCATCCCTTGTATCCTCCCATTCTTCCCTCCCTCCCATTTTCCCATCATTCCCCTCCCCTAAGACTGTTCCTGAGGGGGATTACCTTCCCCTGTATATGCTCATATGGCACCAAGTCTCCTCCTGGTAACCTGCTGTGCTTCCTCTGAGTGCCACCAGGTCTCCTACTCACGTATATCTGCATACTAGCCCAAGGGGCATGTCCCACAAAAGCTTTCACTTACCAGGAAACTGGAACAGAGGGGAGGACATCCTATTGGGACTCTAAATAAGAGAAGCATGGGAGAATATCAAAGTAGAAGGATCCAGAGGGTCCTAGAAACCTACAACTAAGTGCCTTTATTAAGAAATTGGAGAGATCCCATATTACCTACTTAACATCCCACCTGAAAACTCTAGAACAAAAAGAAGCAGACTCACCTAAGAGGAGTAGACAGCTGAAAATCATCAAACACAGGGATAGAATCAATAAAACAGAAACAAAGAAAATGATTCAAGGAATCAATAAAACCAGAAGCTCTTTTTTTTGTTTTGTTTTGCTTTGTTTTTTAGAAAGTCAACAAGATAGATAAACCCTTAGTCAATCTAACTAAAACACAAAGGGAAAGTAATCAAATCAACAAAGTCAGAAATGAAAAGTGAGAAATAACAATAGACAGTGAGGAAATCCTAGAAATCATTAAGTCATACATAAAAAGCTTATATGCCACAAAATTTGAAAACCTAAATAAAATGTACAATTTCCTTGATAGATACCAACTATCAAAATTGAACCAAGATCAAGTAAACAAATTAAATAGTCCTATATCTCCTAAGGAAATTGAGGAAGTAATCAAAAGTCTCCCAACCATAAAGAGCCCAGGGCCTGATGGATTCAGTGCAGAATGCTACAAGACCTTAAAAGGTGAGCTAGTATCAATTCTCTGTAAACTCATCCACAAAATAGAAACAGAAGGAGGATTACAAAACTAATTCTATGAGGCCACTGTCCCCTTGATACCTAAACCAAAGAAAGATTCTACAAAAAAAAGAGAGAATTTCAGACCAAAATACTCAATAAAATACTCGCAAACTGAATCCAAAAACACATCAAAAATATTACTCAACATTACAAAGTAGGCTTCAATCTACAGAAATCTATCAACATAATCCATCATATAATTAAACTGAAGGAAAAAATCCACATGATCATCTCCTTACATGCTGAAAAGCATTCAACAAAATCCAACATCCGCTCATGTTTAAAGTCTTGGAGAGAGAAGAAATTAAAGGCACACACCTCAGCATAATAAAGACAATATACACCAAGCCTATAACAACATAAAACTAAATGGAAAAAACTTAAATCTATTCCACTGAAATCAGAGACAAGGCAAGGCTGTCCACTCTCTCCATATGTCTTCAACACAGTACTTGAAGTTCTAGCTAGAGCAATAAGACAACTAAAGGAGATAAAGGGGATAAAAATAGGAAAGGAAGAAGCCAAACTATCACTATTTGTGGATGACATGATAGTATACAAAATTGACCCTAAAAATTCCACCAAGGAACTTTTGCAGCTGATAAACACCTTCAGTAAAGTGGCTGGATACAAAGTCAAATAAAAAAAAAAAAAAGAAAATCAGTAGCCCTGCCCTGCTCTATATAAATGACAAATATACTGAGAAAGAAATTAAAGAAATTATACCCTTCACAATAGCCAAAAAGGGTATAAAGTATCTTGGTGTAACTCTATCCAAGTAAGTGAAAAACTTATATGAAAAACTTCAAGTCTCTAAAGAAAGAAATAGAAGAAAATATAAGAAGATATAAAGACCTTCCATGTTCTTGGATGCAGAGAAGCAATGTAGTAAAAATGTGCATCTTACCAATGGCAATATATGGAATCAATGCGATTCCCATCAGAATTCCAAGAAACTGAACGAACCATTGTCAATTTCAAATGGGAAAAGAGCAAAAACAACAACAACAATAAAAACCATAATAGTTAAAACAATCCTGTGCAGTGAAAGATTTTCTGGAGGAATCTCCATCCCGTATCTCAAGCTGTACTATAGACTAATAGTAATTTTTTAAAAAAGCATGATGCTGGCATGATAATAGGCTGATTGACCAGTGGAATACAATAGAGTACCCAGAAATAAAACCACACATCTATGTGCATTTGATTTTTGACAAAGAAGCCAAATTCATACAATGAAAAAAAGATACCATCTTCAACAAATGATGCTGCTGGGCTAACTGGATGGCTACATGTAGAAAAAATGTAAATAGACCCATATTTATTATGGTGAAGAAAACTAAATTCCAAATGTATTAAAGACCTCAACTTAAAACCGGACACCCAAAATATGTTAGTAGAAATGATGGGGGAGACCCTTGAACTCATTGTCATAGGAGACAACTTCCTGAACAGAACACTAAGAGCCCTGGCTCTAAGGTAAACTATTAATAAGTGGGACCTCATGAAACTGAAAAACTTCTGTAAGGCAAAGGAAACAGTCAACAGAACAAATCGACATCCTACAGATTAGGAAAAGGTATTCACCAACCATAATGTGACAAAAGGCTAGTATCCAAAATATGTAAAGAACACAAGAAATTAAACACTCTGAAACCAAATAACCCAATTAAGAAATGGAGCTCAGAATTAAACAGAGAATTCTCAACAGAGGAATATCAAATGACTGAGAAACACTTAAAGAAATGCTCAATGTCCTTAGTCATCAGAGAAATGCAAATCAAAACAACTCTGAGATTCCATTTTACACCCTCCAGAATGGCTAAGATCAAAAACTCTAATGAAGGCACATGCTGGCGAGGATTTAGAGAAAGGAAAACACTCCTTCATTGCTGGTAGTAGTGCAAACTTGTTCGACCACTTTGGAAATCAATCTGGCACTTTCTCAGAAAACTGGGAATAGGGCTACCTGAAGACCCAAATATACCACTCCTTGGAATATAACCAAAAGATGCTCCACCACACAACAAGTGCAAATCTTCAACTATGTTCATAATAGCCTTATTTGTAATAGACAGAATCTGGAAACAACCTAGATGTCCTTCAATCGAAGAATGGATGAGAAACTATGGTACATTTACACTATGGAATACTATACTTAGCTATCAAAAACAAGAAAATCTTAAAAATTGTAGGCAAATAGAGGGGACTAGAGACAATCATCCTGAGTAAGGTAACTCAGACCCAGACAGACACACATGGCATATTCTGACTAATAAGTGGATGTTAACCACTTAATTCAGGTTAACCACATTACAATACTGAGACTGATGAGCCAACCAAGGTCAATGTGGGACATCGACCTAGACTTCCTGCTCAGATCTCCTGATCATATGTAGTAGATAGGCACCACAACCTTCATGTGGGTCCCAAAACATGTGGAGTAGGGAATAATTCTGAAATGCATTCAGTCCTCCTAATGTTGTTCACTTCTACCCTGGTGGGGTGGCCTTACCATGCCACAGAGGAAGAGGTTACAGGTAGTACAGAGGACTCTGGATAAGCAGAGGTTAAACTTTAGGGGAGGAAGTTTCCCATTGCTAAGGACAAGGGGAAGGATGGAATGGGGATGAGGGAGAGGATGTGATAGGGAGGGGATGAGGAAGGATGGGATAGAGAGGGGCCGAGGGAGGGGGCTTCAATCAGGATGTAAAGAAGTCAAAGTACAGAACAAGAAGCTAACATATTACTAATCTCACTAAATGTGAATAGCTCTGAGATTGGCTGAGATATGAAGGTTTATGCATAGACAAGGCTTCATGTTGCTCAAAGATTCTCTGTGACTTATAATAAGAGGCCATTTTTAGTATGGAATGAAGGAAGATTTGCAGATGTCCTACTTCTGCTCATACAATGAGCAGAGAACCAGCCTTAACTGCTCTGTATATTCTGCGTACCTCATACAATCATAATGTTAGAACTGTATAATGCTTTTGAGAAATTATGTTTTTAGAACAAAATAACGGGACACTAACCCTGCATCAGGCCTGACAGGATTCATTCTTCTAAGCAAGCTGGATGCTGTTATCCTGCACCCTCCATGATCCAGCCCCGGCACCTCAGTTGGGAGTACCCATCAGAACAGGACAGCTTCCAAGACAGCATTGTAGAAATCTACTGATCTCAATTGGCTCAGCAGTTCAGGCTGTTCCACTCAGGGCTCCTATTAAGCCTGGAATTTCACAAGTTTTGAAAAATGCTATCCCTGGCTAACTTAACCTTTTCATCAATTTTTTTTTTTTTTTTTGTGGAGGACTTCAAAGGAATTATTCACCCTAAATCGACCTGAAGAAACCTCATGAGAACAATGTCCCAATTCCTCTAAGAAAGGTTGGATAGGATTCTGTTTACACTCTTGGTCTACAGATCCTTATTTTCATTGGGAGTTGGTTATAAGTATTATTGATCATTTACAGAGAGAAGAGTAGGTTTGACTCAGGGATACATATCTTTTCCTTTATCTTTTTTTTTGTATGTAAGGAGATAGGAGCTGAAAATAAAGAGATGGGGATACAGAAATATAGAGAAAGGCTAGAACAAAAGGCAGATTATTGAATCTACTCATCACAAGGCCCTAATGGTTACTCACAAATAAGGTTATTTTATAATTCAATGGTATTGAATTTTGTATATTGATGCAAATCATGCTAATGTCAAAAGCTAGTCTAATTTTATCACAAGAATATATATTCTAGGTCTAATAGATAGATATGATTCTATAGATATATGAGGTAAAACAATTAAATAGGGTCTTCAGAAACTTCAGGGATCTGCAGAATATGGCATTTAAAGATGATTTTATTATTCTAAAGATTCTTTGACAACAAGACAAATTAACTCCTGGCAACACCAAGCCTGCCTTAAAGAAGAAGATGAGCAACAAAAAACCTCCTTATGGAGTTGGCTTCAAATATGGCAAACCAGCCACTGGGCAAAGTATCCTCGTTTCTGCCATAGACAGAATTCTTGTTAAAATTGGGCAATTTTAAATGCAGGCAGAGTTGATAGTCAAACTCTGCCAAGACAGGGTAAGCAAGTCTTTAATAATTTCTGTCTCACAAATATGTCTGTCAGTTATATAGTGACAATAGGCTGAAGAAGATGCTACAACTTTACTGAGAGTGTTGGGTTACTGTTCAGGCAGTAAACTGAACTCCAGGTTCACTCAGGTATTTAAGTTTTATCCCATCTCAAATCTCTGATGGTTTTGAAGACCAGGTAGTTTAGTCTGTCAATTAAGTATAGTAGGTTAGGCATTAAGATGTTTTTATATCAAGATAAATGTTTTAAGTGAATAGAGATGAGATTTGATAGATATTGATTTTCATTCAGAAATTCAGACTCAACAAGATAGAAAAGGTGTTTACTTCAAGTTTGCCAAATACAAATAGCCAAATCACTATGAGTGAAATATTTATATAATTCCTGATTGTCTCATGGTTCCTCCTGCTGTATGAAGTTTATTTTACCCATGTGTAATAACATAAATGCATATGTTAAAAAGAAACAGTAAAAATTAAAATAAAATCCAAGTGCTGCCTGAAATAAAACAAACCTAACAACAACAACAAAACAAAAAACACAAAAAAACAAAAAACAAAAAATTACAAGTCATTGAGTACCTTACTCAAATTTTTAAGAGTTCTGAAGAATAATATAACATTTATAGTACCTAGAAAAATGTTAAAACATGAGAGTTATTTTCAAAAATAGTAGTAAATTATTATGACCTTTTAAATTATCCCTTCAGTTCCGTGTGTGTCAAGAGTTTTGGTCTTAGATATTGGTTCCCACATCCTTATGCCAAGATGCAACATATATATTGCTTGACTATTATTTTGTGAATCTGTATTTTTCTATCTATTGGACTCCTGAAGGAGTTATTGGTACATCTCTATCTGGCATAACTTGTTAGGCATTTGAAATAAGTGTGGTAATTTTTTATAAAAGATGTAAAAAAGACTTGGGTTGACAGCTTAATCACTAAAGTGCCTGTTATGAAAGCACCCATATAAAATCTGCGTGAGTCATCACACACACACACACACACACACACACACACACACTGTCAGAAGGAAACCAATGGCCTGCTAGTTTTGCCAATTAGAAAGTGTCAGGTTCAATGAGTGATATAATCTAAGAAATAAAGGAGGAATTTGTAGTGGAGAAATATCTGACATTAGACTCTTTGTACACAAACATGCAAACACAAGAACATGTATATACTCATACACAATAGATCTAGAGAGAAAGGGGTGTGCCAAAACCAAAGAAATTTAGAATAATAAAATATGTGGGAAGAATTCAATAGATTGAGGAAGGCCTGAATAAAGGAGTTTTTGAAAGTTAGGAGATTAAAAATATCTGTGTGTAAAGGGAAATTTTGAATGCCACCTTCATTACCAGACACGGTATAATTCAGAAAAGACGCAAGAACATACCCATCTTTCATTCTGATATAGCCAGTAGGCTCAGACAAACCTGATCATAAATGTAATTTCTTAAGATAGGTTTAGAGTTTAAAGGGTTGGAGAAGTGGCTGCTCTCATTTTTATGTTCTTAGTAATTTTATTATAAGCACTAGCTTCTCCCTTCCAAAGAATCAAAACGTTAGTAAGAATACTTTAAAAAAGAGTTCTGATGAACACACAGAAAAAACATAGAATTTTTTACTTTGTAAAAAAATAAGTTTGTGTGGCAGCCCTCACACAATACACTACTCTAATCATTTAGTGTTAACAAGAGAAAGATTTTCAAATGAATTCTCATTAACGTTCAAAACTACAAGTTCAATGAAAGGACATATTTAGTACTGAAAGAAACTATGAGCTAATATGTCAGTACTTTTAAAAAGTATTCTTAAAATCTGAGAGTAGATTGTTTTTTGAATAAAGCTGTTCAGAAGAGAGCAGGAAAAACTTCAAGTTAAGTGCTACACCTCACATATACCAGACTAAAGGACCATAAGAAATTTCAGAGAAGTGCAGGTCTACTAGAGAACTATCAGTAAAGTTGTATTGCTGCCTTTATCCCATAATCCAAATCCCTGGTAACAGGCAGCAGAGACCAATGGCTCATACTCATAAATTCTGCACACAGCACTTGTTTACCATCTATAATTTGATGATAAGATCCTACTGCTGAAGACAGCACATACTTGAGTTATGAAATATGAAGATATCAATCTGAAGCCAACATGGAAGTTTCATTTATATTGGCTGGATAACACAGTGCTGTAAGGTGCTATGCATTCTACTAGAAGAAAAAAATCATCAATATTGCTTAATTTTGAACTCTATGAGGTACAGCAATGACCAACAGGGCAAGATTTGCTCATTGGTGCAATAGGGGCATGTCTTTGGAGTAGCAAACGAGTTGATTTGTGGCCCCTCACTTGTTTAAACCCATAATTTACACAATTAGAATGGCCAAGAATCCATAGTTACTAAGGTTATAAATCTTAAGAAATATATATATGGATAGAGCATTAACTGTTTCTTAAATTACTTATATTATATTCAAATACTAGTCAACCTCTCAACCCTCATCAGAGAAGCTTTAATTTGCTGAGCTTGTTATTGAAACACAGGTCTACAACTGGCCAAGGTGCACAGACTAGGAGACTTTAGAATACACAGACCTAAATGTACCATATATATTACATCCTCATCTCCAATAGAAATTGATAGATGCAGAAGTAGGGAAGGTCAGTTTTCTTTGAGAGTGTGGCTTCTGATAAGTCGATCAAGCTCTAGTGGAAGGTACATATCCAAGAATATATAGTCAGCAAAAACATGTTTGGTGGGGTTTTGAAAAAGAGAGCGGAAAGATGGCTGTGTAAGGAAGAATTCATGGAATGGAGAAGTTGAAGAAACATGTAAATATCACCAAAATTCCTTGTATAAAAATTTCAGAGAAGTATTAAAAAGGTAATAATATAAAATGAACTGTTAAACACTAATGATTGTAAGCATGAGCAAGGTCAGAAACAGATGAATGACATAGTGAAGGCAATATATAAAAAGAAAGCAAATTTTAAAAAAAAGATAAAATACTGGAAAAAATTCTGGAAATAAATCATGTTAAATCAAATAAAAATGTAGAATGTCTCAGCAATATGATGAATCTTGAATATGATATTGTATGATATTGAAGACAAGGTGAAGGAACTAAAATAATCCAATAAAGACAAAGATAAATTAATAAGGAAGTTACCAGTGAGACTACAAAAACTATCCAGCATTCTCCAAAAAGATGAATCCCATTTTATAGACACAGAAACTGAAGAATATTCTAAGGACATAAGACATTTTCAAATAATTATGAAACAAAAGTTTTCCAGGGTTAAGAAAAGAGATACAAATAAAACTATTACAAGTATTTAGGAAACTAAACAGAGAAGACCAGAGAATCTACCTTAATTATATTATAACCAAAACACTAAATTCACAGAACAAAGATATTATATTGAAAGCAGCAAGAAAAAATAACCAAATTGTTAAGAAAGGGAGATCCATTAGAAAAACAGCAATTTATTTAACTGAAACTTTAGAATCCAGAAGGATTTTGATGATGTATTTCAAGTTCTATAAGATAGCAACTGTCAACCCAGATTATTTACCAGGCAAAGTTATCTGTCAGAATTGAAGGGAAAAATATGAAGGCTTTCCATTATATAAATAGACAAAAGGAATTATGACTACTATTATAGCTGTAAAGAAAACATTGGTAAGAATTTTTTATACTGAAGAAAAAAGTAAATCTACTCACAAGGTGCAGAAAAGAATAGATCATGATAGTTAATAGCTAAGGAACATAGCAGTGGTTTTCTTTTTTCTTTTCTTTCTTTCTTTTTCTTTTTTCTTTTATTTATTTATTTACTTTATTTTTTTTTTTTTTTTGAGACAAGGTTTCTCTGTGTAGCCTTGATTATCCTGAACTAACTTTGTAGAATTGGCTAGTGTCGAAGTTACAGCGATCTGCCTGCCTCTGCCTGCCAAGTGCTGGGATTAAAGGCGTGTGCCACCACTGCCCGGCTAGCAGTGGTTTTCAACCTTCCTAACTCTGCAACCCTTTTACAGTTCCCCATGTTGTAGTGAACCCAAACCATAAAATAATTTTTGTTGTTAGTTAATACTTAATTTTGACACTGGTATGATTCACAGTATAGATAGCTGTCTTTTCCAATGCTCTTAGGGAACGCTTGCGAAAGTGTCATATGACCTCAAATGGGGTCATGGCACACAGGTTGAGAAAAAATGCATTAGAGGAAGAAGTTTTTTTAATGCAAACAATACAAAATCAGGTAAATTCCAGGAATCTGATCACAACTTTCAATGATAATTTGAAATATGTATAGTTTCAATTTTACAACCAAAGTATTAACATAAAAAGCACAAAAGACTTTTCATTGGTTCTAAGAACTGCACTTTACTGCAAAAGGCAGATGCTACTTTAGAATGAATTGATGGAAAAATATTCAATGAAAATGGACTTAGGAAATAAGCAAATGTTGCTATTGTAATATTAGACAATAGACTCCACACCGAATTAATTTTAAAAAGCCTTTTAAGAGAGGGTCAGTTCATGTTGATTGAGACAGCAATCCATTAAGAGAACATAAAAATTTTACCTATATGTTTTCTCAGCATTGGTGAACTCAATTTCATAAAGCAAATACTACTAGATGTTCAGTCATATGTGAACTTCAGCACTATTAGGAAGCTTCAATACCCATTTTAGTTAATTCACTTGTCAGATCAGTAAAAGGTAAGCATAGAAACATCTAAATTAAATAACATCATAGAACAAATTTATTATATATGTATGTATATAGACATATAAATGTAATTCCACCCAAACAACGTAGGTTACAAATTATTCTCATTGGAAAATGGAACTTACTCTAAAGTAGATCATATATTAGGAAATAGAATGAGTCTTAAGAAATATAGGCCATTGAAATTATTCCTTGTATTCCACTTCATCACATTGGAATACTGCTACTCATCACCATCAAGAGAAACCTTAGCACATATAAAAACTTATGGATACTAAATAACACATAGATGGAATGAAATAGGGATTGTCAGAGGAAAAAAGCATGGCCAGAATACATTGTATGAAAAAAATCCAATCAAAAATATAAATAAAAAGAAAACTAAATACTGTGTACTAAAATTTAAGGAATCCAATTCAAGAAGTGTTAAGAGAGAAGTTTATAGCTCTAAGTGCCTACATGAAGAAATCAGAGAAATTTGAAATAAACAACTTAATGTGATACCAAAAATCTCTTCAGAGAGAACAGGCAAAAACTTAACATAGTAGATGGAAATAAATCATTACAATCTCACAGATGTAAATCAAAGAATAAATGTAAGACATAGTTGGTTCTTTGAAAAGATAAGCAATACAGATAAAGCCTTAGTCAAACTAAACAACAGAAGATGGAGGAAATACAAATTAAATCAGAGATGAAAATAGTCACTACATAGATAGGAATGAATGTTTGAAATATTAAGTCTTATGTATAAAATATATTGTGCCCATGAGTTATAAAAAGCTAAAAGAAATATATGAACAGTCAGATGCCAATTTAGGAATTTAATTACTAAAATTAAACTATATTGAAATAAATAATTGAAGTATGACTGAAACAGTAACTAAAAATCTCAAAAATTAAAATATCTTCAAACTAAGGTGGATTCACTGATGAATTCTATCAGGTCTTCAAATTATTAATACAAGTATTTATCTAAGTATTCCACAAAAATCGAATACAAGAGAACATTACTTAGTTTCTGATAATATATTTGAACTAAATATATAAATATATAAAGAACTAAAAAATTCAAAATATGTAAAGAACTAAAAAAAGCAAAAATATTCACAGAAAACAAAATCCCATTCAAAAATGGATGTAGGACCAAAACACCTCTCAAAAGAACAGCAATATGTGAACTTTCAGCTCTTGCTCCAGCCACCTGCTACCTCCTGTCTCCATTCTAGTGTCATAAACCCTGACCTTCTGGACCTGAAATCCCCAAATAAAACCTTCCTTCTATATGATGTCTTTGTCATAATATTTTATTACTACAGTGATTAAAAAATAGTTAATCATTCAGTGTTCATAATTTAAACACTTATTACCAACAAATGTCAAAAAATATAAAACAATAAAAGAAGGTATGAGAAAACATTAGTCTACAATAAATAAAATATGTATAAAAAAGAAAATAATGAAAGGAATGGAAAATTTAATAATGAAGTAACAAAAAGGAAGATGAAAAAAGCTGGCCATATATTCACAATTGAATTGCTGTAATCAATTAAACAACTCAAGTGATGATTAGCATCATCTGACAGAGCCTTTTTTTTTTAGTAGGAAAATCCATGTGTCATATTTTTTAAATATATTTGACAAATATTTGAGAGAAACTTAAATTTAAGAGCTTAAATGTCTTTTTTTTTTATTATATTTTGGCTCATAGTTTTGTGCTTTTCAATCTAGGGTTTGATGTTCTTTGCTTCTTTTTCATGTTGAAGAAGAGTCTCTTATAGGAAAGATTGGATGGGGCAGAGCTGCTCACCTAATGGCTGCCAGGAATCAGATAAAAGAGGAAAGGGGATAAGAGAAAGTTCTGTCTTTCAAAAAATAAGGACTCAGTTCCTTATTTATTCAATAAATGCTGTAGGTTTCACTTTCAACTTTTCACCGTCTTCTAGTCTCAATGTAATAGAATATAATAAATATCCAAGTAATCAATCTATTCATTAAGAAAGAGATCATAGGATACTATCATTTTTTAAAACTTGCATCCAGGTTTTAAGCATGTGAGACTTTTATAATGGCATTATATATATATATATATATATATATATATATGTGTGTGTGTGTGTGTGTGTGTGTGTGTGTGTACAAACACATAGTTACATATATATTTAATGTAGAATTTTTATAGCTGAAACTATAGCAGAACTATCAGTAATAAGACTGTCATTAGTTGTACACTAAGAAATGAACACATACATCTGGAGCTATATTACAATACTTGTTAGACTTTTTATGTTATTGTTGTTTTGTGAGTCCTTGCCTTCAAAAATTCCATTTACTTATTTAATTATTTTCGTTTTTAATTCACTTAGTTTTTTCACAATTTCATTATCCAAGCTGTTATGGATATATTAGAATTGTATTTTAGTTAAAATCAATCAATTTTTACATGCAGCTACATTTTACTTAATAGTCACTTTCCACAATTGCTTTCCAAGTTAATTTATTAAACCTCAGAGTTAGCTTCTAAATGTTCAGTTGCATATCAAGGATTGTTTGCATTTTATCTTCAAAAGTGTGTGAATTAGAAATATGGCAGTGTGATTTTCATATGCATATGGTGTTACATTGTTTATGTTCACGTTCATTTTTCTCTAACACATCTCTCATTCTGCCATGGGAGATGGGCCCGTGAAGTAAGCTGTGCTCGCACTCAATCATTGGGCTTCTTAGTTATTCTAAATAGCTGTTGTTATTTTTGTCACAGTTGGCAGATTGACACAGCAGATTGTGTTGCCAATCACACTTTTTACACAAGGATTGGTATGATATGAATAGCTTTACCTCTTTTCTCTGTGAAGGAAATGAACATTGTTTGGGAACTAATAAGAATAACGCCAGTATTATGGATAAATATTGAAACTCAATACACCTAATATAAATATAATCAAGTATCATCTCTTATCAAAACAGAATTAAAAATAATCTAGTCTTTAAAATGTCAACAATATTTTCTCTTGAAATATTTTAATGTATGAGCGTGTGTGTGTACACGTGCATGCATGTCCCCTGACATCGTTGTGCCATAGCACATGTATAGAGCGTAGAAGACAACTTCTGTGAGTTCATTCTATACTCCCACCTTGTGGAAATCATAGATTTAGACTACTCAGTGGACCTTCTCAAGAGTCCTTAAGAATATCTTAAATGGGTAGAACCACGGAAAGGAGGTTGTGATCATGTCCCTGGTATGGCTAAAGAGAGGGAACATGGTAAGAGAGGGGGTACAGGTAGAAATGAGGGTAGAGATTAGACTTGGGATGAACAGGGCAGGAGGACAGGGGGCTTTCAGAGGGCAGGTGCATCTCTGTGACAACCTGGAGACCTATAACATGGTGTGCTCCTTGGAAGATATGAGAGTGACTGAGACTCCTAGTAGCAGGGGTCATGGAGACTAAGAGGCCAACCTTGAAGTAGACAGGACTCCTAGTGGAACACCACTAGGGGAACACCAACAAACTCATAAAAACTTTGATCCAAAACTTATCCTGCCTACAAAATGTGCAGAGATTGAAATGCAGCAGAAATTGAGGAAATGTCCAACCAATGCATGGCCCCACCTGACACTACCCTGTGGGAGAGGGCCAACCCTTGACACTATTACTGATACTCTGCTATGATTGCAGACAGGAGCCTCGCATAGCTATCCTCTGAGAGGCTTCACCTGGCAGAGTATTGAAACAAATATTCGGACTCACAGGTAAACATTGGGCAGAGCATAGGGACACTTGGTGAAGAGTTGGGGAAAGGATAAAAGCAAGGTGATAGGAGCACCACAAGAAGATCAACGGATCTTGCAGAGTCTGAAGCACCAAAGACCATGCATGGATGGGACTTCGGCCTCCTACTAAAAATGCATCCAATGGGCAGCTGAGTCTTCATGTGGCTCTCCTAGTAAGGGAAGCAAGGGCTGTCTCTGATATAGACACTGTTGCCTACTTTTTGATCACTTCCCCTGGAGCAGCTGCCTTACTACAGCATAAGAGAAGAGGATTATCTTAGTCCTTCATGTGCTAGGGTGGGTTGGTGGGTGATTCTTTTTTTCTGAGGATTAGGGAAGGGAGTATATGAAGAAGAAAGAGGGAAGGTGGAACCAGAAGGAAAGGAGGGAGGGAACTACAATCGGGATGCAAAGAGAATAAATAAATAGGCGGAATTTCCTATGTTTTAAGCCAAGAGCCACTAAGGGTGGCTCCCCACATTGACACTTTTAAAATAACATAAGAATTTATTTTTAAACAAAATATTTAAATTATTATGATAATTAAACTTTGACACTATGAAACTACTCATCCATATTACAGGGTTCAATTTACAAAATCTGAGGGGGAAATAGTTTTACAAGTTTCTCTCACAAGGTAATGCTAATAAAATATTTGGGGAACATCAATGTATTCAAGTCTTCAATATTTAGTATATATCAATTTTTAAACATTGGAATCCAAATCATCCATAGTTTTCAATCTCAGGTCTGCTCCTAACTCCTTCTAGTGCCATTTATTTTTTGAGATAGCTTTTCACACTGGAGCCTTAGTGGTCTACCCCTTTTGTAGAACAGGCTAATCTTGATCACTTAGAGATCAACCTGTCTCTGCCTCCTTGAGTTCTGAGATAAAAGGCATCTGCCATCATTGTCTGGCTTCCTAACTTTTCTTACTCCACTAATTTCCTTCATCTTCTAAAGTTATAAAATTTAATCTTCCTTAATACTACAGTGAATATGCTACAAAAAGAGACTACCTCTCTGAGATCAACTTTAAAGTTACAAAGATTGTCAAAAAATTTCAAAAGATATACAATAGACTACAGTGTGACTCAAAACCATTGGAATTGTGGAAACTGGTAATCTTTCATACAAAAATGGAAATGAAAACCAAAAATAAAACAATATTGAGGATTCCAAGGTGGCAGCAATGAAGATGCAAGATGTCTGATTTGCAGGGAGGAGAACACAGAAGCTACTGGGCAACACGGACTGCGGGACCTGGGGATCATTGAGTGAGAGAGATCTGCACAGTGTGGGCCAAGGGTGGGTCTGACCTCTGTTCATCCAGTGGCCTACAGAGGATGGTAGCCCAGTCCCCAGAGCCTGGACCGGCCTCTGGCTGCGAGCTGCGAGCTGTGAGCTGTGGCCTTGTTCAGCAGTGTGAACTCGGTATATGGGACTGAAATCCTGGCAGTGAAGCATCAGATCTCCTGGCTTAAGAAAATCTCTGGAAAATGGGTAGATTCAGCCTCAGATCCCTCACCTGTCCCACGCCAGTCCACAGAAAGCCCAGGAGTCACATGGGGGCCCAGAAGGCTGTGGACACATTGCCTGGCCACAGAGGCCTGGTCTGAAACGGGGATACCCAGCCACAGCAGCTGGGTCTAAGACTGGAGATGATACTGGGAGCCATGGACCAAAGGATCTGGGGATCACTAGGTGAGAGAGATCCGCACAGTGTGGACCATGGGCGGGTCTGACCACCAGTCATCCAGCGGCCCACTGATGATGGCAGCACAGTCCACAGAGCCTGGATCAGACCCTGCCTGTGTGTTGTGAGCTGTGGCCTTGCTCAGCAATGTGAACTTGGTATATGGGACTGTACTTCCAGCAGTGAGGCAGCAGAGTACTGGGTCTAGGGAAATCTCAGGTAAATGGGTGGATCTTGCACCCTTACTGTGCCAGTCCACAGAAAACCCAGGTGCTACATGGGATCTCAGATGTCTGTGGACACGTTGTCCAGCCATTTCAGCGCTGTCTGAGCAGGGCGTGGTAGGAGCTTAGCTGCTGGCCCCAGAGAACTGTTTTGGCACAATTTCTTATAACAGACCCAACCTAGCCAGGCTCCATAGCCTAGCAGGAACTTACACACTCTTGTGAGAGGCTGGGCAGGCTAGAGGGGATAAGTCAGAAATCTAGCCAACCAAAAACAAGAATAAGAAGGCAGTAGCTGATCTCTCCCTGGCAGGCAGAACCTAGGCCCCATTACCTGGTTGGAGCAGGCAGAAACCTAAACAACTACTAGAAGCCAGCAGGGGCTCAGGCACTCTAGGGTGATCTGAGAAGAGTGCCCAAAGCCCTAGGGCCCAAAGGGCAGAGTATTCAAAGCCCAGCCAAAGACAGGATAACTGGATCTAAATACACAACCTCAAACTGATACTGGAGCTTCAGAGCACAAGAACCTACCTTAGTTGACTCAGTGGGGAGCCCAGGGTGTGAAGCAAAGTCTCCAGGAGCTGAAACCAGGTCACCTGCCTGTCCCATGAAAGATTTCCCTGATCAACACAGGCAAAGGCCCTTGACCTATAATCACTCACCAACAAGCTGTGCCCAATGGCCAGTGAAGGACACTAGAAACTACCTCCCAACATCATAGATAGCAAGATGACTAAGGGACAGTGTAGAAACACAAACAACAAAAACCAAAACAATATGACATCTCCAGATCCCAGCTATTCCAGACAGAGCAACCCGGAGAAGTCAAATACAATTGAAATACAAAAAAATGAAATCAAATAATTAGTAATGGCTATGATAAAGGAGAAATCTAATAAAATATGTAAACAAATGCAGGGAGATGCACCCAAACAGGTTGAAGATATAAAAGAGGCCAATAGAGAGGTACTGAAAGAAATTCAGGAAAATACAAACAAACAAATAAAGGAAATAAATAAAACAGTTCAAGATTGGAAGGTGAACATGGAAACAATGATAAAAGCACAGACAAAAGAAAAACAGGAGAGAGAGAGAGATTAAAAAAGAAAGCAAGCAACACAGAGGCAAATTTCTCTAACAGAATCCAAGAGATTGAGGAATGAACCTCGGGACTAGAAGATACAATCATAGGTCTTGAAGCAACCATCAAAGGAAAGCAAAATATGAAAAATTTCTGACACAAAAAATCCAAGAAATCAAGGACACCATGAAAAAAAAAAAAAAACCTGAGGATAATAGGCAATGAGGAAAGAGAAGGCACCGGACTCCAAGGCCAAGAAAAGAATTCAACGAAGTCATAGAAGAAAATTTCCCCAATTTAAAGAAGTAGATGTTATAAGCATACAAGAGGCCCACAGAACACCAAATAGAGTAGACCAGAAAAGAAAAAAGTTCCATCAAATACTAATCAAAACACAAAATATACAAAAATAAAATAAAATAAAATAAAAGTGGTAAAGGGAAAAGGGCCAAGTTTCATTTAATGGCAAACCTATCAGAATTACACCTGGCTTCTCAGCAGAGACCATAAAAGCCAGAAGGGCCTGAAAAGAGGTACTGCAAACCCTAAGAGACCCCAGATGCCACACGACCTTTGATATATTTCTCTGGAAGTTCATTATTGGTGTCTATGTCTCACAAGCATTCCATGCATTGAGTTCACTTTGAGTTATGGCTTTACTTAATGCCAGCTCAAAACAGATGACACATGAAGCTTCATATTTGTCTGAAACAAAGGTAGTTATGAGTACCACATCCAGTTAGTACAAACAAATTAAAATATGAGCAAATGCAGCAACACACACACACACACACACACACACACACAAACACACATATATATAATTTTCTAACACAGAATTGGGGAGACATGATAATTACCCTGACAGTAGAAAAAGGTGTAGAAGGAATTTTCATTCATAAGAAACATTGTTTTCGGATGGTAGAAATGGGGAATGACCTCTCTGGTGTCCTCTCACTACCCTGACAGTACACATACACAATTTTCTTTTCTTCACCTTTTTTTCTTCTTATAAACACTAGAATCATCAAGTCGCTGAACAAAGGTATACTTGTGATACTACATTGTAGCTGATGTGATTAAGAAAGTAGAAGGATGTGGTTTTTAAGCAATATTATTAAAGAGGAGACTTTCCTATTTTCTCTGTCCTACAGAGAAGACTATAGACAAGAAGAAAGAAGCTAAATCATAAATCATAAACCATGATACTTGGACTGTATTTAAAGATGGCAGAACAGGAAGATAACAATAACACTGTAAAAATTGAATAACCACATTGCTTGTGTATACTCTATAATCTACATAAAAAGTCTACCTTTTTCTATCCTGTGAATATTTTCATTTCTGTTAAAGTTTCTGAACATGAAACTCAAATAACATATAGTAATATCTACTTTTGAATCTTTTCTCAGAGCTCATTAGGTATGCAGGCCTATTATTTAATTTGCTTAAAACTGGGAGCTACTTTCTGAGAATATAACAGTAAATGGTTACAGCATTCAAGGAATGCTTATACTATTCAAGGAAATATTCTGTTTATGAAAACTAACATAGTACATGGTACAAAATTAAGAAATGTACCTTTGCATGTTTACCCATGACTGACAGTTCAAAACACAGATTTAGGATTTGATCTGGTAGTTTTTTCCAAGTGAATATCCACTTTTGGAAGCTAGCCTCAATTCAAATATTCTGAATTCAGAGACCTACTTAAGGTCCTTTAAATGTTGAGATAGTACTCATTTGTTTTTCCCTGTCCTAAGTCTGTTACTTTTGCCTATTATTAATGTCAACTTTTATTTTCTGCCCTACCAAGTAGGTATGAGAACAATATAAATGGCATACTTCCTATCTTTAATAGACTCAGTGTTTGTGTGTGTGTGTGTGTGTGTGTGTGTGTGTGTGTGTGTGTGTGTTTATAAGTACCATGAATTCACATATTTACATATACAAATCCTATATTTGTTTAGATACAGATACATTGCCATAAGCATGTACAAAATGTATTTTATTGACCAATCATCAGTTTAGATAAAAATACTGTAGCAAGTTATGATCTAATTCTGTAGTTCAATATGTAATAATATCTGTAGAAAAACCTACCAATGTGTAGCAAGCTTTCTGTTTTAGAAGATACCATGGAGTATATCCTCATCAAATGGATTGAGCTAGAAATGGTCATAATAAGTGAGTTAACCCAGAAGCAGAAAGAATCAAATGGTATATACTCACTTATATCTACATAGTAGCCTAAGGGGCATGTCCCACGAAAGCCTTCACTTACCAGGAAACTGGGACAGAGGGGAAGGAATCCTATTGGGACTCTAAATGAGAGACGCATGGGAGAATAACAAAGTAGAAGGATCCAGAGGGTCCTAGAAATCTACAAGTAGAACAATATGATAGGCAGATTTGGGCCCAGGGGTCCCGCTCAAACTAAGGCACCAGCCAAGAACAATACAGGAGGTAAACTTTAAACCCCTTCCCAGATCTAGCCAATGGTCAGAATATTCTCCACAGTTGAGTGGAGAGTGTGATATGACTTTCTCAGGTACTCTGGTGCCTCACATTTGACCATGTCCGCTGGAGGGGGAGACCTGGTGGCACTCAGAGGAAGGACAGCAGGTAGCCAAGAAGAGATTTGTTATCCTATGAGAATATACAGGGGGAGGTAATCCACCTCAGGAACAGTCATAGGGGAGGGGAATAATGGGAAAATTGGGGGGGGGGGAGGAATGGGAGGATACAAGGGATGGGATAAACATTGAGATGTAACAAGAATAAATTAATTTAAAAAAATAAAATAAAATGAAAAGAATTTTAAACTCAAAAAAAGAAAAAGTCATATAAATAAGTAATTTTCATCATGGGTAGAGTTCATGACTTTTTTATTGATAACTTGTGTGTGTAAATAGATTGTCAGAGCTAAATTTAATATAGATAGAATTCTACAAGAATTGAACTCCCACTATTAAAGTGCCACATTTTCTCCAAGCCTGAATAAAATGTGTGTACATATGTCATCTCCTAATTTTAGAAAAATGGTTTTTATCAAAATATTTCCAATTAATTTTAGCTATTAATGCAAGCATTTATTCATTCTCTTAAAAGAATGCTGTAATGATAGATATACAGTATAATATGTAAATTTAATTATAATTTATTTCTACAAATCAATTATAAGAAACCAATCTGTGTCTGTGATGGTTTGTGCTATTTTTGTTCTTGTTTTGTTTTCAGCAGCAATGCCACCTGCTGTATTAAGTAGCACTGTAGGAATAATGAACTGTCTGTTCTAATAATATGGCTTCAGAAAAACACAGATTTTGAAAATACAACTCACTTTTGAAACCAATAAAATCCAGATAATATTCAGACAAAAGTAGTAAGTGGTATTGAAAAGTTCTGTATACTTCAACACTGTTATATAGAGTCTGTGGAAACCACTTTTCTATTGTTTAATTCCCTGCAACAGAAAGAATAATGATAAAATTAAAATATGGGGTTAAATTAAAGTATCAAATAAAATTGCCCTATTTCAGAGATGAATACCAACAAAAGAAAAAAAGTTCAAAGCAATATCACCCATGCTGTAACATGGGAGAATTCTGATGCAAGAAGCTAAGATAGCACTCAAGAATGGCCTTATTATCATCAACAATAACGATGATCTTATTGAATCCACACAGAATGTAGCCATAGATAATTATGTTTTGTGACTTCCTCATATAGAACACACACACACACACACACACACACACACACACACACAGGAGATAGTAGCTCATGAGAGAGATATGCATATGCAATAAAAACACATATGCAGATACAGAAAGGGGTATACAGAAGGAGAGTAATAGGGAGATGTACACATATAGATACATACAAAAATGCAGAAATACACACCCACATAAAGAGGTAAAGAGAAAAAGAAAGATACTATGATTACACACACTCAAATACAAAAAATAATTACTACTTTAATTTTTTTATTTTACTTTCAACGGTTTGAATCACAGTCTTTGAAAGCAAAAGCATAAAATGAGCATACTTCTTTTCATTTTTATTAAAATATTATTAAATTTGAGTTTTGCAAATTGAGATATAGTTCACTTGACAATACGTAGGATCAATATGTAGAAATCCAATCTCAAATATGTTGTCAGTGACCTTATTTGGAAGTAGTATATTTTCGTGGGTAATATGAATAAGTCCTGATGATTGCATTTAATAAGTCACAAGTTGTATACACAAACAAAAGATAATTTTGAATACAGAGAGGGGCATGTCTACTAAGAGATATAAAGAGAAAATGTACATCTTTGAGGAACATTAAAAGACCTAAAAGAATACTTTTTTTTTTTTCAAAGACCTAACTGGAAAAATATCATCTGAAATTTAGGTTTATAAAATCTAGAACATAGAAACATTTCAGAGTTTATTGGACAAAACATACAATTTCCCTCAAAATCTGAAAAATAGCATGTAGATAAAGGTCATAACAGTATGTTATAACAGCGATATAAACCAAAAACATGACCTTGCAATGTCAATAGCAACTTTACCTCACTTGGCAATAAATGAGATCATCAACTTCAAATTTTTTTTTAACAGAAAGTCATGTAGTTCGATTACATAATGATAAAAACAAAATTTTAAACTCACTTGTATGGTCATTATTTTCTCTTACAGCCAAGAATTATGTAAGTTAACTATTATATTTAAAAAATAAAAATATCAGAATATATTGAAAAATATTCCACTTCAAATTGCATCAAATTAGTAAGAATTAGTACCTGTTGAGAAAACAAAAACAAAAACAAAAAACAAATAAACAAAAAAATCCCCAAGCAACCCTTTTCAGCTTCATTTTACTACAAAAAATGGCATAGTGAAAATAATCCACTCCCACAAACCCTGACTACTGAACCCAGAACAACTTATTTACTAGTATCAACTGGGGAAAACCCAAAAATATATATATGCTGATATTGTGACATTTTTTTAATAAGTTGCCTCATTGACGTGCAAGAAAGGAATGGATTGAGTTTGTCTCCCACTATTCCCATAAACTGTAAATAAATTGATTCAGTGTGTGTGTGTGTGTGTGTGTGTGTGTGTGTGTGTGTGTGTGTATAAATACTTCTTTTCTCCCACTGTGGACTAACTAGCATTTGAAGGGCTCTGATTGCTTAATTTAGTGAACATACGTGGACAGCATTTGGTGATGTCATTTAGATGTAACACTCTGTCATTGCAAGAAACATAGTTCTTATCTCAAAGGAGATAAAAGAGTTTTTTTTTTTCTCGATCCAAACATGAAAGACCATGTCTGCAGAATACAGACTCAACTTTACTCCAAACTAGATGTTTCAAGGTGGTAATGGATTCAGAGATGGTTTTTAATAGTACTACAACAACAAAACTCATTAATCAAGACACCAGCAGTTAGTAAGATGCTTCTGCAGGTAAAAGTGATCACCACCAAACCAAACGACCTCAGTTCACTGTCCATAGTCAACATAAGAGGACATTAGCAAATACCTTCACATGTCCTTCTTCAATACATAAAAAAGAGGATATTAAGATACTTTTCAAATATATTGATGAAATTAAGTAGAGGAAATATTTGGTATAACCATCATGTACTATATGATGACATCCTAACCTTTTGGGTTGTAGAAGTTAAGGATCTATTCATACATTTTGTCCAGTTAGTTAATTTTCTTTTTACAATTTATTATAATTTATTAATATTAAAACCCACTTATTATCTACTTGCTTGTATCTTCCCAGTCCTACCCTCCCTTTCTCTTCCACCCTATATCCTCCCAAGACCTCTGACTGAAGGGGACATCCTCCCCTACCATATGACCACAGCCTATCTGTTCTCATCTATATAGCCTGCTTCTCCTTCCTCTGTGTGCTTCCAGGCCTCCCAACCAAGAAGAAGTGACCAAATTGGGGGCACCAGAATTCATGACATAGGGAGTCCCAACTATCTTCACAAGTATGGAGAATGAGCTGTACATTGGCTAGATCTGAAGAGGAAGTCTAGGTTTATCTACAGCATGTATTGTCCTTGGTTGGTCCAAAAGTTTGTTCAGGCCCCCTGGACCCTGATATGCCAGCATGATGATCTCCTTGTAGGGCTCCTGAAACCTTTGGGTCCTCCCATACTAACATTCTTCTATACCATTCTCATATAGAGTCCAGCAGTGAGACCCAGCATCTGTCCTGATCCCCCACTGAGTGACGACTTTCAGAGAACATCAATGTTGGATAATATTCACTTATAAGTGAGTATATTCCATGTGTGTCTTCCTGGGTCTGGGTTGCCTCACTCAGGATAATCATTTCTAGTTCAACTCATTTGTCTGCAGATTTAAAGATTTCCTTGTTGTAAATAGCTGAATAGTAGCCAATTGTGTAAATGTGCCACAGTTTCTTTATCCATCTAGGTTGTTTCTAGGTTCTTGATATTATGAATAAGGCTGCCATGAACATACTTGAGCAAATGTCCTTTGTGTATGTTGGAGCACTGCGTTAGCTTTTTATTAAACAAAAGTTTTGTCACAGAGACAGCAAGCTGTAATTAGCATCAAAATACATCAGGCCATCCCCCAACAGAGTATCTTTCAGGTGTATGGCAAGAAATGGTAAAGTTGGGTATGGTACTGTTAGTCCCAATTTTCTGAGAAAGTCCAGATTGATTTCCAAAGTGGTTGTACAAGTTTGCATTGCCACCAGACATAGAAGAGTACTCCCATTTCTTCACATCCTCCCTAACATGTGCTGCCACTGGAGTTTTTAATCTTCTTCTTAGCACCTCACTGAACGTTCTCCAAAACTGACCATATAGTACGTCACAAACCAAACCTCAGTATATGCAAGAGGATTGAAATAATATCTTGTATCTTATCAGACCACCATGAACTAAAGCTAGATCTCAACAACAACAGAAATAACAAAAATCCTATACACCTCTTGAAACTGAACAACTCTTTAATCAGTAATAACTGGGAGAGAGAAGAAATAAAGAAATTAGTTACCTCTTAAAATTCAATGAAAATGAAGGTACAATATACTGAAATTCCTGGGACACATTGAAAGCAGTGTGAAGAGGAAAGCTCATAGCACATTCATAACAAAATTGAAAAGCAACTTAACAACACATCTGGAAGCCTTAGAAGAAAAAAAAAGCAGAAACACTGAAGATGAGTAGACAGCTGGAAACAATCAAACTCAAGGCTGAAATCAACAAATTAGGAACAAAGAAAACAATTCAGAGAATCAACAAAACCAAGATCTTGTTCTTTGAGAAAATCAGCAAGATAGACAAACTCTTAGCCAAACTAACCATAAGGAAGAGAGATACTATCCAAACCAACTAAATCAAAATGAAAAGGGAGACATAAAAATGGACAGGGAAGAAATGCAAAGAATCATTAGGTCTTACTTCAAAAGCCTAATAGAAATATGCCACAAAATTTGAAAATATAAATGAAATAAATAATTTTCTTGATAGATTCCACTTATCAAAGGTGAATCAAGATCAGGTAAATGAAATAAATAGTCTGTTTCTCCTACAAAAATAGAAGCAGTCATCAAAAGTATCTTGACAAAAAAAAAAAAAAAAAAAATCACAGGTCCAGTTTGTTTCAGTGCAAAATTCTACCAGACCTTCAAAGAAGAGCTAATACCAATACTCTTCAAGCCACTCCACTACATAGAAAGGGAAGGAACATTACTAAACTCATTCTATTAGGCCACATTCACCTTGATACCTAAATCTCACAAAGACTCAACAAAGAGAATTTCAGACCAATTTTCTTATAAATATTGATGGAAAAATACTCAATAAAATACTTGCAAACAGAATCCAAGAATACATCAACGATATCATTCACCATGACCAAGTAGGCTTTATCCTCGGTATTTTCAATATATGGAAATCCATCAACATTAAATACCATATAAACAAACTGAAAGAAAAAAAACACATGATCATCTCCTTAGAGGCCAAAAAAGCATCTGACAAAATTCATCATCCATTCATGTTTAAAGTATTTGAGAGATCATGAATACAAGGAACATATATAAACATAATAAAGGCTATATAAAGCAAGCTGATAGCTAACATCAAACTAATTAGAGAGAAATACAAATAAATTACACTAAATCAGGGTCTATACAAGGCTGCCCACTCTCTCCATTCTCTTCAATACAGTACTTGAAGTTCCAGCTAGAGAAGTAAGACAACAAAAGAAGATCAAGGAGATCCATCCAGAAAGGAGGAAGTCAAAGTATCACTATTCACAGATAATATGATACTGTACATAATTGATGCACAAAATTCCACCATAGAACACCTACAGTTGATGTGTGAATTTTGATATTATGAGAGTTTAGACATTTAGTTTATGCTCTTCTGGGCTGTCTGAGTTTACACACACACACACACACACACACACACACTCACACACACACACACTCACACACACACACACACACTCACACTTCTGCTTTAACAATACCTCTAACTGGCAACTTTATTAACAACACAAATTTATTGTTTTCATGGTTCTGTAGGACGATTAATCCAATATGGATGTGTCAGTTTTTAGAGAAGTTCTTTGTTCTTTGTTATCCCTTATGGAATATAGAAAAAAGCGTTCATGAGATAGAAAGAACAACTTGGCAGCATTAACTGTACATAGCCTTCATGATTGAATCATCACTTTATAAACATATGTAAACTTCTGCATGAATGTGTTAAGAGTCTCTACATCACTGGCTCCATGAAAAACATGTTGTCACATTCATTACAGTCCAGTAGTCCCAGAATACTAAAACATTTCAACATCAACTTTAAAGTCCTGTATCTTAACCTAAGTAATATCTGAGAGATACTCAAGTACAACTCATTCTGAGGTATGTTTGCCAAGCTGTAATGTATGAATTGAAATAAAATATCTACTTTTAATCTAATCATGACAGAGGCATAGGAGAGACATTTCCTTAGAAACTTAGAAAGTATCACAAAGTACTCTAAGAAAGAAGAAAACTGAATTGGAAATTGATCAACCTCAAGTCCCAACTATGCCTTCTGGTCATATAACCAAAGGACGTCACACCATTCTATAAGGACACTTGCTCAACTATGTTCATAGCAACTTTATTCATAATAGCCAAAAACTGGAAACTGCCTATATTTCCCTCAACTAAAGAATGGATAAATAAAATTTGGTACATTTACACAGTGGAGTACCATAAAGCTATTAAAAACAGTGGCATCATGAAACTTGCAGGCCATTGAATGGGACTAGAAAAGATCATACTGAGTGAAGTAACTCAGACCCAGAAAGACAAAAATTGATTGTACTCACTTATAAGTAAAGTAAATGATAAATGATAAAGTAAATGATAACTATGCTACAAGCCACTGACCCATAAAAGCTGTGTAATAAGGAAGGCTTGATATGGGGACACATGAATCTCATTGAGAACAGAAAATAGAATAGATATCATGAGTGGAAGTTTGGGAAAGACATGGACACAGACTTGGTGGGGGTGGAGATTAAGATGGGAACAGGATGTTGGAGGAGGATAGAGGGAGAGAGTTCTGGAATAGACAACTGCAATGGGAGGGCATCTCTGGGATGATCTAGAAACCAAGGGCAGGGAGAACTCTCAGGTATCCATGAGAGTGTCCCTAGCTAAGACTCAACAATAGAGGATTTGGGCCTCAACTGGCCATCTCCGGTAACCAGGCCAGACTTCCTATGGTGGGATCGGTACACCAAACAGGCCACAAATCTCTTTCTCTTCTGAAAAGGAGAGTTTCTCCTGCTGCAGGATATATGATCTTATTGTGAAGCCCAAGACTAAGAACTATAAAACTTGTTTCTAGTTTTTCATATTTCAGCCTAACACAAAACTTTTAATCAAAGAACTATTGTAAACAGGTGATTATGGTGTGGTTCACCCAGGCCTAACACACACCTTTAATCCAAGAACTTTCTGTACACAGGATTTAATAACAAACCTAAGGTCTAAAGGCAGAGCAAGAAACCAGATGACAGAGATTAAAAAGAGTGGGAGGGACTTTGTATTGAAGGTATTTAAGACAAGGTAGATAAGAAGAAGGAGCTTTTCTAACTTTGGGCTAAAAAGATTTGGGGCTTTTTGTGCATTGAACTGGCAAGCCTTTGGCCTTTGCTGTTTTGACCTTTTCTTCCTGGGCTGTCAGCTGAGCTAGTGAATTTTTTGGGCTTTTTCCTCAGAGACTTGAGCTGAGTAGGAAGGTCAGCTGGGTGTTTTTTCTGCCTCTCTTACCTAGGAAGTTTTCATTCAAGCATCTAGCTCCTTATTTTTTTATTGGTAAAAATAAATGATTGGGATTTACTTTTGTTTAAAAATAACAGTGTTCCGTGGATATCAGTGAATTGAGGGGGAAATGGGTAGAGGAAAGACTGAGAGGAAAGAAGAGAAAGAAAGCTGTTGTGAGATTTAAAGTATATAAATTAATTTGTAAAAAGATAATTTAAAAAACTACTTTTCAAAAACAAAAGAAGAAAACTGAAACAGGTTTCAACATGTTCAATTTCAACAAGGAAACAAAATTGAGCAATAAAGCTACAATGAGAGAATGATGCCTTTTGATTCCATATTGCAAATACTGCAAAATACTGGTATGCAATGTAGGGTTATGTGGACTCAAGTAGGCCTAATCCTATTTCTGTGTGCTCAGAATGTCTCACATCTTGGAGTCTCCTTGCTAAAGGTCTTCTCAGCTATTGTTGCACATTGATATCCATAGTATTAGGCTATTAAGGATTTTTTTGCTTCTTGAGTCCGGTATGGACTGGAAGTCTCAAAAGTACCAGTATGGCACTGGAGGGTTCCTTGACAGTGGTTGGTATTCAGTCTATATCAAAATAATTAGTTCTATATACGTGAGAGAATTTTTGACCAACAAGATAGACATATCTACCAGTGAACGTGAGGGCAAATAGGAACAAGGGAAAGCTTCTTTCTTCCATGTCCTTTTATTTGTGCTGCTCCCAGAAAGTGTGCCTCAGATTTAAGGACTTTTGTTTTTCTTTTTGTTTCGTTTTGTTTTTGCTTTTTTACATCAAATAATATCATCAAGATAAAACTTTACAGGCTATGGACCAACTTTTTGGCAGTTTTATTTGATTCCAGATGCAGTCAAGTTGGAAAGAAAGATTAGACTTCATGGAGCTCTACTCCAAATTTCAATTTTTCTTATTAGCTGAATAACATTAAATATTTAGTCATACCTTGAATCTGTTTGTTTATAACATGAAAGTATAGCTACCAAACTGCGCTGTAGGAGCAAATCAACTGAAAATGATTAATTGTTTTGACATACAAAAAGCACTCAAGACATGTCAAATGACTTATAATCCAGCTCATTAAATACATGATTAATAAACATGTACTGAGTTTTCATTTTTAATGGAAAGTCAAAATCAAGCATATAATTACTATGAAGTTAAGCTCCGTGTATGTTGTCTACATCATCCATATAAATTGCAGCTTCAAATTTTGTTGCTTGGATAGCGCTTAATTATTTACTTTTGTTTCTGTTTTGTTTTGCTTTGATATTTTGAAACAGGCTTTTATATGGTGGCCTTAAACTAACTATGAGGTTCACATTAGCATTAAAGCTCATTACCCTGACAAGCACTATAGTGAGAAATACATATCATCATGGTCATAAATTTAAAATACTATAACTTATGCTATCAATTTCATCATGATGTAAGTATTTGAAGGTATTAATCCATAAATGTTGACAGTGTGAGAACTATTGAAGTCTAGGTCTCACTCTAATCCTCTGCATAAAGTTATGCACCTAAGATGATCCTAGCCTGTCTTTATAAAAATCTATTACCTACCATGAAAAACTGTGAATGTACTATGTTTCATACTTGAAAATTGCCTAAGGTTGATTTTAATTTTTCTCTCACAAATAACTGATAGACATGTTAGAAAATAAGGTTATGTTTATTACTTTGAATCAATAAGCTACAGTGTATAAATTAAACACTATATTGTTGAATACACACACACACGCATACACACAGGTATATAAATATCATTTCAGTTTTTTTTAGACTGTGCCTTTGCTTAATAGGCTTCATTTAAAAAGCAGCATTTGTCTCCATTTTGAGGATGGAAGATGACTCTGCACCTGAATAAACAAATGAAAGGCAACGTCTTTCTGATACTATCAATTCAGTGAAGACTATAAATGTCTTATTCCTAGAGGTAGAAGTGTTACCATCAGGCCCAAGAATTTTTTGGGTAAATCAGATGAATCAAAACACGTAATTCTCTGACCTGTACCTCATTAAGAGTCAAGTACCTAGCATTGCATCCTAGGACACATCTGAGTACTCTGTGGTGTGTGTGTGTGTGTGTGTGTGTGTGTGTGTGTGTGTGTGTGTGTGTGTGTGTGTGTTGTGTGTGTGTGTGTGTGTGTGTGTATGTGTGTGAGAGAGACCAATTAGCACAAAACTCTCAGCTTTTCTTAGAACTTCATCTTGATTAGGCACCCTACTTCTTACCTCTACTCCAGTCTTCCTATCTTCGTACTCAACCTATGTTCACTTGCTATGCATCTGTCGTCCGCTTTCATTGTCTGGACCCAGTCCAGCTCATTTGCTTCTTTACAGCTCCACTCTCATATCTGACACTCATAGTGGCATGAATAAATTTATCATCTTTTACCAGTTGATTGATGTTCCATATCTTATCAATAAAAGTCAAATATAACATTTTATCAACCTACTTCTGAAAGCTCAGAACAACAGTTTTTAACCTGTAGGTCACAACCCATGGGGGTTATGAAGGACTGTTTTATAGATGTCACTTAATACCATGAGAAATCACAGATATTTATATTAAGATTCATAGTAGTAACAAATTTACATTTATGAAGTAGTAAAAATAATCTTATGATTGGGAGTCATCACAATGAGGAGCTATAATAAAGGTTCACATTAGAAAGGCTGAGGCCACTGATGTAGAGTTTTTCTGAGATCTCTTTAACCCTTTCTAGTTATTCTATTACCTACATATATACACTTATGTATACAGAGAATTAATTTTAGTAAATATGGAATAAATAATGTAATTTGTATTTGATTTTTCCTGGGTTACCAAGGAAATCTGAAATATTTCAGAAGTAGCAGACACTGAAAGAGCCTAATTTTTAAAATTTATTATTATTCATGAAATCCTAATATTGTGGAAAGACCCATAAGATTTCATTTATTATTCTAATATAACGTTCAGTAGAGGCACATCTGCACAACTGCAAGGTAGTAAATTCAGGCTATAACAATTATTTTGTATTTTTCACTTAATCACACACAAACATGCATAAATTGTTATATTATAAGTATATTTTGCAAAACAATTTGGATTTGATGTTTAGAAAAAGTTCAATTGAGAAAAGTATCTTTTTTAAACCCCATCTTATTAAGGAGCAGACATACCTTGATGTATATAAAATACACCAAAGTATTTTATATAACAATAACTTTTGGTAAAATTACGTAGATATAAACATACTGTCTTTTCACACATTTTATTTTTTCATATTGTGATGGGAAACAGGAAATGATGGTTGGAATTCCAGGTGAAGATTTCCTAACTCATCTCCTCTGGCTAGAGGGTGTTAGTAGCTCTATTAACATTAACCAACCTACCCCAATTCACATTGTACCTCCTTTGCATACTTTGTTTCTAGGACTACAGGATAGGACCAAGGTTACTCTGAAGTTTGCCAAGGAAACCAATGGTCTGTTGGCCTGTAGTTATATCAGGACTACAAGAAATCACAGTCCTGCTAGGGAAAAGGAATCTAAAGGCAGACAATAGAGTCAGAGCCAGCTCTTTATCCAATGGTTAGGAGACCCACATGACAATCAAGCTATACAACTGTTACACATGTGTAGGAGACCTAGGTCTAGTTGGTGGTTCAGTCTCGGTGAGCCCCCATGGACCTCAGTTAATTTCTTCTGTCTTTGTATGGTGTCCTTGACACCTCTAGCTACTTCTACTCTTCCTGCCACTCTTCCACAAGACTCTTGGAACTGTGCCTATTGTTTAGTTGTGGGTTGGTCTTTGCATTTGTTTCTTTCACCTGCTGGATAAAAAGTATCTCTAGTAATGCCAGGGTTCTATCTGAAAGCATAGCAGAATATCATGGTTGTTATTCAGCAGTAACATGGATTAAAACACTTGCTTTCATTCGTTCAGTTTTAAACAGTGTGAGCTATTTCCTTTGATATTTATATTCCTGCCAGGATTGAATAATACTAATCCACTAAGTAATTTTGAATAATGCTTTTCTTGTGCTGAAAGGGAAAAAGAAGAGGAGCAAAAACATGTGTTCAGGAAAAAACACATATTTTTATACCTTTGACAATGAAAATTGACTTCTCTTCCCAAAGTGGGTAAAAGAGACTTTATTCTGGAGCCAAATAGGAGTTACCATGGCCTAGGAATACAGTTTCAGGTTACCTTTGTAAAAGTAACTTTTATTCCCCTGATATAATTATCATCTCAGAGGCTTACTGCCTCCATCAGCTAACTTAGGCATAGTCCTGAAAGCTTATATCCTCCATACAATCAAGTATAGGCCTAGAATGATTCAGCCTATGTAAGTTTCTGCTGAATAAACTCACCCTTTCTAGCTCTTTTCTGAACTCTTTTTAGGTGTTTCAACTCAGCTATTCTTGCTCAAACTCCTCTCCTAGCTGACTGATTCAAACTGGCTTCTATCACTTCTGACTGAATTGATCTACTTGGTCTCAAAATAACTTATAGCAATCTGTTCTAAACATCTGGCTTCTTCCCATTCTCTGGCTTGTTCTGTCTTCACCTGTGTCTAGCTTGTTCTTCCTTCAGCCAGTCTTTGGAAAACTCTCCTGCTAAAACTCTCTTCTTTCTCTCCTTCTCCCCTCCTCTGCACTGCTCTCTCTTAAGTCACCTCTTCCTCTGTTCTCGAGAGTTGAAGCTATTCTATCTCTGACTCATTCTGTCAAACTTCGTGTGATTTGTTATATATTTAAAAATTAAAGGCAGCAAGATCTAAGGTAATAAAGGTATAAGATGGTACCAGGCAGCAGATATTATGTTGTAAAGGAGTTTATTAAATAAGCATGGGGGGAGAAGGAAAAGGAGGAAAGGGCATCCCAGAGGGAGACAGAGACAGGAAGAAGAAGAAAAAGATGAAGAAGAGGAAGAAAAAGAAGAAGAAGAAGAAGAAGAAGAAGAAGGAGGAGGAGGAGGAGGAGGAGGAGGAGGAGGAGGAGGAGGAGGAGGAGGAGGAGGAGGAGGAGGAGGAGGAGAAGAAGAAGAAGAAGAAGAAGAAGAAGAAGAAGAAGAAGAAGAAAGGTAAGTAAGAGGGAGGGGATAGAGAGAGAAAAGGAGATAGAGAGCTATGTGGATGGTCTATCCTTTTATCTGGACCTGGGCAGGGTCAGGCCCCTGTGGCTGGTAACTGATGACACCACAAGTAGGCAGACTGAAGCAGAATGCTAAGAGTTAGACCCTCAGATGTCACTTTCAAACATGGGTGCTTCCTTCTATAAATTAACTTTACTTTAATTGCTTGGGTTTGAAGGTGTATACTAAGTGTCAGGAAATCTTGACAATACTGAAAAGGCCTACATTCAGTGCAAAGTCTTCCACTTCTCTCCTTGGGGGCAATCTTGGACTCCACACATTCTACCTGATGAATATCAATGTCACTAATATCACTTGGTCCTTAGGGAAACTACAGGTCCAATGCTCTTTCTGCTGATAAAAACCCACATAGCAACTACCAGGGATTCCTGGAATATCTCTCCATTCTAACTAAATATCTTAGCACATTATCCCCTCAGCCAATGACATTAGCCCAGCCTGGATATTCCTACGGACTCCCTGAAGTTCTAACTAAACCTCATTCACCTCAAATAAAATTGATCTGCCTCTCCAGTGCTGATCCTTGAGTAGCATCGCTTCCATTCATACACATAGGGCTTTTGAACTCCCCAACTGTTGTCTATCGTCCAAGTTTCATGAACCTCTATTTGACCAATGATCTCCGCAGGGGGTGTGGGTGAAGAGGGTCACACTAAGGGCATGTTTACATTCTAGCCAGATCACACAGACCTAGAAGATATTCGGATGTGATCAGAGCTGGATTAAAATTCTTCTACAACCTGAAATTCTATGTTGCAATGTGCTATCAGCAATGGGACAAAGAAAATTACAAATTGAAATTTTTCAAATACAATAGTAGAAACATAAGGGTTACAGTAAATTTGGCAAATTTTATAAGGCCTTAGATATTATCTTTTAACATTTCCAAACACCATCATCTGTCCAACACAACGCATGTTGCACTGACTGGTGAATGAATATTCCTAGAAATAGAGAGCATATACCAATAGGTATATATTCCAGGGTGTATGAAGAGAGGAGGGTAACATGGACTTATTAAAATTGCATCTGATAAATCATGCCCCAGAACTTACTATACATACATTATCAAAGAAAGTGTATATAACTTCTTTACCTTACAAAGAGTCAAAATTTCATCAATACAATAGTAATGATCATGTTTCATTTGATATCTAGTATGTTAATTAGGGACCAATAGTAAGAAAGTGTTTGAGCCTCACTAGAGGCTTCAGCTTGGTTTGGTCTCTATTATTGTTGATCTTTACTCAAATGCCATCTTTTTGTTCTCTTGTTTCCTATCTGGACTTACCATCTACCTGTCCACACTTTCTTTGTTAGGATCTGATCCTGACTTTTCACCTCACAGCCAGACTCTTCTTTGCATCCATATCACAACTCTGACTCCACAGAAGCATCCTCTTCCCTGCACTCTTTGATTTGGGTTCATTTACATTTCAGTAAGCTCACCTCTGAAGTATTTTAAACTCTTTTGCCTCCTTTTTTGTCCCATTACAACCACCTCTGCCAACTAGAGACTTTTATAAAGATATATTTACTATTTGATGTATGATGTAAAAGCTAATATTAGTAATTAAGATAGCAGCCATTTGTCTTGGCAAGCTTACTAAAGAAAGCAAGATTATCAAGAACATCATTGCCTTTGAAACTGCTGTACCTTTTGAATTTAATGTCATTCACTGAATGCTGACATTATGAAAAGACACAAGCATCTTTATGTTTTTGCATTGTACATATGGTGAAGTTCTAAATGGTTAATCAGTTTTGTAAAAGTTCCAATGGAGGATGAGGAACTTTTGTTCATAGCATATATGTGTGTATGTGTGTACAAAATAAAAGGGTGCGCAAACAGAAGCATGGTTGCAAAAAGGCTAAAAGTAAACATAGATGCTTGAATATGTCATTTCTATAAACATGGTTTCTTGAAATCAGAGTGTGCTTTCAGCTACATAAGCTACAAGAATAAAAGACACTTTTCTAAGTCATGAGTGAAATTTCTTCATCGACCAAAGAAATGAAAAGAGCACTTTCTATTTACACACAAACCATGACAGAGATTTCCAGATACACCTGCTCCTCTTTGCCTCTTAATGTCTCCAAAAATTGCCTTCAGAGCACAAATAAAGCATAAAGAATTTGAGTTTTTATGTCAAACAAATGCCAGAAGAATTCCAAATTTTAATTCAAAAGTAATCCCAGATGGCTCTCAAGAAGGTAGAGGTTTGCTAAGCCCACAAACTATATGGAAACAAAAGAACAAAGCCAGTTGTACACTAATGGCAACGTTTATGAAGGAAACAATGTTTGGCTTTATGGATTCCAAATCCTGGTATTTGATAAAAATGGAAAGAATTGAAGAAAGCCCAAACAAACAAAACTAGACTTCAAAGCTGCATAGACAATCCACTTTTCTTACTCAGGCAGCCTTGAGCTCAAGAACAGAATCTGAATGTTGTGAATAAAAGTTCCCAGTACACTTCTGTTGGACTTTTATAAAGGCTCATTTGAATTCCCAAGATTTTGGAGATACTCAAATGTATTTACATGATTATGCAGAGATTGGAACTCTGTAGGTTCAGAGCCTTAATACAAATTCTGTTGGTCTATCTTGTTTTTTTTTTTTTTTTTTTTTTTTTTTTTGAATGACCATTGCAATCTTCTGCATGTACCTTAACATTATTGTGATCACTATGTAGTAGATACAGCTTTAATGCCTCTGGCCAGAATATAGTCATGACATACCTTTAATACTTCTGTCTGGAATACAGACACACTTTAGTACACACATTTAATGCGCTAAAATAAAGTGTAATTGAGGTGCACACAAAGTGATGAATCATAGAAAGAAGTGATAAATAAGCCAGAGATAGGATATGAGCAACTCTTATGAGAACAGACCAGAAAAAGAAGCTTAACAGCAGAAAAAAGGCCCTTACCTCTTCTCTCCCTCCTCCTCTCTAGCTTGGTCTCTCTCTCTTTCTTTCCTTCTGGGGTGCCCCCTTCCTTCTCTCCCCATGCTCATATAATAAATCTCTCAATATCGTAAAAAAGAGCAGAATAGAGCGATAGATCAGGGAGAGAGAGAGAGGGAGAGAGAGAGAGAAAGAGAGGGAGGGAGGGAGAGGAAGAGTTTGTGGAGACTAGAGTAGTTTTCAGAAGTACAATACAGTTTGGTACAATGCAGTTCAGTTGAATGCAGTTGAGTTCATTTCAGTTCATGGAGTTCTGCTTTTTCCAAGCATAGCAATTCAGTCAAAAACAGAGAGAAGCCAGCTTGAATCAGTCAGCTTAAAGAGAAGTATTTAGGCAGAGCAGCTGGATTGAATTAGCAAGGCAGAATTCAAAAAACTAGAAATTGTGAGCTTATTCAGCAGAAGGTCTCAGAGACTGAAAATATTTCAGGCCTTGGTTAGCAGACAGAGGCAAGAGCTGAAGCATTCAAGGTCCGGGCTTGAAGAAGTTTAGATTGTATGAGGGCTAGAAGCTTCCAGGTTCAAGCCTAGGGATATTAGAGAGAAAAACACTGGGCTCAGCCCAAGCCATAAAGCTTGGGTTTGACTCTAATCTCCTCCCCAAGCCATAAAGCTTGGGTTTGACTCTAATCTCCTCCCCACATCTGACAAAATAAAACAACATTTACATACTTACATAAAATCCTTTGGAATGTGTTTTAGTTCAGTTTCTATTGTTGTGATAAAATACCATGGTGAAATGTAACTTGCAGAAGAAAGGTATTATTTCAGTTCAAAATTCTCTGGTCAGAGTCCATTATTAAAGAATTTCAGGTCAGTAACATAAGGCAGAAACGGGAACAGAAAACAAATACAGCTTACTGGCTTGTACCTGTTTTTGTTTACTTGGTTGGCAGGTTAGTTGGGTTTTATATGATCAAAGATCATCTTTCTAAGGGTGACACGACACGGTTCCCAGTAGGCTGAGCCTTCCTCTATCAATCATAAATTAAGAAAACATGCCCCCCTGCAGAATTGCCTACAGCAATCTGATAGACTTTTTCAATTTAGGGTCATTTTCATACATGAAAATTAGTGACTACAGGTGAGAGTGGTATGGAAGAATGCAGGGATGGAAGAACACAGAGGGTTCAGAAGCCACATAAGGAGATCATCAAGGCCAGCCAATCTGGACCCAGGTGGGCCTTCACTAACTGTTGTACCAACGAAGGACAATGCATACAGAAAACTTAGAGCTCCTGTTCAGATCTAGCCCATGGACAGCTCAATCTCCATCATTGTGATGAGAGCAGGGCCTGCCTCTGACATGAACTCTGGTGCCCCCAATTTGATCACTTCCCCTTGGTGGGGAGGCCCAGCAGCACAGAGAGGAAAGGAAAACAGCCTATCCAGATGAGACTTTTTAGGCTGTGGATATATGGTGGGGGAGGTGATTCCCTTCTGTCAGAGGTAAAGGGGAGGGGAATAGGGTAAAAGAGGGAGGGAGGGAGGGTGGGAAAAGAAGATACAAATGAGAGGATAGCAATCAGGATGTAATCACATAATTATAATAAAAAATAAATAAATAAAAATTTTTAAATAATAAAAAAAATGAAAACAAAAGTCCCCTATTATACCATTTCAATACTCTTAACTCGAGAGCAATAAGATTTTGAATACAAACTATATTAAGACATAATTTCTTATTTGTAGAGAGAGAAAAACTAAGGAATCAATTTATTCAATCTCAAAATATAATTATGGCACAATTTTCCAGGAACAACTATAGAAAAGCTATATTTTAAATAAAATTTAAAGGAAAATGTCACTCATCCTAAGCAATCTCAAATCAAGCCTAGTAATTTATTAGGTTTAAATTCCTGGCAAAAATCATTTGTGGTGCATAGCTTCATTTTGTATGTTCATAACTCTCACTTCAGCAGATTCTTTCATTTCATTTTGTATGTGCATATAAGCAGTTTTACTTTTTAAATTCTTGTTTGTATACCTTTATTAGATGTGATAATAAATCCACATGGTCAGAAAATTAGGATGTGAACAACTGTAGGGGTTTTAGTTGTTCTGCCTATTCCAAACATTAACTCAAAGGAGAATGAAGTTAATAAAAATACACAATTTTCTTACATTTTAGAATGCTTGATTTCTGTTACCTTTCTTCTTAAATATCTATAATGGACTAAACCAATTGCTTTTTTATTTGATCAGGTTGGGTACATTCTGATTTTCATCATGCAATTAGTATTTATTTGTTTTTATGTATTTTGGTGTCTATTTCTTTCAGTTCAGTCATTTGATATGATAGATAGTGCTTCCTGTCTATGTGAAACACTCTGTTAAGGTAACTCTAATGAACCTGCACTATTGGTAAGCTTTTAGTTTCTCTTTCTTATAAACTTGTTTAATTCAACTCATTATTAAATGTGTTTATATTAGACACTTTTAAATCCTTATATTGGTATTCTTTTTCAGTACACTGCATATATGATAGTTATCAATAGTGATTTCAAATTCAGCTGTTGCTCTGCACTCATGATCTTGCCACAATTCTGTTAGCTATTTGTAGAATGTGACTTGTTGTTCTAGAGAGAAGGAATAGAAAAATTGCAGTTGAAAGTTTGGATATATTATGAAATTTAGAAAGAAGACCAAAAGAGAGCAAGTAGGAAGGATGGAACATAGACAAAAGAACATGAGTGATGAAAAGGATCTAAAACTAACTTTTATAGTTTAAACTCCATCATTTTTCCTTTTATTGTGGTAGATAATGAATGAAAGTGAAAATATAAAGCCCTATGCAAAGATCTATTGCTTCTGAATGGCAATTCTAAATGTAATACAATTTAACCAGATGTATAAAATTTGTGTTTGACCTGGAATAGCCATTGACAATAGGAAAGTAAAAACAAACCCTTGTAGGGTAGAGCTCAAGGCAGGATAAGAGGAGCAATTAAGAGAACAGCGGGTGACTCGAAGGGAGAAAGAAGAAAATGTGGGTAGTGGGCATATAAGTAACTGTTCTATTGCTGCTAAGAAACATGATTAAAGTAACTCTTATAAAGGGAAGCATTTAGTTGGAGTCTTGCTTACAGTTTCAGAGAGTTAATCCCTTTTAATTATGACAAGGAGCAAAGCATCACACAGGAAGGCATTGTGCTGTAGAAGTGTATGAGATCTGTCTTGATCCAAAGGCAGCAGAGAAAGGACAGTGGAGAGAGAGAGAGAGAGAGAGAGAGAGAGAGAGAGAGAGAGAGAGAGAGAGAGAGAGAGAGAGAGAGAGAAAGAGAGACAGAGTCAGAGACAGAGATAGAGACAGAGACAGAGACAGAGACAGACAGGCAGATAGAGACAAAAAAAGGCACACTCCCAGCTACACACTATCTACAGCAAGGACACATCCACTGTAATAAGGCCACACTCCCTAATCCTTCCCAAATATTTCATCAACTGGGGATAAAAAATGCAATTATATGAGCCTATACAGGTCATTCTTATTCAAACCATCAGATTCCATGCCTTGGCTTCCATAGGTTTGTAACCATTATTATAAGCCAAAATGCAATCAGTTCAACTTCAAAAGTCCTTATAGTCTTTCACAGTCTCAACACTAATTAAAAATCCAAAGGCTTTTCTGAGACTCAAGGCAATCTCTTAACTGCAATACACATAAAATAAAAAAACTAAATTATATGCTTCCAACACACAGTGGAACAGGGTTTCCATTACCTTTCCCAAATGGAAGACAGGGAAAATAATGAAAAAAAAAATGCTGAATCAAAGCAAGATTACAAATCAGCAGCCAAACTCCAAATTATATATCTCCATGTCTGATGTCACAGAGTGCTTTAGGTGTCCAACTTATTTCAGCTTTGTTTACTGCAGCACACACTTCCCTCTTAGGCTGTTTTAACTCCAGGTCAGCAACTTCCCTTTCCAGGTATTCCATGACTCTCTGGCATCTCCACAATCTTGGGATCTCCAATGCAATCCACACTTTGTCTTCACAGTTTCATAGAATTTCTTCCCTGGATCTCCATGCAGGGATTTCCTTAACATATGCTTGGCCTTGGTGACTTTTCTTAACTATAGAGGAAGTCTCCACAACACCTTTCTTGTCTTTTCTGGTCAATTTTAATTGGTATTCTGTAAAGATCTTTTTGATAATATTTTCTGGCCCTTGGAGCCTGAACTCTTCTTTTTCTTCTATTCCTATTATTCTTGAGTTTTTTTCTTTTCATGATGTCCTTGAATTTTTTGGATGTCTTCTGTCAGGAATTTTCTTCAATCTAATATTTTCTTTGACAGATATATCCATTTCTTAAATTGTATCTTCTATACTTGATATTCTATACTCTGTCTCATATTCTGTAGGAGAAGCTTATCTCTATCGCTTCTGTTCCCTTCAACTCTTGGGACTTTCTTGGTTTATGTTTTCTTTTTTGATTCTGTTTCCATTTTTATGTCTTGAATTGTTTCATTCATTTCCTTCACCTGTTTGATAGGTCCACATGTGAGACCAATCTAGTGGCAGGCGCATGGGCTTCCTCTGACTCTGTTGCCTCCATTTAGATCATTTTCCTCTAACTGGACATCCTTGTCTTGCCTCAATAAAAGAAGATGCACCCAATCCTACTTGATATGCCAATAGAGGTTGATACACATGGATATTCTCCCCTTCTCTGAGAAGAAATGGAGGGGGAACATAAAAAGGAGAGGAGTAAAGATGAGAGGGAGGGACTTGGAGGAAAATAATGAGGGGAAGTTCTAATTGGAAAATAAAGTCAATAAATAAATGAATTAATAAAGAAAGGAAAGAAAATTAAGGTATCTAGTGAGCATTAGCCGTGAAAAGGCTATAGGACCAGCAGTGGGAGAGAGGTGAACCAAATGGAGAGGTGCATTCATTAGTTGAGAGATGACATAAAATGTATAACATCAATGTCTGGGAAAGTGAATGAGCCTACTGTAGCAAATCCGTTCTGCGGTAAACACTTAAGAACACAACAGGGGGTACTGGAAAGGTGGCTCAGGGGTTAAGAGCACCTTCTTCTCTACCAAAGGTCCTGAGTTCAATTACCAGAAACCACATAGTGGCTTACAACCACCTTTAATGAGATCTGGTGCCCTCTGTGGTGGGTAAGGACATGTGGTCAGAATACTGTATAAATAATAAAATAAATCTTAAAAAAAAATCACAAAGGGGCTTTTAAGGTTCTGAGACTTTGCTTATCAGTGATATAGCTATAGTTCCAATCATAATCATCATCATTGTTAAGGTGTTTTCATTGTTCTCAAATAGATTATATCACTAAGTGCTTATACTTATTGTGACTTTATAGTATACTAAAAACTTCATTAATTTATTTACATGAATTATCTTATACCACAGTCCACTGAACTATTTCAAGTATGGAAATGAGAATTTAAAGAGTTAATTTTAAAAAACACTTAAGAAGCATTATCATTTCTATTCTATGATCCCAGGAAAGGAGAATCTTTTCTAATTTGTCTTGTTTTTTTTTTTTCTGTTTATAAATTATTAATTTTTGGGGGGTTTCTATTTCTCTAATAACACACCATGACTAAAAGGATAGGAAAGGGCTTATTTCACCATACAGCTTGTAGTCCATCATCCAGAAAAGTTAGAGCAGAAACTCAATGCAGAGACCATGGAAGAATGCTGCTTACAGGTTTGTTCTTAATGGTACGTTCACTTTGATTTCTTATATACCTCAGTACCACCTACCTATGGGAAGCATAATTTACACTAGGTCTCTCACATCAAGCATTAATTGACAGAATGCCTCTATATGCCATTAACTACAGGCTTGGACCCTCCACATCTATCACAATTTCAGAAAATGTCTCACAGACTCATCTAGAGACCAATCTTCTGGAAGCATTTTTTAAGGTTATTTTTTTAAATTAATTTATTCTTCTTACATCTCAATGGTTATCCCATCCCTTGTATCCTCCCATTCTTCCCTCCCTCCCATTTCCCCTTATTCTACTCCCCTATGACTGTGCCTGAGGGGGACTTCCTTCCCCTTTATATTCTCATAGGGTATCCAGTCTCTTCTTCTTTTTTTTTTTTAATAATTTATTCTTGTTACATTTCAATGTTTATCCCATCGCTTGTATCCTCCCATTCTTCCCTCCCCTCCCCATTTTCCCATTATTCCCCTCCCCTATGACTGTTCCTGAGGTGGATTACCTCCCCCTGCATATGCTCATAGGGTATCAAGTCTCTTCTTGGCAACCTGCTGTCCTTCCTCTGAGTGCCACCATGTCTCCCCCTCCAGGGTACATGGTCAAATGTGAGGCACCAGAGTACGTGAGAAAGTCATATTCCACTCTCCACTCAACTGTGGAGAATGTTCTGATCGTTGGCTACATCTGGGTAGGGGCTTAAAGTTTAACTTAGGGCAAAAAAAGCTCGTCCAATTCAGAAACCCTAAAGTTTACGATAAATGTTGACCATTGAAAAAATATGAATTTTCTTTGAAGCTATTGCACATTTTGTTCTAGATAAATTCAGTAGTTTGAGTGACAATTTCTTTTTCACTATGCATGTAAAATATATCTTGCCAGAATTGTCATAATAACGAGCACAGATGTTAAAATGTCAAGCTCACAAGGGTTTCTGGAAGAAAACATATATTAATGGAGAATACATCAGTGGTCATGGTCATGAATCAAATGAATACATAATGAATACAGAAATAATATTTCAAACACTCTTCCTTAGATGTCAGAATATAAAATTTGATTTTCATTTAAATATCAAATATGATCAAAGCAGATCTATTTTCTAGAGATAATAACGAGCTCAATTTGAACTGAACAAAAATGCCCAGATTCATCTTTGTCATTCCACTTGTGTTTTCCTAACGGAACAGAGGAGACTAAGTAATGTTTGAAGAAGAGAACAATTATTTTCCCACAGTTATAGGAACTGAGAGTTCCAATATTAAGATGATAATAGGTTAACCCTTATAGTGAGTATTGTCTTTTTTTCCAAAGAATATAGAGAGCAAATGCTACATGAACCTTTTTTTGTAAGGTCCTGAATCATTAAATTCTAGAGGGTCTTTTCAAATCACAGCACTCTACCAGTGGCCTCACAATATTCATCTCACTCTCACAGTAAAATACATTATTCTAACCTCACTAAAAACTACAAAAATCTCAACTCTTTCTAACGTATGCACCAAAACAGAAGTACAGTCCATTTTAACCATGTCAAAGATAAGATTCAAAGTATAATTTATCATTTAGCTGAGAGCCTAAGAAATCAAATAGATTATGTGCTTCTAAATTGAAATGGCAAGACAATCACAGGAGAGATATTTGTTCCCAAAATCAGGAAGAAAAGAGAAAGTGTTGAAGTTCCTAGTAAGTCTAGAACCTAAGGGGATGATTTGTGTTAAACCAGGAAAGCTTGAAGATAATCTACCCCTTCCATTCCCTAACATGAAACACTCTTGGATGGGTAGTAAATTCTCAGGAGCTCCTATAAGACTCTACCTCTACTGATTTACTGAACATAAAACATACTACTGTTCTCATAGTTTGTAAGAAGTTGTTTGATGTTTTGCCAGGTTACTAGCATGGATAACTGATGAGTCCTTATGTCTGAAACCTTGGAAGTTGGCTTCTCCCATGATTCCAATCAACATTCCTTAGGTAAAGCTTTTTGTGATAACTCTTTCCTGCGACATTTTTGAGACATCCTTGGAAATCGACGTATAAAAATCACATTTCTTTAACCATTCTTCTACTGATGGACACTTAGGCTGTTTCCATGTTCTGGCTATTATGAATAAGGCTGCTATGAACATGGTTGAAGAAATTTTCTTGTTGTGTGCTGGAGCATCTTCTGGGTATATTCCAAGGAGTGGAAAAGATGGGTCTTGAGGAAGCCCTATTCCCATTTTTCTGAGATAGCACCAGATAGATTTCCAAAGTGGCTGTACTAGTTTGCATTCCCACCAGCAATGAAGGAGTGTTCCTCTCTCTCCACATCCTCTCCAGCTTGTGTTGTCACTTGAGTTTTTGATCTTAGCCATTCTAATGGGTGCAAGATGGAATCTCACAGTTGCTTTGATTTGCATTTCCCTGATGACTAAGGAGGTTGAGCATTTCTTTAAGTGTTTCTCAGCCACTTGATATTCCTCTGTTGAGAATTCTGTTAAGTTCCAAGCCCCATTTCTCAATTGGGTTATTTGGTTTGGTGGTGTTTAATTTCTTGAGTTCTTTATATATTTTGGATATTAGAACTTTGTCAGATGTAGGGTTGGTGAAGATCTTTTCCCAGAGGGGGAGACCTGGTGGCAATCAGAGGAAGGACAGCAGGTTATCAAGAAGAGACTTGATACCCTATGAGCATATACAGGGGGAGGTAATCCCCCTCAGGAACAGTCATAGGGGAGGGGAATAAGGGAAAAATGGGAGGGAGGGAAGAATGGGAGGATACAAGGGATGGGATAAACATTGAGATGTAACAAGAATAAATTAATAAAAATAAAAAATAAAAAAATCACATTTCTACTGATTTTGAAATATATGAGAATGAATAATCAAGGATTTTCATTTGCAAAACTCAGAGTGATAGACTGGGTCATGGTGGATTCTGCTTAAGCCATTATGGGACATCCATAATATACTGGTCAGAGGAGAACAGAGATATGGTGCACCTCCTGACAGCCAGGAATATGCATTTTTACATACAAAACTCCAAACTAGAATGAAGAGGATAGTCTTCTTTTCCACATGAAGAAAACAGTATCCATTATTTGTAAAGACCACTGTCTGGTTCCAAGTAATGATGTACCAACTATATTTTATTTTACTTTTTTTTATGTTTACAGTAAACATTTTCCATTGCTTGTGAGAACTGCTGCTTCTGATTGAAGAAGTAATTCCTATACTCAATTCAAATTTTTTTAATTTTCTCATTCGGTTTAATGGAAATTTTGTGTGTGCTACAAATTTTGTTCAACATAAAAAATTATAGCAATATAATACAACACATAATAGAGATAAATACAGAAATGACTTGATGATCTCAGTAAACACACAAAAAGACATGAAATACAGCAACACATCTTCAAAAATGCCCCCCAAAAACTAATATTATAATTACTATATTTTAACATAGTGAAAGCTATCAGCAACAAATATAGATATGGAAAATCTGAAAAAATTTTCAAAAAATTTAGGAATAGGTTCTTACAAGATTGCTCAGTGGGTAAAAGTACTTGGCCTTAAGACTGTCAATGTGAGTTCAATTTCCCCAAGCCCTCATGGTATAAGGATAGAACTAACTTCTGCAAGATGTCTCCTGACCTTTAACCAGGCACTGTGGTACATACACACACACACACACACACACATACACACACACACACACACACAGAGAGAGAGAGAGAGAGAGAGAGAGAGAGACAGAGAGACAGAGAGACAGAGAGACAGAGAGAGAGACAGAGACAGAGACAGAGAGAGACAGAGAGTGACAGAGACAGAGACAGACAGAGACAGACAAAGAATAAATAAATCTAATTCAAATTGAACATGAACCAAGGATGTCCACTCTCATTACACTTGTTCAATACAATACTGAAACTCTTAAGGATATCACTAAGACAAAAGAAAGAAAACAAAAGGCGTGATATAGGAAACAAGTAAACATCTTTTCAAATGGCATGATCCTACATGAAAAGACTTTAAAGACTGTCAGAAAACTTTTAAGTTTGATAAACACATTCAGAAAAGTAGGAGGATAGGAAAACAACATAAATAATCTGTAGCCTTTCCACATACCAATAATGAACTTGTCAAGAAAGAAAGCTGAAAAACAATCAGTTCCCAATTGTTTCAAAAAAAATCATCAGGAATAAACCAACTCAGGAGGTAAGAGATCACTCCAAAGAGAAAAATTTGAAGATTATTTTCTGTTTTAATTATCTTTCTTTTTTACATATAAATTTATATAACACATATATACAATAAACTACATATGGCAAGAAGAACAACAAAACAATCAGGAATTATATAAATGTTACATTCATAGTGTTTCGGCTATTTGTATTTGACAATCTTGAAGAAAACATATTTACTATCTTGGTGAATCAAAAATTGTGAATGTAAATCAATATCTATCAAATCTCATCTTTATCAACATAAAACATCTATCTAGTCCTAAAAACATCCTAACTCCTAAAAAACTAAGCTTAATTATAAATCTAAACTATCTGGTCTTCAACCCCATCAGAGACTTGAAAAAAAAAAATAAAATTATCTGAGAAAACAGGAATTGGAGGTTAGTACCTTCCAATCTGCCACAGGCAGAATTCTGCCTAAAAATGGGCAAGCTTGGATACAGGCAGAGTCGACAGCCAAACTGTCAAGAAAGGTTAAGCAAGTCCTTGCTAGTTCCTGCCTTCATTGAAAATTTTTTCAAATTGAAGAAATAAATAAATTGAAGGAAACACTAGAAGATGAAAGATATTCCACACTCAAAGACTTGGAGAATTAAGACTGTTAAAATGACCAAATTATCAAGTTATGTACATACTTAATAAAATTCCTATCAAAATCCTAATTGCAATCTTAATATATAGAACACAAATTATGAAATTCATATGGAAGCACAAATAACCCCAAACAGCCCAAACAACTGAGTATTACTGAAGACATCACAATAACTTATATGAATTGTACTAAAGACCCATAGTAATAAAAGAATCACTGACCTGACACAATAAGAGATCTATATTTTCTAGCATGAGTTACATATTTTCTCTTTCATCGGGTAAATTCATTAAACCTAAACCACTTTATATATTCATGTATACATATTTTAGCAGTCTTTTACAGTATACAGTATTATGCTTTCCTATAACCTTTTCAAAATACCTTTAAACTATACTCCAACCTGTGTTCCCACCACTACCTTCTATTTACCCTTTCTACTGTTCCCCTTTAATATTTTATACCTTGGTGCTCTATCTCTATTCCCTTGAATCCTTCTCTCCTCATGTTCACTTTCTAAGTTTCTTACTTCTGTTAGGTATTTAAAATAAGATTCACATATCTAAGGATTCAAAGGTAGCATCAACAAATAAGAAAAAAATTTTTTTCTTTGTCAGAATTATCTCACTCAGAATGATTATTTCTAGTCCCATTCATTTACCTATGAACAAATAAAAAGTACAATGATCATACATGCTAGAAAATAGATTTTTATGTAGACAATTTACATGTTTTCTCTCATATATTATTGAATATACTTTTAAATTATATATATGTATGTGTGTGTTTGTGTGTGTGTGTGTGTGTGTGTGCACCTATAGTTATTAAAGTGCAAACATGACTGAAACTGGAAGGAAACAAATATAAGAGAGTGTGGAGTGTGACAAATAAGAGTAATACCATATTCATGACATGAAATGACAGGAAAAAGAGAGACTATTTAAGGAAGAGAGAGGGGATTAACAAGTTTTGTGCTGAGGAGATGGAGAAGTACAATGTAGGAGAGGGGCTAATAATAACAAAGAGTAATGGCATATCAGTATGGCAGTATCATAACATCAGTAATTAGTTTATATGCAACCTTATGAACTTTCACCAAATCTTTTCAGACAAATTTTATATTGTGGTCTTATGATAATAAAATTAAAATAATATTAAAATCAAAAATAGAAAATTGAGGAATATATAATATTCATAGATATAAATTATCCTTAAAATATTAAATAATTATTATCTATTATCTTTAAAATGCTTACTATTTCATTAAGACCATTAATAAGAGCAAAGTTGATTTATGTGTATGTCTATGGAATATTTTATATTATCCTTATATATATAATTTTAGCCTAGAGGAGAACACTATTTTTTCTATGACTCTTTTAAAGAACTTCTGGTTTTCATTAAAGGAGTGGTATCTTATTGCCTCACTGGCTGTTCTTCCCTTTTTTCATAAACCAAGTATTTGTAAGTAGAGTTGTGACAATTGTAGGCTATGTAGTTTCATACATATATTTTCATTTTATCTGATACCATTTTAAATTACACTTATTCCAACATGTAACAAAATGATTTTCATAAATAATGTAAGCAGAAGATGGGTTACATTGATCACAGCAAATGAGACAGTTGCTTTTAAGCACCTGTGACTACTTTTGCTCTGTTTCTGTGTTTACTTCCTTTCCAGCGTTACTGCAATTTATGTGACAAAAACTGTGTGCATTCAAATAGTACAATGTGACATTATACTTTAAAGCCTATTATAAAATGATTGCTATGAAGAGTTAATTAACATATTCATCAACTCATTTGTTTATTTTTTGGTCAAATTTCTCTTAGCAAATTTCAAGGATAAGATAGAGGATTACACAGGTTCCTGTACCAAATGATGCTTTATAACAAAATTTATAATGCATGATTGGAACATGTTATCTTGCTTAGTTTCTCCAGATGCTGTCACCAAACTCATGTCTAATTCTACATACCAGATATATTTACATCCCACAGAAAACAGAGATAATACAGTATTTGTCTTCTTGTGTTTGTTTTGTTGCAGGTAGCATAATATATGTCAGGTTGATCAATTTATATATTACAGTTTTTCCATGTTTTTATGGATAAATAATACTCTATTACGGAAAAGAACCATAATTTTTTGAAGTCATGTATATTTTAGTTTACACAAGTTAACTCTGCATCTTGGTACTATGTATAATTTCATAATGATCGGTGAATGCAGAGATCTCTTTGAGGTTCTGATTTAGTTTCATTTGTTTTTATACTTTGTATTTCAATTCTTGAATCATATTTGTATTTTCCAAGACTGTCATAGGTAAAAATTGAAGCTACCATCAATCCTTCTGTCTCCATCCCCTAAAATTTTACAATTGTTCAGCCACAATTGGAATTTATTTTTACATGGATGATATGACTTTGAAATCTGATCCTCACGCTTGTGCAGCAACTGGTCTTACTGGTCTTATTGAATCAATCTCTCCATACTTTTTGCATTTTTTTACACTCACAACTTTTTTTTTTTTACATTCTTTTCCTTAGAATCTTGCATAGGACTTCAAGAGTGTCTGATGGTAAGTGGTATTCTCAAACAACTAGGTAAAATAATTTCTTTCATTAATTCATTTATTAATACAGTTTAGTAACCAATACGCTTTGCTTCACATTTGGATTTGGAATCAGAAATAAATTGAAAGAGTTCCTCTAAGTAAGCCAATAGTCTGGATGTGTATGTGTGGTGGGAATGAAATGCTTAGAGTAGACAAAATTTCCAACATGAATTTACAGCTGCAGAAAATAGAAAAAAATTAGAAATACAGCCCACACTAAATGCAGATTCTGACATTTTAGGTGTGTAACTTTACAGAACACCTCATCACCTGTTTTTCTTTCAGTTTTGTTAAGGTCCTTATAGTATGATACCTGGAGAGAGCTCTCTACAAAAGAAAAGAAAGAAGCACTTTTGGAGAGATAATGAAAGGTATCTCTCCATTAGCTTCTTACAGTTTCATAATTAGTGTGAATAGCTTTATGCTGCATATCATAACCTGTTTATCGGAACTATGTATGATATCATACAGGCTTCCTATTAAAAAAACCCTTCACAACCCAGAAAATAAAAGGGTCACTGGGGTTGTTTGAGAGTTATGGAGGCTATAGCTAGGACATGAGAATCTGCTCCATTTCTGAGACTAAAGGTATTCTAATATCCCAAGTATAGAAAACATGAGCAACTCTGCCCTTAACCACCTGTGTGACTTGTGGCACTCTGGACTTTATTCATAAAGCAAAATATTTCTAATGTATTCTTTATTTGAGAAGTTAATTGTCAAACACCCATATGACAAGCATTTGGGGCAGAATTTAAAATAAGGTTCCAACAAAAAAGAAAACATTCTTTTAAAACAATTTTGAGTTGTTAAACAAGAGGCTTATAGTAAATATCAAACTACCTTAAAAATAAAATAAAACAAAAGTAGGCGAAGTAGCAGTCTCTATGGAAAATTACAGTGTGGTAATGTCATCAAAAGCAATAATGTCATTGCAGCTCCATTTACCAACCATAAGCATTCAACTAGGGCTGATGAAAGGTTTAGAAGAAAAAGGCAACTGCTGCCAAGCTTGACAACCTGAGTTCTGTCGCAAGTAGGAAGAAATAACCAACTTTTGAAAGTTATCCTCTGACCTCCACATTCACAGTTTAGCACTATCTATCTAATTATCTATCTATTAATCTATCTATCTATCTATCTATCTATCTAAAGAATTAAATATTTATCTGGATCTTATTAGGATGACATTTCAGAAAAAGTAAAAGTAAATATTTCTAATATAGTCAATGAAATTATATATATATATATATATATATATATATATATATATATATATATATAACTTATTAACATATAATGTAAGTTTGCAAGTTGATCTACTTGAATACAGAATTTTTGTAATGATTCTCATATTTTGGCTCAAACATTTCATATTAAGGCTATAATGAGAAATCATAGAAAAGTCACAATTTTAAGGGAAATGTTATAGATATATAAAGGTTTGTGAAGTAAAATATATTGTATCTCTTCAGTATATGTGATAATAACTGCTAACACAATAAACATCTATTTTAATTATTTCTTTTTCTTTCTATAGAAATTTGTACATGTTTTGATCCAATTCAGCCTATCTTCCCGATATCTACCCATATTTACTGTCACTTCCTTATTATCTGAGTCCTCATACTTTTTAATAATGTCAATTTATGTAATCCATTCATGTACGTGTGGCTTTCCATTGATGAATGATCAATTTATTAGGAATTATATGTTTAGAGAAATCTGACCTTCCTTTCCTACCAATTAAGAATTGCTAATAGCTTATCATTTAGGAAACGAACTTCTTGAACAACCATCCTCTCTATACTGAAATTTCGTTTAGTGCAAGCTTACATGAGCTTTGTAAAATGTAACAACTCTAGTGAGTTCATTTGCATAGTGAGCTGCCCTGCTGTGAACAAACCATACTGTATTCTTGTGGTCGCCCATTATCTCTGACTCTAACAATCTTTCAAATCCCTCTATGGCAATATCTCTGAACTTTGGGAGGAAACATTCTGCAGTCTCTAATTCTCTGCACCTTGGCCAGTTATAGGTCTTTCTGTTAGTCATCATGTACAGCAAATAGAAACTCTTTTTTAAATTTTATTAATTTATTCAGATCACAACTCAATTGTTATCCCATCACTTGTATCCTCCCATTCGTCCCTCCCTCCTGCTTTTACCCTATTCCCCTCCCCTAGGTCTACGAACAAGGGAGACCTCCTCCTCCACTATATGGTCACAGGTTATCAAATCTCATCTTGGTAGCCTGCTTATTCTTTCTTTGAGTGCCACCAGGCCTTCCCACCAAAGGAAGGTGGTCAAATATAGAGCACCAGAGTTCATGTCAAGTCAGTCCCCGCTCTCCACATAACTGTGGAGAATGTCCTTTCTATTGGGTAGATGAGAGTAAAGGTTCAATGTTTATTATTGTATTGTCCTTGGTTAGTGCAATAGTTTGAGCAGACTCCCCTAGGCCCCAATCCAACCATTATGATATTCCTCTTGTAGGTTTCTAGGACCTTCTGGGTCATTCTATTTCCCCATCTCCTATATTTCTCCTACCTAGAGTCTCAGTAGGATGTCCTCACATCTATCCCAATCTCCTCGTAAGTGAAGACTTGTGTGGGACATGCTTTTTGGGCTAGTGCCCAATTATAAGTGAGTATATACCATGTGAGTCTTTCTGCTTCTGTGTTAACTCACTTATTATGATCATTTCTAGTCCCATCCATTTGTCCACAATTTTCGGGATTTCCTTGTTTGTAATAGCTGAGTAGTATTCTATAGTGTAAATATACCACAATTTCTTTATCCATTGTTCAACTGAGGGACATTTATGCTGTTTCCAGGTTCTGGCTATTATGAATAATGCTGCTTTGAACATAGTTGAGCATATGTCCTTGTTGTGTTGTGGAGCATTTTCTCGGTATATTCCAAGGAGTGGAATAGCTGAGTCTTGAGGAAGCTCTATTTCCACTTTTCTCAGACAGCACCAGAGAGATTTCCAAAGTGGTTGTACAAGTTTGCAGTCCCACCAGCAATGAAAGAGTGTTCACCTTTCTCCACATTCTCGCCAGCATGCACAATTGGATTTTTGATCTTAGCCACTCTAATGGGTGTAAGATGGAATCTCAGATTCATTTTGATTTGCATTTCTCTGATGACTGAAGATGTTGAGCATTTCTTTAAGTTTTTCTCAGGAATTCAATATTCCTCTGTTGAGAATTCTCTGTTTAGTTCTGAGCACCATTTCTGAATGCGGTTATTTGTTTTGGTGGTGTTTAATTTCTTGAGTTCTTTATATATTTTGGATATTAGACCTTTGTCAGATGTAGGGTTGGGGAAGATCTTTTCCCAGTCTGTAGGCTGTCACTTTGTTCTCTTGTGTCTCCTGCCTTACAGAAGCTTCTCAGCCTCATGAAGTCCCATTTGTTAATTGTTGACCTTAAGGCCTGGGCTATTGGTGTTCTGTTCAGGAAGTTTTCTCCTGTGCCATTGTATTCCAGGCTCTTCCTCAATTTTTTTCTAACCAATTTAGTTTCTCTTGTTTTATGTTGTGGTCTGTAATTTACTTGTACTTGAATTTTGTGCATGGTGATGAATATGGGTCTAATTGCATTTTTCTACATGTAGACATCCAGTCAGACCAGCACCATTTGTTGAATATGCTTTCCTTTTTCCATTGAATAGATTTGGCTTCTTTGTTAAAAATCAAGTGACCCTATGTGTATGTATTCATTTCTGAATCTTCGATTAGATTCCATTGATCAACCAGCCTGTTGCTGTGCCAGTACAATGCTGTTTTAATTACTGTTGCTCTGTAGTACAGCTTTAGATTTGTATGGAAAGTCCTCCAGAGGATCTTTTATTGTATAGGATTGTTTTTGCTATTCTGGTTTTTTTGTTTTGCCTTATGAAGTTGAGAGTTGATCTTTCAATGTCTTTAAAATATTTTGTAGGTATTTTGATAGGGATTGCATTGAATCTGTAAATTGCTTTTGGTAAGATGGCCATTTTTAGTATATTAATTCTCCCGATCCACGAACAAGGGAGATCCCTCCATCTTTTAATGTCATGTTCAATTTCTTCAGAGATTTAAAGTTTATTTCAAACAAGTCCTTTACTTGCTTGGTTAGAGTTACTCCTAGATATTTTATATTTCTTGTGGCTATTATGAAGGGTGTAGTTATCCTAATTTCTTCCTCTGCATGTTTGTCATTTGTATATAGGAAGGCTACTGACTTTTTAGGGTTAATTTTGTATCCAGCCACTGTGCTGAAACTGTTTATCAGCTGTAGGAGTTCTCTGGTGGAATTTTGGGGGTCACTTATGTACACTATCATATTTTCTGCAAATAAGGATAATTTGACATCTTCCTTTTCCATTTAGATCCCCTTGATCTACTTTTAATGTCTTATTGCTCTACTAGAACTTCAAGAACTATATTGAAGAGATATGGAGAAAGTGGGCAGCCTTTTCTGGTTCCTGATTTTAGAGGAATTTCCTTGAGTATCTCTCCATTTAACTTGATGTTGACTATTGGCTTGCTGTATATACCCTTTATTATGCTTAGGTATGTGATTTGTATTCCCGATCTCTCCAAAACTTTAAATACAAATGGGTGTTGGATTTTGTCAAATGCTTTTTATTGCATCTAAGGAGACGATCATGTGGTTTTTTTCTCTCAGTTTGTTTATATGGTGGATTATATTGATGGATTTCCATATATTAAACCATCCCTGCATGCCTGGAATGAAGCCTACTTGATCATGGTGGATAAAGTATATGAAGTGTTCTTGGATTCGGTTTTGTGGGTATTTTTTTAAATATTTTTACATCAATTTTCATGAGTGAAATTGATTTAAAATTTTCTTTGTTGAGTCTTTGTGTGTTTTAGGTATCAGGGAGATTGTGGCACCACAGAATGAGAAAATAGCTGTAGTCTGTTTACCCTTCAAATCTATGACCTATCTAACCACAGACTCCTACACCGATAATGATGCCACATATGGGTTTTATTGTTGTTATAGGCTTAAATCCAATTAGAAAAGTTGTTAATTGTTCTTACAAAATCTGTGCCATTATTATATAAGTGAGCATGCCTTCCCAGACCAGTCTTTGTTGTAGCTCTCAAAGTTCACAACTTGGTATTATTGAAGATTGCTTTCTCTTTTGATAGCATGCATATCAGCTTCCAATTTTATAAAAGATAACCAGTAAGGATGAAGTTTCCAGGTCAGTATCAATTTGATTTTTCTGTATTCTATGACTTAATGTGTAATATCTTAAATGATGTGTCTTAGCATCAAATTCTGGAGTAAAATCAGGAGTGATGGCAATAGGTTGTAATGTGGACCAATAACTTCAAAATAAATAACACTACTTCTTTACTAAGTGATTAACACATTTTAATCTGATTGAGTTTTGTACATTTACATTTGCTTATTTAAATGCTCTGTCTTGATTTTAGTGTATATACATATATGCTATATGATTTTACAGATATGCACTCTTTTTCCTTAGGTTCTTGGGAATTTATATGACATGTATGGGTATAATTTCACTGACTTAATCGAAAATGAAGATGCCATAATTTTTTCACATGTATACCTTTGTTCTTTTTCTTATCATATGACGAGCCATCATGTAATAGAGTATTACTTGATGGAATAGGAAGCCTCTATCTACCTTCTTGGTCATTCTGTCTTGTTGCATTGAGACAGAGTCACTCTTACTGAACCTAGATCTTTCTGGTTCAGGTATGTTGGCAGCCAATTAAATCCATAAGGTCCATCTACCTCTGACCTGAAATTTGTGGAGATTTTGGACATGTCTCATCCAAAATTAGGTCCTCATGCTTGAGTGCCAAAGGTTCTTACCCACTATGAAATCTCTCCAGTGTTTTTGTTCTCTTTAACAAAAGTATTGTCATCTTAAATACATTAAAATATGAAATTGTTTTGACTAAATCACTTCTGGAAACCAAATTTATGGTTCACTTGGCATTGTTTCTTACAGGCTATTTTCACCAACTCTGGATAATTGGCACTGGCTGATGTAAATTCAATAGTTCCAGAAGTAGGAGAATTTATCACATTTAAGCAAGTATTTAAAATCTGTTTAATCCATCTCATCATTTTAATATATTTTAAAAGAAAATTCACTTACTATAAAATTCATAGTTTTGGCATGTAAAAGCCAGTTTTAACTTTCTGTATCATCATAAAAATCAGCAATTATCATTATCAAATTGCAGGCTATTTCTGTCACCCCAGAAGAAAATCCTGACTAATTCATAGTCTTTGTCACTATTTATTTACCCCTTCACTCAAAACTAGCAAATGATCACTTGTATATTTTGCATCTGTGAAGACAAAAGTGGTACAATAAAATTTTGTCTTCAAGTGTCATTTATACTACACTTCTTTTCTTTGAATATATTACCTTGTATTGATTGCCATAATACATATGATAGATTACTAAGGATTGTAAACATTTTTGTTGTTCAACACAATTCTGCTAGAAATACTGACTCATGAATCTTTGTGTGGAATAAAGTGAGATATTTTGGTAGACATATACTTTGTAATGGAATTGCTCAAACATGTGGGAAGTTTATGTTTATGTTTTTAAAAAGATGTCAGAGTGTTTTCCAAGAGTCTTCCATGTTATATATTTATTCAATGGAACTAAGTTTTCCTGAGTCTTTCTATGTGAGTTCCTGTATATTAATTATAACCACAGTAGAGCATCTTCTTGTAATCTGTAGCTTAGTTACTACCATAGTATTACATTTCAGTCACTTATAGGTCTCTAACTAATTAGTCCATGACTGTATCAAGTAAATGCTGAACGACTTGACTAGTTAGTCAAGTGATTTCTCTATGTGACTTCATTTTCATTGCTGGAAGTATTCCTTATCCATGTTCCTGTTTGAAACTCTAAGAAATTCTACTGGTTTATAAATTTGGTTAAGTAAACTATGCTAAAATTAAGTCATTTCAAGTTTTTCTTTTTAACAACTTATTAGCAGTGTGTGATGTTTCCAGTGTCTGCATATATTCATTGACACTTATTTACTTTGTTATCTGGGGCAGGGCCTCACTCTTTAGCATATACTGAACTGGAACTCATAAAGGATTTTAGGCTGGTGTCAAACTTTCAGTCAGTCATATTATGTCTCATGCTACGCAAATGCTGAGATTTTAAGAGTGAGCGTCCATACTGGGCTCACTCTTGTCTTCCTTATTGTAAATGTCTATCTTAGTACTGTGGATGCAATAAAACATTCTGATATACAATTTGAAACAGAAAGGAGATATTTTGGCTCACAGCTTTAGCATACTGTCTATCATCATCATATCAGGAAATTCAATGCTTTAGAAGTTTGAAAAATCTGGTCACATCACATTCATAATCACATAGCGGAGAAGGACTAATACATGTGTTCAGCACCCATCATCCATTAATACAGTCAATAATCCCTCACCCATGTAATGGTGCCACTATGCTGAATGAGTCTTCTCATTTCAGTCAATAACACAAGACTGTCACGACCTGAGGCCCATCAGTCTAGTGATTATACATTTTGTCAGGTAGAAAATTGATACCAATCATGGCAACATCCACTTGATTATGAAGTTGTGTCTCATTGTAATTTTAATTTACATTTCTCTGCATCTAATGCTGTTGATCATTGTGGGTTTTGTAATTTTGTTTTTAGACATGATTTAATGCTTTGAATATGTTTAAATATTATGAAGTTTTTGACTAGTTACTTACTTATAGGTAGGTTTTCTAAAGACATTTCTTATTAATTGCTATATTTGTTTCCTTGGGAGGTATAATTTGCCATTTCCTTTTTTATAATGTTTCTCTTGAAAAATTGAATAGGCTATAAAATAAAATATAATAAACATAGAAATAAATCTTCCTGTACTCATCATACAGTTTATTTGTTTGTTTCCATTTACTCATATTGTGTCTTCTCTGGCTTATTTTCATGAAGTATATATTTAACAATTTATTTAAAGTTGCTACTGTGTTCTGATTATGGATATTCCAGGATGATCTGAAATGATGGCTCTTTCAGTTTTTGTCAAGGGTCTCTATCAGTATCTTAATATTTGTCTTTAATGATCAGATAATTTAAAGCTCTGTAATAAATCACTTCATGGTTACACTGAGCCTTAAGGTGAACCAAAGTTGAGAGATAAGCACCTTCTCAAAACCTACCTAGGCATAAGCACAGCCTAACACAGTCATACTCCAAATATTTTAAAGGTCCTTTCTAAACATATCATTTATGATCTATTTATTATCTTGCTTTTAAATACTGGGCTTTTGTCTTTACCAAATCATATCAATATTTTAAGCAGTTAAGATTTTAAATATGGATTTAATTTTATGTTTTGGTCATTATTTTGTTTACTTATTATTGGTGTGTGTGTGTATGTGCTGTGTGCATGCAAGCGCACGTACGTGTGTGTGTGTGTGTGTGTGTGTGTGTGTGTGTGTGTGTGTATGAAATGTTCTGGAAAGAATGATTTTCAAACTGAGTGAGTTCTGAGTTAAGTTAAATAACAATGGTAGCAGTAGAAAAGCCTTTTCCAAGGATCTGTCAAAAATATCAAATAGTGCCAATTTCTTTAGGATGATGCTCGTTGACGAGTTCCAAGCCTCTTTTGCCCTTTACGCTGACTGATGATGCTCTGTTTTTCACTGAAACTATAGAAGCAAGGCTTCTCATTTTTAAAACTACAGTAAAGTAACCGAAGAAGAGATTGAAGATGTAGTGAGTGAAAATGCCAGAGTACTTATTTTTCAGAAATCCAGCCATCTTTCTTGAGGAGGACCATTGTTAACTTTTTGGCTTGTTCTCAGAATTTTGAAAAACATGATTTTCAAGGATTTCTTTTGTTTTCTTTTTTCTTTTGTTTTCTTATTGATTGTTATAGTGGATGATTTTCATATTGTACAACTTGTAATTTAGGGATAGGCTATCATATATTTTTTTAGTATAAAATAGCATTAATGGAACTTCTTTCTTTAAACTGAACTGTATATTTATATTCACCTATATATAATCAAGTTTTAAAAATAGTTTTATTATATTGAAAAATTGTATATGCTTATGGAGTCCACCATAACATTTAAATAGACTCAGCATCATGATTTCTACATATGGAAAAATTAATGCTTATTTTGCAAACACTCAAAAGATTATTTAGCCAAAAAAAAAAAAAAACCCTGTCATGTTACAATACTATTAGTCTTAGTCTTTGTGTTATACATCAGATCTCTAAATATTTTTTCCAATATATTTAAAACTTTTACAATAATACTTACCTATAGCTCCCCAAGTCCTTCTATTTCATACTACCCATATGCCTTTTCTGTGTACTTGATTTTGCTCTATTTTATTTGTGTAGGCCCATTATTTCAGAGTGCTATTTACAAAGAATATGACTTTATGTTATTATAATATATATGTATATATATTTAGAGTAAAAAAAGCTTATGGCCTCTATGTCATTCTCTCATGAAATTGTTGCTAAATGCTTCAAACATGTCTTGTAGAAGTTTTACACATGTGCTTGGTGTTACATGTGCTTACTGTGTTCCCATAACAAAATATTTTCATATGGAAAAAGGCAATATGAGTAAATAAAATCCTTTTCCTTTTTCCTTAATTTTCCTAAGTCATGTTTTGAAGAGTTCTCAATATGAATACTAAGCATTGAATGCTTTTTGTAGTGCTTTTGTACATTATCATTCTCTAGATACCTAAAATCTTCTTGAATTAGAAATTATGCTATCATATGATGTTTAGGAATCTTTTAAAGAACATTCACTAAATGGGGAGTTCAAAAGAATCTTGAATAATGGAAAATCGTGGCCCCAAAAAAGAGTAAATTTACCTTTCTTGATTGTCGAATTAACTTGGCTAGGTAAAATTAATCTCCATTGAACAATTGCTTCACCCAGTATACTCTGAGCATGTCTCTGAAGTATTTTCTTAATTAATAATGTAAAAAGGCCCAGCCCGTTCATTATGGAAAGTAATATTCCTGGCCTGCATTATTTAAAATTATATTTCTTATTTAAATATACATTTGTACTGTTACACACAAAATAAAATAAACTACATACAGCAAGAAGGACCAATAAGCAATTAGGGATTATATAAATGTTACATTCATAGTGTTTTGGCTGTTTGTATTGGGCAACTTTCAATAAAACATCTTTCCTATCTTGGTGAGTCTAAAATTCTGAATGAAAATCAATATCTATCATATCTCATCTCTATAATCTTAAAACATCTATCTAGACCTAAAAATGACCTAACCCCTCAACAACTAAATTTAATTATAATACTAAACTATTATTGGATAAACTCTTCAATAGCCCCAGAGACCTACAGAATATGACAGTTAAAGATTTTTTTTTAATGATTCCTTGACAAGACAGGTTAACTCCTGGGCAATACCCAGTCTACCTCAATAAAGATGATGAGCATCAAAGAACTTCCTTATAGAGATGGCCTCAAATGTGGCAAACAAGCCATTGGGCAGAATGTCCTCATTTCTGTCACAGACAAAATTCTGCCTAAAAATGAGCAAACTTGGATGTAGGCAGTATTGATTGCCAAACTCTGCCAAGACAGGGTAAGCATTTTTAAAAATAAACTGAACATGAAACAGGAAGCATCCCAGTAAGCAGTGTTATTCAGTGATCTCCGCTTTTAGATCTTGACTTGAGTTTCTGCCCCAACTTCAGTTAATAATGGATTTTGGTCGGGAAGTACAAGATGAAGTAAACTTTTGCCTCACTATTTTTGTTAGGGTATTTTATACCAGTAGTAGAAAAGTAAATAAGAATATTTTTTATGATGTTAGTAAATTTACTTCTAGGTATGAACTATGAAAGAAAAAAGATATTCAAGAACTTTAGCAATATGTGTGTTGGGGGAGTGGTATTCATAAATATTTAAAGATATATTGTGTCTTTTGTTTGTCCACCATCTATCTTTATGTTTAACACATAGAGCATAGTACTTTGATCTTTCTGAAAGTGACTGCTTTTTCAAAAAAGTATAAGATCTATAGTATTCCTTAGTGTTTCCATTTCTTTCTGCTAATGATGATTTAAAACACTACAATGTTTTATCCAGCTTTGTTAATTTTTGATCCCATGTTCACTGGGCTGACATATTTCATATGGTTATCGAAGTTATTCAAGATGAAATAATTTTATCCTTCCCATTTTCATGACTTAAAAATTATCACATAATGTATACATGTATATTATATATCATATATGCTACATATTATATATTATTTTTGAAGGTTTTTTTATTAATTTATTCTTGCTACATCTCAATGGTTATCCCATCCCTTGTATCCTCCCATTCTTCCCTCCCTCCCATTTTCCTCCTACTCCCCTCCCCTATGACTGTGCCTGAGGGGAACTTCCTCCCCTTTTATATGCTCATAGGGTATCAAGTCTCTTCTTGGTACCCTGCTATCCTTCCTCTGAGTGCCACCAGGTCTCCCCCTCCAGGGGACATGGTCAAATATGAGGCACCAAAGTACGTGTGAAAGTCATACACCACTCTCCACTCAATTGTGGAGAATGTCCTGTCCATTGGCTAGATCTGGGTAGTGGTTTGAAGTTTACTGCCTATATTGTCTTTGACTGGTGTCATAGTTTGAGCGGGACCCCTGAGTCCAAATCTGCCTATCATAATGTTCTTCTTGTAGGTTTCTAGGACCCTCTAGATCCTTCTACTTTGCTATTCTCCCATGCTTCTCTCATCTAGAGTCCCAATAGGATGTCCTCCCCTCTGTCCCAGTTTCCTGGTAAGTGAAGACTTTCATGGGACATGCCCCTTGGGCTACGATGCAGATATAAGTGAGTATACACCATTTGAGTCTTTCTGCTTCTGGGTTAACCTACTCATTATGATCATTTCTAGTTCAATCCATTTGTCCACAATGGGGATTCCTTGTTTTTAGTAGGTGAGTAGTATTCAATAGTGTAGATGTACCACAGTTTTTTTTATCCATTCTTCTACTGAGGGACAATTAGGCTGTTTCCATGATCTGGCTATCATGAATAAGGCTGCTATGAACATGGTTGAGCAAAGTTTCTTGTTGTGTGCTGGAGCATCTTCTGGGTATATTCCAAGGAGTGGAATAACTGGATCTTGTGGAAGCCCTATACCCAGTTTTCTGAGATAGCACCAGATAGATTTTCAAAGTGGCTGTACTAGTTTACATTCACACCAGCAATGAAGGAGTCTTCCTCTCTCTCTTCACATCCTCACCAGCGTGTGGTGTCTCTTGAATTTTTTATCTCAGCCATTTTGATGGGTGTAAAATGGAATCTCAGAGTTGTTTTGATATACATTTCCCTGATGACTAAGGATGTTGAGCCTTTCTTTAAGTGTTTCTCAGCCATTTGATATTCCTCTGTTGAGAATTCTCTGTTTAGTTCCAAGCCCCATTTCTCAATTGGGTTATTTGGTTTGGTGGTATTTAATTTCTTGAGTTCTTTATATATTTTGGATATTAGACGTTTGTCAGATGTAGGGTTGGTGAAGATCTTTTCCCAGTCTGTAGGCTGTCACTTTGTTCTCTTGACAGTGTCTCCTGCCTTACAGAAGCTTCTCAGCCTCATGAGGTCCAATTTATTAATTGTTGACATTAAGGCTGGAGCTGTAGATGTACTGTTCAGAAAGTTGTCTCCTGTGCAAATATGTTCCAGTATCTTCCCCATTTTTTCTTCTAAGTGACTTAGTATCTGTGGTTTTATGTTGAGGTCTTTGATCCAATTTGATTCGAGTTTTGTGCAATGTGAAAAATATTGGTCCTGTTGCAGTTTTTTACACATAGACATCCAGTTAGACCAGCACCATTTGTTGAAGATGCTATCACTTTTCTATTGAATGGTTTTGGCTTCTTTGTAAAATATCAAGTGACCATATGTGTGTGGATTCATATCTGGGTCTTTGATTTGATTCCACTGATTAACCAGCCTGTTGGTTTTGCCTAAACTGCACTAAGCTAAGCAGCTATAAGTTCCTGGTATTTATATAAATGATTAAAAAAAGATAAACTTTAAATCATATTTAAAAATATATAAGCACCACGCTTTAAACTTGCAACTGTAAATTCATACATTCACTTTTACCATATGATGGTTATATATAAAATAGGTTTTATGACATTTTTGTGCATGCATATAATGTATTTTTATCATATTCACCTTCAGTTGCCTTGTTATACTCCTCTCACTCCTGTCGAGCTCCTTTACTTTCTGCTTTCATGTCTATATTATTTTATGTTATAAACCTACAAGAGGATGGAGTACTTACTAGTGCATAGAAAATTGAAGAAAAAGTCTCTTCTTTCCTGAGGAGCAATTAACTACATGTAATAATGCAGAAAGTGGTAGGGATCATGAGTAACATCCCACAAGTTCTCATGTTTTTAAACTTTAATTTATAGACATATACATATAGACAGGTATATGTATAATTTTATTATAGTTTTATTAGGACTACTCTAAGATGAAGTACAAAGAACACTAAGTATGTCAAAGTATTGTTCTAATTATATTGTTATATGCTCATTATCTCATTACTTGCTAGCAAAGTAACTACTTTGTAAGTTACTTGTAAGCAAAAAGTTGATGGGAGCCCAAACTCTCAGGCTCAAAACAAACAGAAAAGTGATCAAACACTTTTTGTAAGGACTTGAACTATTTTTAAACATCAAAGGGTAATAAATGATTATATTGTTGGATTGCATTATTTTTCGCAGTTAGTGTTTTAAGCATTGGGCTATTTGCTACAAATAAAGCTTCTATGATCATAGTTAAACAAATGTGCTTGTTGTATAATAGAGCATCATTAGAGTATATGCCCAGGGGGAGGAATTGCTGGGTCTTGAGGTAAAAATATTCCCAATTCTCTGATAAACAGCAAGATTGATTTCCAAAGTGCCTGTACAAGTTTTTACTCACACCAGAAGTGGAGTGTTCCCTTTTCTCCACATCTTCACAAGCTTGTGCTGTTACATGAGTTTTTTTTATCATAACCATTTTGACAGGTGTAAGATGAAATATAAGACTTCTGTTCATTTACATTTCCCTTATAACTAAGGACATTGAGAGTTTCTGTAGGTGTTTCTAGGTCATTTGATATTCCCTTGTTGTGAATTTTCTACATAGCTCTGTACCTCATTTTTAAATGGATTATTTGGTTCATTGGTGTTTAATTTCTTGAGTACTTTATATATTTTGGAAATTAGCCCTCTATCAAATGTAAGTTTGGTGAAGATCTTTTGCCAGTCTGAAGGCTGCCACTTTGAACAGTTTACAGTGTCTTTTGCCTTACAGAAGCTTTTAAGTTTCATGAGGTCCCATTTATTAATTGTTTATCTTAAAGTCTGAACTGCTGGAGTTCTGTTCAAGAGGTTGACTTCTGTGCCAATGAGTTCGAGGCTCTTCACCACTTTTTCTTATAACAGATTTAGTGTGTCTGGTTATATGTCAAGGTCTTTAATTGGTTTGGACTTGAATTTTTGCAGGGTGATAAATATAGACCTATTTTCATTTTTCTACATACAGATATTCAGTTAGATCAGGATCATTTGTTGAAGATATTGTCTTTTTTCCTTTGTATGGTTTTGGATTCTGTGTTGAAGATCAAGTATCCATAAATGTGTGGGTTTATTTTTAAGAATTTGATTTGATTCTACTGTTCCACCAGTCTGTTACTTTGCTAGTATCAATCAGTTTTTATTACTGTTGCTCTATAGTACAGTTTGAGATGAAGGATGTATAGGCCTCCAGAAGATCTCTTATTGTACGGTATTGTCTTACTTATTTAGGACTTTTCTTTTTTCATATGAAGTTGTTAAATGTTTTTTCAAGTTCTGTAAAGAACTGTGTTGGTATTTGAATAGGAATTGCATTGAATCTGTAGATTACTTTTGGTAAGATGGCCATTTTTACCATGTTAATCCTATCTAACCATGAGCATGGGAGATCTTTTCATTTTCTGGTATTTTATTCAATATCTTTCTTCAGAGACTTGAAGTTTTTTTTTTTTTTCATAAAAGTCATTTACTTGTTTGGTTAAAGAGTCACACCAAGATATTTTACGTTTTTGTGAAGGGTATTGTTTCCCTAATTTCATTCTCAGCCGGTTTGTCTTTTGTAGACAGAAGGGCTACTTATTTTTTGAGAATTTTGCTGAGGGTATTTATCAGCTGTAGGAATTTCTTGGTAGAATTTTTGGGATCATTTATGTACACTATTGTACCATCCATGAAGAGTGATACTTTGACATCTTCTTTCTTGATTTCTATCGACTTGATCTCCATCGGTTGTCTTATTGCTCTAGCTAGGACTTCAAATATTATATTGAAGAGATATAAAGAGAGTGGAAATTCTTGCCTCATCACTGATTTCAGTGGGGTCGATTTAAGTTTCTCTCTGTTTAGTTTGATGTTAGGTACAGGCTTGGTATGTTTAGGTATTTGCTTTGTATCTCTGATCTTTCCAAGACCTTTAATATGAATGGGTGTTGGGTTATGTCAAACACTTTTTCAGAATCTAAGTGGATGATGATGTTTTATTTTTCTTCAGTTTGTTTATATGCTGGATTCCACTGATGGACTTCTGTATATTGAACCACCCCTGCATGCCTAGGATGAAGCTTACTTGCTCATGGTGCATGGTATTTTGGATGTGTATTTAGATTATGTTTGAAACAACATTATTGAGTATTTTTGCATCGATGATCAAAAGGGAAATTGTTCTGAAACAGTTTTTCTTTGTTGGGTCTTTGTGTGGTTTTGGTATCAAGGTGGCTGTAGCTTCACTGACCGAGGTTTATAGTGAGCATTCTGTTTCTACTTTGAGGAATAGTTTGAGGAGCATTGGTCTTAGCTCTTCTTTGAAGGTATGGTAGAATTCTGCACTGAATCCATCTGGCCCTGGGTTTGTTGTTTGTTTGTTTGTTCGTTTAGGACACTTTTGAAGACTGCTTCTATTTCCTTAGGGGTAATGACTATTTAATTTGTTTCCCTGACCTTGATTCAACTTTGGTAAATGGAATTTATCAAGAATATTGTCCATGTCATTTAGACTTTCAAATTTCATGGCATATAGGCTTTTGAAATAAGACCTAATGATTCTTTGGATTTCCTCACTGTCTGTTGTTTTGTCTCCCCAATTTTGTTGATTTTGATATTCTCCCTTTGCCTTTTAATGTGTTTGGCTAAGGATTTGCCTATCTTGTTGGTTTGCTCAAAGCACCAATTCTTGGATTTGTTGATGTTTTGAGTTGTTTTCTTCATTTCTAATTTATTGATTTCATCCCTGTGTATGATTATTTCCAGCTTTCTACACCTTTTGGAGTGTCCGCTTCTATTTTCCCTATGAATTTCAGGTATTTTATTTTGTTGCTTGTATGAGATGCCTCCAATTTCTTTATGAAGGCACTTTACGCTATGAACGTTCTTATTTTAGCACTGCCTTCATTGTGTTCATAGGTTTGGGTATGTTGTGCTTTCTTTTTCATTGAATTCTAGGAGGTCTTTAACTTCTTTATTTCATCCCTGGCATAGTTTTTATTGAGTAGAGAATTGTTCAATTTCCATGTTTGTGTAGCCTTTTTGTTATTTCTTTTGTTCTTGCAATTCAGCTGTTGTCCACTGTGGTCTCTTGAGATACAAGGGATTATTTCAATTTTCTTGTATCTTTTAAGGCTTGCTTTCTCACTGACTATATGGTCAATTTTGGTGAAGGTTCTATAAGGTGCTGTGAAGAATGTATAATCTTTTGTGGTTGGGTGAAAAGTTCTTCAGATGTCTGTTAGGTCCAGTTGATTCATGACATCTCTTAGTTTCTTTATTCTCCTTTATTTTCTGTCTCAATGATCTATCCATTGGTAAAAGTTGAGTATTAAGGTCTCCCTGTATTAATGAATGGGGTTTGCTGTATGATTTAACCTTTAATAATATTTCTTTTAAGAACATGAACACCCTTGTATTTGAAGTATAGATGTTCAGAATTGAGATGTCATCTTTGTTAAATTTGCCTTTGGTGAGTATGAAGTGTCTTTCCTAATATTTTTTCAAATTAATTTTAGTTGAAAGTCTATTTTTTTAGTTATTAGAATGACTATTCCAGCTTTCTTCTTGGGTCCAGTTGCATGTAAAATTGTTTACAGCCTTCTAGTCTCAGATAATGTCTATCTTTGTGGCTGAAATGTGTTTCTTGTGTGCAACAAAATGATATGTCCTGTTTGTGCCTCCGTTCTATTAGTATTTTAAATTGGAGAATTGAGAACATTAATGTTGAGAGATACTAACAATCAATGACTATTAAAACCTTGTATTTTGGTGTTGGTTGTGCAACAATGTTTGTGTGCTTGTATGTTTTTAGTTTGCTGTATTAAAGTTATTTATTTGCTGTGTTTTTAGGGGTGTAGTTAACATTCTAAGGTGGGACTTTTCCTTTTAGTATCTTCTATTCTGATAAGTTTTAGCATTGATATTGTTTAAATTTGGTTCTATCTTGGAATAATCTTGTTTTCTCCATTTATGGTGATTGAAAGTTTTGCTTGGTATAGTAGTCTGGACAAGCATCTGTGTTTCTTAGGATTTTTAAGAGTTCTACCCAGGCCTTTATGACTTTTATTGTTTCTGATGAAAAGTTGGGAAAGATTCTGATAGGTTTGTATTATATTTAACTTGGCCTTTTTATTTGCAGCTTTAAATTTTTTCCTTTGTTCTGTACATTTCATTTAGTATTTTGATTATTATGTAGTGAGTGGATTTTCTTTTCTTTTTTGTCTAATATGTTTTATTTGTTGTTGGTTTTCTGTAGGCCTCTTGTATACTTATGGGCATCTCTTCCTTGAGATTGACAAATTTTTCTTCTATATTTTGTTGAAAATATTTTCTGAGCCTTGGAGTCAGAAATCGTCTCTCTATTCGATTCCTATAATTCCTAGGTTTCCTCCTTGATTTCCTGGATTTTTTTGTCAAGAGATTTTTAGATTTAATTTTTTCTTTAATGGATCAATCAATTTCTCCCATTGTGTCTTGTACATCTTCTACACCTCAGATTCTTTCTTCCATCTCTTGTATTCTCTTAGCAATATTTGCCTCTATAGTTCCTGTTTTTTCCTTATGTTCTCTGTCTCCAAGATTCCCTAAGTTTGTGCTTTCTTTTTTTTCCATTTGCATCTACAGATCTTGAACTGTTTTATTGATTTCTTTCATCTGTTTATATGCATTTTCATCTGTTTCTTTATATGATTTGTTCAATTCTCTCACCAGTTTGCATTTTCCTGAAATTCTAACAGTTATTTATTCATTTCCTCTTGAAAGGCTCAAACTTTTTGCTTATACCTTCTTTAAGAACTTTTTTTTCTTCCATTATAATTTTCATAAGTATAGATTTAATGAAATTTTCCTATTTTTCTGTTGTGTTAGGGAATCCAAGAATTTCTGCCATAGGATAACTGGGTTCTGAGGATGTCATATTGTTCTAGCTTTTGTTGATTATGTTTTTATGCTGGCCTTTCACCATTTTGTTGCCTATGGTGTTGGCTGGTACATCCTGCTGCCAGCTGGAGTTATAGGGTGAGGGAGTTTCAGAAAGAGTCCTGGTAAGAAAACTAGGTGTTCCTGAAAGTGTTCTCAGATTGTTGGGAGTAGTCTCTGATTGGCTGGGGGTTCTTAGGGATTTACTAGGAGCTCTTTTTAGCTGTATGATCCTGGCAGTCAAGGGGGCTCCTTATGAGTCCAGGGATTCTCCTATCCTGAGGAAAAGTTCCATTGTTGGCTGCCATGTTACTGGCTTTCTTGTTCCAAGGTTTATAAAGTCCCTCTCCCCAGCCACTGTGTTTAGTCAATGTGCCATGTTACTGTGATCACTGAGTTGGGGAGCCTAGGATAGGATATGCCTTGCCAGGTTTCATAAGGTATCCAGACCTCTGCAATGGCTAAGGAGACCCTGAAATTCTCCATCATGGTGGTGATACTGGGGTCCATAGGTAGTAGCTTTATTTTTCTGTCCCATAGGTTAACTACTTCATGGGAGGGTTTGAGGTTGGAGACCATAAGCCGCAGTATCTGGAAAGTAGCTGCTCAATGATAGTCGGCACCCTTGGTTGGGGCTGAGCTGTCCAGGTACCAGAAGGCCTGAAGCTTAGGTGATGCCTTCAGGACTACAGAAGTTTTCCAGGTTTTATTTAAGTGAACTGGGGTTGGAATCCCAAGTTTCCCACACTGTGGTCTCTTGCCTCACCTGGGAAAGACAGACCTTTGGAGTTTTGGGGTCAACCTCTGGCCTGTCAGTTTCTCTGTTCTCATTGTTGTCCTGCTATTTAGTTATGGTGATACTGTTGGCACAGTCATCTTGGATCTCCTCTGTCATTCATTTTTGAAAACCTTTAATAGTTTGCAATTGAAATTTATGTTGGCCTATTTTATATGCCAGATAGCCAATAGCTTTGTGATTTTTTTGGGGGGGGGTTGTTTGGTTTTGTTGTTGCTGTTGTTGTTTTCTGGAGCAATCTGTAACCCTTAGCATAGCAGAATTATTTTTGTTTCCTTAAATATTTTCTCTAAAGTATCTTCATCAGAACCAGCCAATAAAATATCATCCATGTAATGATAAATCATAGATTAAAGAAATTGCCTCCAAGTTTTTTTTTTAGCATTTTTTGCACAAAGTATTGACATAAATTTGGACTATTCAACATTCCTTTTGGAAATATCTTCCAATGGTATCTCTTCATTGGACCAATACAGTTCAGAGTAGATAATGAGAAACCAAACCTGTCCCTGTTCTGCTCATGCAAAGGTATTGCCAAAAAGCAATCTTTTAAATCAATTATTATTTTAGGCCATGACTTAGGTAACAAAGAAGGTAAAGAAATTCCAGGCTATAAAATATCTACTGATTGAGTGACTCTATTCACTGCTCTTAAACTGTTCACATCCCCCATTTTCCTGATTACTTTTTTACAACAAACTGGAGAATTCCATGAGCTGGTAGATTCTTCTATATGTTGAGCCTCCAGCTGCTCTTTTACCAGTTGTTCAAAGTGCCTGCAATTTTTCTTTTGTTATTGCCACTGCTCTTGCCACACAGGTTTGTTGACAATCACTTTAGAGACAAGACTTTTGGTATTTCAGCAGTGGTCTCTATTTTACATTTGGAAAATCAGTCCCTGTGATGTCCTGTGTTTTGGCAAAGTGCACAGTTTGTGGTTGTTCTTGATTACTTTTGTCAAGACCTTTCCCAAGGACATTTAGTATTTCACTCCTAATTTCATCATTTGCTGTCTATGTGATTGCAGGAATATTATTTTGAGTACTCCACTCTTGTAAAGCATCCCTTTCTCATAAATTTATAGGTATGTCAACCACATAAGGTCTCAACTTTCCTGTTTGTCCTTTTGGTACTACACACATTTAATTCACTCTACACTTTGTATTATTTGAGATAATTTACCATTCCTATAAACTATCTATAAACCTTCTGAAATGGCCATTTTGGATTCCAAGATTTTTGGGAGAGAATACTGAAATGATATTCCATGTCTATCAAACCTATTTTAATACCATTCATTTATATCTTTAATTTGGGTCTGTGATTATTAAACACTGTTTGCCAGAACACATGTTTTCCAGTACTTCTAAATGTCCCTCTTCTTTCTACCAAAATGGTATTACCTTTGACATATGGAAACAGTAACAGCTGAGCAATTCTATCCATTGCATTTATTTGTATCTCCTTTTTTTCTTAAAACATATTCCATGGTTTTAATTTCTTCCTTGCAATCCCCATGCATAATACCTCAGAGTATAATAAATTCTTGAGAAGTTAATCCACTTCTTCCCAAGATCATCCCTACTGTCTCTGAAGGCAAAGGGCCATAAACATCAGGGTTATTTTGTAACTTTTAACTTTTAGGGATAATGTAAGAGATGTATCTGTGGCCCAATCCAAAACCCCATGGCCTTCAGGAGCATGGGTGTGATTAGCAATATTCATTTTTTATCTTCCTGCCTGCGTGTCATCTCCTGCATAACTAAAGGAGAATTGCTCAGAATGTTTGCTGCTGGGACTTGAACTGACAGACCTCTCCATTCTTTTAACAGTGGCAAGAGCTTACCTTCTGAATCCTATTTAGATATACACTTGTTATTCCAAGGATTTTCATATTTACAATGCCTACAAATTCCAGAGATATGGACATTCAAATAGTGTGGCCAGAAGTTACTTGCTCAAAGATACAAGTGAAATTATTGTATTTTCAAGTTAGCACACCTGCCATTTTGAGCTTTCAAGCCTTTTACCTTACACTTTCTTTGGAAATGAACAAATTAACCACAATTAAAGAACTAGTATTTTGATTTCTGAGACTTCTAACTATGGCTTGTCCTATGATATTGGCTTGATGCTTCTGAGAGTCAATATCAGCTGTCTCTCTTTTCCTTTCATCTATGGGGTTCCCCATTATTTTAATGGTCTATGTGCTCTCTTACATTAAGTATTTACATTTTCAAATACAAAGATCTCTATCAATACCTTTCTAGTCTCAGCGTCTGGAACAGCTTTATTTAGAGTTGAATCCACTCTCTGTAAGAAGTTGGTGAAAGCTTTTCCAGGCCTTGAATTACTTTAGAAAATGAGGTGGTTGCTTTCCCAGGCTCCTGAACTATGTTCTAAAATCTTAAGGCAGCAACATGACATTTTTCAATTATTACCTTGCCAGATTTGATTTGGTCTACTAAGTCAACATAATGCCATTCAACAACAAATTGATTTTAAGGACATTTATCCTCCTTCTTATATTTTGCTGTTCTTTTTTCATGGCTTCATTTCTCCACAGTGATAACTATTGTAGTTGTTGACTAGCTTCTAAGACAATAGGCACCAAACCCTTCCAATCCTGGGAATAATTCTATGCTTTGTAAACCAGATACTTTACATTTTTAAAATGAAAGATGAATCCATTCCATACCATATAATAGACTGTTTAAAATGCTTTAGGTCTAGCATTAATATTGGACACCATACCATCTCATCATAAGCCTCAACACCGTCATTATAATTCATAAATTGCACAATGACTGGTAACGCTGACAGTGCATTTGTAGCCCTAGTAAATTCCTCTAGCAGTACACTTTGCTCCAGTGCCCTTTTGGCCTCTACTGCTTTCTCTTCTTCCCTGCCTCTTGCTACATGCAGGTTTCTGAGTACCTTACACATGTCTCAAATCCGGGCAGCAAGAGAAGGGGACTCTCATTTTCAGTCAACAATGGGTCTGAACAATTTTTTCTCTTTTTATCGGTTGTGTACTTTGCTTCCTTAGTGTTTCCAACTCTAACAATAAAGTGTCTTGTTGTACAACCAACTCTGCAATCCTTTCCAGAACTAGAGAATTGAGTGACACTTTTGGTTTTCTTATCTGATCAGTAATTCTTCCAATCTTTTTAGAGATAGAATACAAATAGAAGATGAAGCAAGACCAGAAAATTACCTCTGGGAACATGTTGGGAAAGAACACAGCAGCAGCTGCCACTGTTATAAACCTTTTACTGACATCTTAAAACAGTGGATTAATTTCTTCATTACCTGCTCTTTCCTGTACAGCATTAGAAAGCAAGTTCCTTATTATTTCTAATCTACATCTGGGTGTCACTTTTTGGCCCTTCTTATCTTACCAACCACCTAGAGCACTCTTTTTTTTAATCTTTATTTTATTTGGGGTGTTTAGGCCTCAACTTCCTTTCCAACTTCTACCAGTCTTTGGCACTGTACAAACCTCTGTCCACAGCAGACACAGCCAGTCATCTCTTTCAAGCTGCTCTGTCTCAAAGCATTTCTCTATGTCTTTCTGTCTTCTCCAGACTACCACACTGTCTGTTTTTGGTCTCTTCAATCTGCTACAGACCAAACCACACTCTCTTTGGGCTTTCTTTTATATATTCAGAGCCTAAGACAATACCTCTTCCCATGCTGACCGTGTCTAAAACACACATACACACACACACACACACACACACACAGAGAGAGAGAGAGAGAGAGAGAGAGAGAGAGAGAGAGAGAGAGAGAGAGAGAGAGAGAGAGAGAGAGAGAGAGAGAGAGAATGGGGGAATGTGCATCAGACAGGGACATTTTATCAATTAAGGTTACCTCATAATGATTCCAGCTTCTGTCAACTTGACATAAACCAAGTGAGCAAACTTTTAGAGAATTAGCACCTATATCAATACTTTGTTTTTAAAAACATACTTAATACACTTAATTTTAAAGCATCATAAACTTATTAATAAAACCTATTTGTACACCACATCTCAACAGTCTCATTTTATTATCAGTTGCTTAGTGTGCATCAGTTGTTCAATATTAATAGAATAAATTAAAAATAAACACCATGATTTTACTTTATGTATAATCTAAAATCATGCACACAAAAGTGGAATGATGAGCTACTTGATAGCATGGTTGCTAGGAAGATTTTAGTCAAAGAACAAAGTTCAAATTCAAAATTTCAAATGGAGAGAAGCAATGAATACTGAGGATTCACTGCACACATTAGAACATTGCTTAGGGAATATTTTAAGTGTTCTCAGAGCCCAGATTCTGTGAGATAGTGAATATGTTGGTTTACCACTCCATCTTATATAAAAGAAAAGGAGTAAAACACTTGCCAAATTATGAATTAAATGCAGAAAATATTCTGGAATGATAGCTATCAAATGTATCAAGGGAACACAATACTGTTAGTAATCCTATGGAAAAAAATAATTCCTTACACTTTCAGAAAGTATTCATGTTGTTTGTGTCACTAATAGAGTATACTTGCTTCAACGCTCTTTAATTATAACATTATTGTATTATTATTTGAATCTCACAGTTTCTATTAAGGTTAACAATTTTAAGCATTTATATCATTTGACTCAATCATTTGTCAGTACTCATCACTACATTATCACAAAGAATAATATTCTTATTTTCAAAAAAACTTTTTTTCCTGAATGCCACGGTATGAGGATGTCAAAGACAAGCTTTGGAGAGTTTGTTTGTTCCTCCATCATGTGAGTACTAAGATTGAACTTAGGTTCCTAGGCTTGTTGACAGGTATATTCACTCTCTGAGCTATCTCATCTGCCCAAAATTTTATGTTAAACACTACTTATTGCCAGTTTCTTATAATTATGAATAAAGCTGCTGTAACTATGAATGTGAATGTTTGTGTACTACAAGGTTTCCCTTCATTTAAGTAACTTGGTAGATGAATGTTATGTTATAAAGTTGCTGTTTCATAAGCAACTGTGTTATTTTTATCATCAAAGCAACAAATAAACATTTCTGTTGATCTTTATTCTTTTTAGCATTTTATGTTCTTTTAATTTTTTTTTCCTTTTAAAAACATTAGTTGCATGGGTTCTGATTCATATGTTTAAAGTCATCATGAGACAAAACATCCATGATTTGTTTGATAAAGCCAATCAGTGTTCCTTCATAATTTTCCAGCAAAATTTTAAAAGGCAAAATACTGAGAGTGGTATGTGGAATATTACTACTGGACCTTGATATCAACAATGTGTTGCATTCTCTGGTGTTAGCTTACGATAAACACGGTAAATTCTGAGTAGGATGAAGTCCTTTTCTTTTTGGCCAATATATATGCTTGTCCCACCCTGTGACTCAAATTATAGAAATGGACTTTGTCTTTTGGACCAATGAGGTCACAATTCTCCCAGCAAGTCAACCAAGAGATTACATTCTGTAGAATTATGAATCTGTCTAGCTCTCTTTCGTCTCTTGCTGCGTTGAAACCAACTTTAACTTACTGGCTGTCTTAGTTACTTTCCTATTACAATGAAGATACACCACAGCCAAGGAAACTTATAAAAGAAAGGATCTATTGAGAGCTTGCATACAATTTCCAAGAGTTAGAGTTCATGTTCATCAAAATGAGGAATATGGCAGCAAGCAGTTAGACATGATTCTGGAGCAGTAGCCAAGAGTTTACATTTCATATATATGAGAAACACTATGGGCTTTTGAAACCTCAAAGCCCAACTCCTCCAACAAGATCATGACTCTTATAACACCTCCACACATACAATTCCAAAAACTGGAAACCAAACATTCAAGTATGTCATGCTGTGGGAAACAGTCTCATTCAAGGCACCATATTAAGTTTTTTTTTTTATTAAACATTAGTAATTATAATACTATAGCCATATATTTTATGAAATTTCCAAATAACATGTAAACTGCCTATCTTTTTATATAGTAATTATATGTAATTATATATGTTTCATGCATTTTAATAAACACTTTATTGAAATATTTACATATATTTGGTTTTTTTATATTTAATATATTGTATACTTTTGATGAGTTTCAAATGTCCAAAATCATCCCTGTGGTGATTTGAATGAAAAATATTCCTCATAATTGTGGATATCTGAATACACAATCACTAGTTGGTGATGTTGTGAAACTGCTTGGGGATATTTAGGTGATGCATTCTTGGTAGAGGAAATGCATCACTTGAAGTAGACTTTCAGAATAAAAGGCTTCACTTATTTCTGGCTTGTTTTCTCTTGGTACTTTTGCTTTAGTTTGAAAGTTCTCAGCTTTCTTCTGCTTATGCCATTATTACTGGTTGTTATGATGCCTATAATGATGGCCTATTCTTAGTTGTCAACTTGGTTACATCTGGAATTACCTAAAACCCAAGGGGCTGAATTCACCTATGAGGGATGATGATGATGATGACGACGACGACGATGATTATTCTTGTTTTTGGGGGAGGTAGGTTCTCTGTGTAGCATTGGCTATCCTGAAACTTGCTTTGTAGTCCAGGCTAGCTGAAAACTCATAGATATCCACATGCCTCTGCCTCCCAAGTTCTGGGGTTAAAGGCATGTGCAATCACCACCTTGAGAGGAATTTTTTTCTTAATTAAATTTTTTGAGGTATGAAGACACATCATTAATTCAGATATTTTCCAGAAGGAAGGGATACATTGCCTGGTAGTATCCTGTATAAAGGACATGGAAGAATGAAGTTTTTATTAATAAATTTATTTATTTACTTAATATCCTGGTTATAGCTTCCTCCTTCATCTCTTTCCAGTGCCCCTATCTTTCTCATTACCCCTACACTCCCTTATTCCTCAGAAAAGGGGAGCTCCCTACCTACCCAACCCAGCTCATCAATTCAGATCAGGACTGAACCTGCCCTCTTCCCCTGTGGCCTGGCAAGGCAGTCTCACCAGGGGAAAGTGTTCAAAAGGCAGGCAGCAGAGTTCATGTCAGAATCAGCCCTTGTTTCTCTTGCTAGAGAAACAACATGAAACCTGATCTGCCTATCAGCTACATCTATGTAGGGAGCCTATGTTAAATCCATGCATTGTCCTTGGTGGACGTTTTAGTTTCCACAAGCTCCTCTGGGCCCTGGTTAGTTGGTTTTGTTGGTTTTCTTGTGGATCCCCTGTCACCTCTAGGCCCTTTTCCTTTTCCCTCTACTTTTCTACTAGATTTCCTAAGTTTGGATGTGAGTCTCAGCACCTGTTTTGAATTGTTGCTGGGTGAAGCCTCTCAGAGAACATCTCTGCTGGCTCCTGTTTACTAGCAAAGCAGTTGATCTTGTCTATTGGGTGCATCTTGTTCAGCTGTCAAAAACAAGGAAACCATTAATTTGAAGACAAATAGATGGGACTGAAAAAGGTCATCCTGAGTGAGGTAACCAAAACCCAGAAATATACACATGGTATATATTCACTTACAAATGGATTTTAACTCTATAATATAGGATAAACCTACTACAATGCACAGACACAAAGAAGATAAGTAACTAGGAGGATCCAAGGAATGATGCATAAATCTAACCCAGAGAGGGAAATACAAAAGACAAAGGCAGGGATTGAAGAGAAGTAATAAATTAGGAGCACAGAGAGAGAAAGAGAGTGGAGATCAGACCTGGAGAAAACAGGGGTGGGGATGGGCCAGAGAGAAGGCATGCAGAGAAAAGAGAAATTATCAGTGGGGGCATTTCAGTGAGAAGCTGGAGACCTCATTCAGGGTAGGCTATGGGAGAATGTGACAGGGACTCTAACTGAGACTCCTAATAGCAAGGATCATGGAGACTGAAGAGGACACCCTCTAACTAGGCAAGACTCCTAATGGAGGGAGGGGAACAGCAACCCACCCAAAAAAACTTTGACCCTAAATGTACCCTTCCTACAAGATATACAGCAATAAAGATACAGCATATAGAGCAGAGATTATGGAAATATCCAACCTATGTCTGGAAGAATAAAGTTTTAACTTTTTGCTTACTTATTCTCTCACTCTTGTTGGCATTTCCATTCCTTCACTGGCATTAGAGCCTACTTATTCAGAGTCTGGAGACCACCTGAAATATTAGCCTTGTTGACTTAACAAGTACTGGATTCTTGGAATTCTTGAACATGTTGCTAGTAGACAGCTATTGTTGAACTAGCTGGACTATAGCCTGTAAACAATTATAAATGTGAAACAGGCTTTTGAATTTAACAACATCTACAGCTACTAAGGCCTCTGCTAGAAGATAAGAGAATATTGAAAACCATGCTAGGAACTATTTTATAAACTCAAGGTGACAAATTCCTTTTTAAAAAATATTTTATTAATTTATTCATATTACATCTCAATTGTTAGCCCATCCCTTGTATCCTCACATTCTTCCCTCCCTCCCACTTCCCCCCAAACCCCTCCCCTATGGCTGTGACTAAGGGGGACTTCCTTCCCCTGCATATGCTCATAGGGTAACAAGTATCTTCTTGGTGACCTGTTATCCTTCCTCTGAGTGCCACCAGGCCTCCCCATCAATGGGACATGGTCAAAAATGGTGCACGAGAGTTCATATGAAAGTCAGACCTCCCTCTCCACTCAATGGTGGAGAATGTCCTGTCCATTGGCTAGCTCTGAGGAGGGGTTCAAAATTTACTGCCTATATTTTCTTTGGCTGGTGCCATAGTTTGAGCAGGACCCCAGCACCCAGATCTTCCCATCATAATGTTCTTCTTGTAGGTTTCCCCATTCTCCCATGCTTCTCTCACCTAAAGTCCCAATAGGATGTCCTCTCCTCTGACCCACTTTCCTGGTAAGTAAAGTCTTTCATGGGACATGCCCCTTGGGCTAGTGTGTAGATATAATTGAGTATACACCATGTGTCTCTTTTTGCTTCTGGGTTAACTCAGTATGATCATTTCTAGTTCAATCCAATTTTCTACAAATTTTGGGAATTCTTTGTTCTTAATAGCCGAGTAGTATTCCATTGTGTAAATATACCACAGTTTCCTTATCCATTCTTCAAATGAGGGACGCTTAGGCTGTTTCAATAATCTGGATATTATGAATAAGGCTTCTATGGTTGAGCATATGTTCTTGTTGTGTGCTGGAGCATCTTCTGGATATATTCCAAGGAGTGGAATAGCTGGGTCTTGAGGAAGCCCTATTCCCATTTTCTGAGAAAGCACCAGATAGTTTTCCAAAGTGGTTGTACTAGTTTGCATTCCCACCAGCAATGAAGGAGTGTTCCTCTCTCAAGGAGACAAATTCTTATCATTATTGTGACTGACCAATTGTAGAAACAGTAGATTAGGTGACTGTATATACAACTTTGGAAAATTTGTGGGAAATTAAATAAAATTAAGTTGATTGGTTGCTCTTTGAATCTCTGGGTAAACTGACAAAGGAAAAAAATGAGCTCTATGATAAAATTAATCATCTTCTAGCATTACTGAATATGGTGAAGTATAGCAGTGACCTCAATGATAAAATTCATCAGGTCCAGATGTTTATGATGTTCTAAATGTTTCTAACTGTGCTCTGGAATTCAGTCATCTCATCAGCAGCCATAGAGCTTAAGTTATGGGCAGTCAAACTAAAGCCCTCATCATAAAACTGGATGAATTATGAAGAAAGTACGAGTCCCAACATTTGACTATGTCCCTGATTAAAGACAGGGTTTTAATTGGTAATTAGTGGGAGTCTAAAACTTGAGAAGGAGTTCTGTGGGAAGACTCTATTGAGGATGACAACTTTGAATCCTCAGATTCTCTAAGGTTTATCTCAACTGAGGAAATAAGTCACTTTAACACCAACAAAAGCTGTATTTCCACCTCCACACCCTGAAATATTTTTTTCCTTATTTCTGACTGAGGAAATCAATTTTACATCATCTGCTAAATCAGCAGGGGCCTTCTCCAAAGTAGATGACAGGCAAGACAATACTGATGTCTCTTGGCCCACCAATAGTTGCCTCTAGGCCCTTAACTAGACTAAATGTTAAGTAGACTGTTAGAGAAGAAATAGAAACTGCAGTCCACAGGAGTTTCACTATATTTCTAAAGAGCTTAATGAGTTTGCTTATTCGTTCTAGCAAATATTGGGAAATGTATATGGAAAGAGATTTTAAAGGTGTGGGTTAGTGGTGGAAGGAACATAAAACTTGATCAGGCTGAGTTTATTGATATGGACCTTTTGAGTGGAGATTCTAGGCTTATAATGAAAGCTTTTGCACTTTTAAAAAGAACTTGTCAAAAGTTTGTTTGAATTGTTGCATGAAGCATTAATCAAAAGAGGGGTGATGATGGCTACTAATGAAAAGGATCTGGAAAGGCCTGATATCGCTTGGATTAATGATGATGAAGAGATTTTAATGCTCAGACAAATTGCAATGGTAGAGTAGATATGCTGTGGAAGACTCAATCCTCCAATTTTTAAAGACCCAGCAGACATGACCTTCACTAATCTTATGAGATACAAAATAATGAGAAGGCACCAGCACATTTGGAGAGCTTTCTTGTAATCCTTTTCCTTGTATCACACAAATGGGCCCCAAAGTAGCAAGTGCTAGATATCAAAACTGAATTTTCAAAGGAAAGGTAATATTGTTATCTTAATGGACAGCATGGGAAAACCAATGTTCACAAAGTTCTGACCGATAATGATCAGTACAGGATAAGTGAATTTTATGGTGGCATGGCTGCTATGGACCTTTGGTACTAGCTAATCAATCACAGTGTTTCCAGGCATGAAATAGATAGCTAGAGTTCTGAAATTTCATGTCCATAAGGACTTACACAAAACATTTCATTACTGCTATTTATACATAAAATTATCCTCATTAGTTGCTTTTTAGGGAACCTTATTTAATTTTTGCCACTCAGAGCATTAAATCCTCCCTCTTCCTTCATTTCAGAGATGGGAGGCCCCTAAGCGGTATGAACCCAATCTTACATCTCAAATTTCAGCAGGACTAAAAATATTGAGGCCTTACAAGGTAGCCCAGGTAGGGAAAAGGAATCCAAAGGCAGGCAACAGAGTCAGAAATAGTCTCTACTACCATTGTTATGGGGCCCACATTTTGACAAGGTTGCACATCTACTATCTATGTGAGTGTGGGGGATTAGGTGCAGCTCATGCATGACCTTCATACCATTTATAATTTTTTAGTGCATAATAGCTAAAATAAAGCTTTGACCTGATTAAAATATCATTCATATAGAAATCTTCACAATTTTCTTCTGGTCAAGCTCTGAAGATAGTCAATAATAATTTTCCAATGAGTACCAAATATTCATGAAGTATGACAATATTTTCTCTCCAAGGACACTGAAGGTAGAACTGTGAATTAATACTGTATATTCCTAGAAATTCAGATGAGTAATGAAAAATTATTTAAAAAGCACAAAATAAATCTGCTTCAATGTTTCATATTATTTTCTTTTTTTATTTAAGTAATTTATTCAGATTAATTCCCATTTGTTATCCCATCACTTGTATCTTCCCATTTCCCCTCCTTCCCTCTTTCATACTATTTCCTTTCCCTAGGTCTGTGACAGAAGGTGACCTCGTGCCCCACCATATGGTCACAGTCTGTCAGGTCTTTTCCTGGTAGCCTGCTTGTCCTTTCTCTGAGTACCACCAGACCTCCCCACCAAGAGTAAATGGTCAAATTGGAGACACCTGAGCTCACCTCCAAGTCTGTCCCTGCTCTCCACAAAATTGTGGAAAATGTGATGTCTATTGGCTGGATCTGAATAGGGGTTCTAGGTTTATTGCATGCATTGTCCTTGGTTGGTACAGTAGTTTGAGCTGACCTACCTGGGTCCAGATTCGCCAGCCTATATGGCCTTCTTGTAAGTTTCTAGGATCCTGCTGACTCTTCTATTTCCCCATTCTTCCTTATCTCTCTCACCTAGAGTCCCAGTATCTAGCTCAATCTCTGGCTAAGTGAAGACTTTCAGGGGACATCTCTGTTGGACTAGTGTCTAAATACAAGTGAGTATATGCCATGTATATCTTTCTGGGCCTGGGCAAACTCACTCAGGATGATCGTTTCTAGTTCCATCAATTTGCCCGCAAATTTCAGGATTTTCTTGTTTTTAACAGCTGAGTAGTATTCCATAGTGTAAATGTACCATGGTTTCTTTATTCATTCTTCAAATGAAGGCCATCTAGGTTGTTTCCATGTTCTGACTATTATGTATAAGGCTTCTATGAACATGGTTGAGCATATGTTCTTGTTATGTGATGGAGCATTTTCTGGGTGTATTCCCAGGAGTGGAATAGCTGGGTCTTGAGGTAGCCCTAGTCCCAGTTTTCTGAGAAAGTACCCGATTGATTTCAAAAGTGGTTGTACAAGTTGGCAATCCCACCAGAAATGAAGGAGTGCTTCGCTTTCTCCACATCCTTTCCAGCATATGCTGTCACTTGAGTTTTTGATCTTAGTCATTCTGATGGGTATAAGATGGAATCTCAGCATTGTTTTAATTTGCATTTCTCTGATGAATAAGGATGTTGAGGATGTCTTTAAGTGTTTTTCAGCCAATCGATATTCCTCTGTTGAAAATTCTGTTTAGTTCTGAGCCCCATTCCTTCATTGCGCTATTTGTGTTGGTTAATTATTGTGCTCTTTATATATTTTTTGCATTAGTCCTTTGTCAAATGTAGGGTTGGTGAAGACCTTTTCCTAGTCTTTAAGCTGTTGCTTTGTTCTGTTGACAATGTCTTCTGCCTTACAGAAGCTTCTCAGACTCATGAGTTCCCATTTATTAATTGTTTACCTTAGAATCTGGGCTGTAGGAGTTCTGTTCAGGAAGCTGTCTCCTGTGCCAATGAATTCCAGGCTCGTTCCCATTTTTTGCTAACAGATTTAGTGTCTCTGGTCTTTAATCTACTTGGACTTGAGTTTTGCGCATGGTGATAAATATGGATCTACTTGCATCTGTCTACAAATAGACATCCATTTAGACCAGCACCATTTGTTGAAGATGATATCCTTTTTCCATTGAATAGATTTGGCTTCTTTGTCAAAACTCAAGTGTCCATATGTGTATGAATTTATTTCTGGGTCTTTGATTTGAATCCATTTATCAATCAGCCTATTGCTGTGCATGTACCATGCTGTTTTAATTACTATTGCTCTATAGTACAGCTTGAGATTGGTAAGGCGGTTCCTTTGGAGGACTTTTTATTGTGAAGATTGTTTAAACTATTCTGGGTTTTTTGTTTTCCCTATGAAGTTGAGAATTGATCTTTGAATATCGTTACAATATTGTGTAGGCATTTTGATAGGGATTGAATTGAATCTGTAAATTACTTTTGGTAAGATGGCTATTTTTACTCTGTTAATTCTCCCTATTCGTGAACAAGGGAGATCTTTCCAACTTCTGATGTCATTTTCAATCTCCTTCAGAGATTTGAAGTTATTTTCAAACAAGTCTTTCACTTGCTTGGTTAGAGATGTTTCTAGATACTTTGTATTGCTTGTGGCTATCGTTGAAGGCTGTACTTTTCCTAATTTCTTTCTAAGCACATTTTTCATTTGTATACAGGATGGTTACTGACTTTCTTGAGTTAATTTTGTATCTAGCCACTTTGCTGAAAGTGTATATCGGTTGTAGGAATTTTCTGCTGGAATATCGGGGGTTACTTATGTACACTATCATATCGTCTGAGGATAGTGATAATTTGATTTCCTCCTTTCCTATTTGGATCCCCATGATCTCTTTTTGTTATCTTATTGCTCTGGTTAGATCTTAAGGAACAATATTGAAGACACATAGAGAAAGTGGACAGCCTTGTCTAGTCTCTGATTTTAGAAAAATTTCCTTGAGTTTCTCTATTGTCTTGCTATTTATAACCTTTATTGTGTTTAGTTACATGCCTCATATCCCTGGTCTCTCCAAAACATTAAATGTGAATGGTGTTGATTTTGTCAAATGCTTTTTTGGCATCTAAGTAGATGATCATGTGTTTTTTTCTTTGTTTATATGGTAGATTACATTAATGGATTTTTGTATAATTTTGCACCAATATTTCTAACAGAAATTGGTCTGAAATTCTCTTTTTTTGGGGGGGGTCTTTGTAAGATTTAATTATCAATATGACTGTGGCTTCATAGAAGGAGTTTGGTAATGTCCCATCCATTTTTATTTTGTAGAGCAGCTTGAAGAATACCAATATTACCTCTTCTTTGAAGTTGTAGTAGAATTCTGGGCTGAAACCATCTGGTGCTGGGATTTTTTTTTTTTTTTTAGTTGGGATACTTTTAATGAAAATTTCTATTTATATAGGAGAAATATGACTATTTAATTTGTTTATTTGATCTCGATTCAACTTTGGCAAGGAGAACAATAAAGAAAATTGTCCATTTCCCTTAGTTTTTCAAAATTTTCAACATATATGCCTTTGAAGTAGGATCTTATGATTCTTTGTATTTCTTCAGTGTCTGTTCTTATGTCTCCCTTTTCATTCCTGATTTTGTTGATTTGGATAGTATCTTTCTACCTTTTAGTTAGTTTGACTAACAGTTTGCCTATCTTGTTGATTTTCTCAAAGAACCAGTTCCTGGTTTTGTTGATTCTTTGATTTCTTCTCTTTGTTTCTAATTTATTCTTTTCAGCTTTGGTTATTTCCAGCTATCTACTACTCTTGAGTGTTTCTGTTTCTTTTTTTTTTCCTAGGGATTCCAGATGTGTCTTTACGTTACCTGTATGAGATGTTTCAAATCTCTTTATGAAGGCACTTACTTTTATGAATTTTCTTCTTAGCACTGCTTTCCATGTGTCCCATAAATTTGGGTATGTTTTTCCTTCATTTTCATTGAATTTTAAGAAGTCGTTAATTTCTTTATTTTTCCCTGACGCAGTTGTCATTAAGTAGAGAGTTGTTTAGTTTCCATGTGTGTATAGGCTTTTTGTTATTTCTTTTGTTGTTCAAGTCCATCTTTAGCCCATGGTGATCTGATAAGATACAAGGTATTATTTCAGTCTTCTTGTATCTGTTGAGGCTTGCTTTGTGGCCTACTACATGACCAATTTAAGTAAAGGTTCCATGAGGTGTTGAGAAGAAGGTATAATCTTTGTGTTTGAGTGAAATGTTCTGTAGATATCTGTTAGATCCATTTGATTCATGACATTGGTTAGTGTAATTATTTCTAGATTAAGTTTCTGTTTTGTTGACTTATCCTTTCGTGAAAGTGGGGTGTTGAAGTCTCCCACTATCAATGTGTAGGTGTCGATTTGTGTTGTAAACTTTCTTAATATTTCTGTTACAAATGTGGGTACTCTTGTATTGGGAGCACAGATGTTTAGAATTGTGATGTCATGTTGGCTGACTTAACCTTTGATGAGTATGAAGTGTCCTTGTTCATCTCTTTGGATTAATTTTGTTGAATGTTTATTTTATTAGATATTAAAATGGCTACACCAGCTTGCTTCCTCTATCTCTTTGCTTGGCATACCTTTCTCCAGCTTTTTATCTTGAGATAATGTCTATCCATGTGGCTGAATGTATTTCTTGAATGCAGAAGATTGTTGGGTCTTGTTTATGCATCAATTCAGTTAGTCTGTGTCTTTTTATTGGAGAATTGAGACCATTTATACTGAGATATTAATGACCAGTGACTGTAAGTCCCTTGATTTGGATGTTGGTTGCAGTAGAGAGTTTGTGTGGTTGTGTTTTTGTGATGTTGTAGTTATCTATTTCCTGTGTAGTTTTCCTTGTAGCTTGTCCCAATGGGGTGAAGTTTTCCTTCTATTAATTTCTGTAAAGTCAGATGTGTGGATAGGTACTATTTGAATTTGTGTTTGTCATGGAAAATCTTGTTTTCTCTATCCATGATTATTAATAATTTCACTGTGTATAGTAGTCTAGCCTGGCATATGTGGTCTCTTTGGGTTTGCAGGACCTCTGTCCAGGCTCTTCTGGCTTTTATGATCTCTGCTAAGAAGTTGGGTGTAATTCTGATAGGTTTGCTGTTTAATGCTACTTGGCCCTTTTCCCTTGCTGATTTAGTATTTTTTCTTTGTTCTGTATATTTTGTGTTTTGCTTATATTGTGGGAAGATTTTCTTTTCTGGTCTATTGTATTTGGTGTTCTGTATGCCTCTTGTATGTTTATATGCACCCCTTTCTTTAAATTGGTGACATTTTCTTCCATGATTTTGTTGAAAATATTTTCTGGGCCTTGAAGTGGGATGTCTTCTCTTTCCTTAATGCCTATTATCTTCAGGTTCCATCTTTTCATGATGTCCTTCATTTCTTTGCTATTTTGCATCATGAATTTTTCAGATTTATCATTTTCTTTGATGGTTGTTTCAAGTACTACTATAATTTCTTCTGCTCCCAAGATTCATTCATCCTTCTCTTAAATTTTGTTTCTTCTCTAAGTTCTCTTGTTCCCGGCTTTCTTCTCTGTGCTTTTATCATTGTTTCCATTTTTGCCTTTAGATCTTGAACTTTTTAGATCTTGAACTTTTGTATTAATTTCCTTTATTTGTTTGCTTGTATTTTCATGAATTTCTTCCAGTGCCTCTCAATAGGCCTCTTTAATGTCTTCAATCTGTTTGGCTCCATTTTCCTGCATTTGTTTACGGATTTTATTTGTTTCCTCCATTTTCATCTTCATTTCTATGGATTTGAGGTCACTTTCTTTTGTTTCCATTGTATTTGAGTTATCAGGGTTGATTTCTTTGGTATAGTTGGGATCTGCAGATGCCATATTGTTTTGGTTTTTGTTGTTTGTGTTTTTATGCTGACCTCTAGTCACCTTGCTCTCTCTGATGTTGGGAGGTAGTATCTGGTGTCCGTCCCTGGATCAGGCATGTGATCTGGTTTAGCTCCATTGAAGTTTACTCCACTCCCTAGGCTCCCCACTGGGTCAGCAGATGCTGGTGCTGGTGCTCTGCAGCCCAAGAATCAGCTTGAGGTAATGCACATAAAGCCAGTTATCCTACCTTTGGCTGACTTTGAAAACCTTGCACAGGGCACTGGGGTTTTGGGGGCCTAGGATCAGTCCACACTACAGTGCTAGAACCCCTGCTGGCTTGTAGGGGTTGGCTAGGATTCTGCTTTTTCCATCCAGACTGTGGGGATTAGGGTCAGTCCCACTTGAGAGAGCACATACTGCCCTCTGGGTTGTGGGAGTTGCCTGGGCTTTGCCCCATTCCTTCAGGCCTGTTCAGTCCCATCTGGGTGTGCATGAGCACTCACTCTCGCTGAGATGTAGCAGCTAGTCAGGCTCGGGAAGAGCTTGTGGGAATGGTTCCCTTTGTTGGGGTGGGTGGCTAGTTTTCTGTCTAATACCCTCTGGCCGGTTCAGACCCTCATGAGAGCCTAGCAGCCCCTGCTGTGCTGTGGTGGCCAGCTAAGCATCTGCCATTTCTGTTCAGGCCAGATCAGTTCTACCCATGTATGTGGGATCAGTCCACTGTGATGGAGATTTCTGGCCAATCTGTTCAGACTGTGTGACCTTATATCAGTCAGCCAGAGTATGTGGCTTTGGAAGTGTGGCTGTAGGGCATGTCCACAGCTGCTTGGGCCTCCATGTGGGACTTGGGTCCCTTTGTGGACTGGTGGGCCCAGATCTACACCCTCGGGTCTCCCTGGGCCAGTTGACCCATAGATAAGTCAGAGGGAGGCCGAGAACGTTGGTGAGGCATGCATGCTAGGCTGTTTTGGGCTTTGGATTTTGTGCTCTTGTGGTCATCTGTCCCTGCGCCTTTCTCGGGATTCATGGGTTGGTCTAAGGCCAGAACCACCTACTTTTCTGTGTTTTTCCCAGGCCAGCAGCTTCAGGCTGGAATTACACCACCCAAATTTCAGTCTCAGACACTGAGTCACTGATATAGGCCACAGCAGCAGCTCATTGGCTGGTATGAGTCCAGACTCTGGGGATAGGGTGCCTGTTCTCTGTAGGCCAGTTGGGTGGCCAGAGGCCAGACCAACATGTGCTCTGCACTTTGTGGACTCCTCTCACCTAGGGCTTTTCAGATCTTATGATCTGTAACTCCCATGATGTTCCCTAGTCTCTGTCTTGCAGAAAAGATACCCTGTGTGTTCAGCGCCATCTTGGATCTTCCCACATATTATTTTCTAATAGTGTAATAGCCATACTTTGTAAGAAAGAAATAGGGAGTGTTGAAGATAGGACATTTTCATACAAAATACAAATATATTTAAAGCTTTTTCCTTTCCTGATTTCAGAATATCTGTTAATTGCTGATTTCAGATTATCTGAGTTGCATTAACTAGCTCATCTTACCATCACAAAATTCCATAGACAAATTAGCTTACTAAAGAAATATTACTTTCCTCAACGTCCTGGAAACTAGAATGTTAAAGCCAATATTATAGCATTGTAAGGTCCCAGAGTAAATTTTTTTTCTTGGCTTGTAAGCATCGAAATTCTTACTGTCAACTCACATCGCTTCCCTTTAGTGTGTGTGAGCATTTTATTTTTTATTTAGATATAAGGCTGAAAATCAATTAGATTACAATCTTTGCCTTATGGACTCATTTAATCCAAATTACTTCTTTAAAGCCCTATTCCCAAATGTAATTATGTTGGGAGCTAGAATTTCAAAATGTGTATTTTTGGAGGACACAGTTTACTTAAAGCACATAGTTTAGAATCATCCCAGGGGAGGCATAAAAGGAATGAGGTAATATATAAGTAAAACAACAGGAAAGAGAGAAATTACTGATGGTATTAATGTCTAAATAGCAAGTGGGGTGGGGGACAGGCAAGGAAGAGGCAGGACAACTTATAACCAAGACAAAGGATCTATAAAAAGTTATATGGAAAATTGTAAGAAATTAGAGAACATATGTGATCTATAAGAACACAGAAATAATAGTGGGAGCTAACTGTTAAAGTACAGAAAAAGAAAGAGGGATGGGAGAAAGAGAATGTAGAAGAAAATTTATGAAACCTCACTAGTTTATAAGGTACTTAAAAACATATAAATTTTTAAAAACTATGAACAGACTTAGTCTGTATAGGTTGACAACGCTGCTTCTATTGTCATGGGTTATAAAAGGAAAATATTCTAATGTTCCAGTCATGATTTATCTCTCTATAAGTTATTGATCATACCCCAAAATACTATAATACAATATCAATGGTGATTAGCTTTTGTTCTTAACCATAAAAATGAAAAAAAAACTATAACTGAAGGTATCATATTTTTAATACAGAACCTAAATAAATCAATCTTATTTTGACTATATACGTGTGTGTGTGTGTGTGTGTGTGTGTGTATGTGTTTGTGTTACCCATCTCTGTGTTACAATCCCTACTTGCCAACAAGATATGCCTACTGCCTACTAAGGTAATTACTGGCATAGCTGTTAGTGAATAACTATCTAGTTTCTAGTTGAACCAAGGGCCTGGTCCACAGCAAGGAATTTATGACTGGTAGTGTAAACATTGTCAAAATTCAATGGCTGTTGGAGCCATAGGCCCTAGTGAGGAAGCTATTCTATTGCAATTTTGCTAAGTAGCCATGTTGGAAAACTATCTTCTAAGTACTTATGCTTATACTCATGTTTTTTCAGTGCTCCCAACCTTTGGCAGAAAGATTCCTTTTCAGAGATTTATGACTGCTCAAATTGTTGAGAATATGTGTGAATATTAATCTATAATAAATGTCTTACCTACAAATCTCAAGAATCCTCATGAAAAATGTGGCAGAAAGAAAATATGGTCTGAAGGATAGAAAAGAATGCTGTGTAAAGTTATTTTCTGGGTATTACATGGGTGCAGTACACATTAACTCACAGTACCTTTGGTTGCTTACACACAATCAAGCCAAGTAACGATCTAATATGGGTTGTGGAATGGTTCTAGAGGAGCTGAGAAGCTTCGACAGTTGTTGACTGCTAGGGAAAGGAAATATGGTAGAGAGAGCTTGGGAAAATTGAAAAGTATTGAATAGTTATAATTAATACACCTTGTATACATATATAATTTTTCCACATAATATTTTTATCGATTATCTGGGAGTTTCACATCATGTACACATATCACAATCTTTTCCCATTCCTTATATATATCCCTTCTCTTGTGCCTGCCCAAAAGACATAAGAAAAAAGTCTACTTTGTGTTTTTTATATACTCACTGGAACATGGTCAAATTCTTAGTGGCCTGCCCCTTAAATAGAATCGAGTTTTTCTTCTCACACACATTTTACATGTTTAAAGACTTATCACCTGCATGGAGAATTAGGAAAACTAGTACTGACACACCAGACCTGTCAAATTAATGGCACTAGTTATGCAGAGCTCTGAAAAAGATCTGCATTCTATAACTACAGTATCGTGGTGAATAGTTTCCATTTGAGGACAATGGTTACATGAAACCCATTTAAGATTTTTTGTTAATTTGTGGAAAGAGAAAAGGAGAGAGAGAGAGAGAGAGAGAGAGAGAGAGAGAGAGAGAGAGAGAGAGAGAGAACATAAAACATGATTATCTTTTTTGATGGGAGCGGTGTTATATTTTGAAAGCATGAAATAGAAATCAAACTGCACCAAATGACAATGTGAAGATTTTTGCAGCAGAGACTAGTGATGTTTTTAGCAGAAATGTCAGGCTAACTGGAGTTGCATTGTGCTCAGAGGATACATCTACAGCTTCTTGTTAGGACCACTGAGACAGTGATTTACTAAGTTTGAAATGGCAGAGTAGGCAGTGGTTGCTATGGAAAGAAATTGATTTCCTTTTTCTTTATCAACAAGCTACTTGGTAACTAAGAAGCAGGAAAGGATCCTTCTATGTATTTTAGTGGGAAGAGGTACTTGGATTTGGACACTTGTGTATAAAGATTCTGGGTACATTTTTAGTTATGGAGAAAGATCTTGTTTTTACCCTGTTTTATCAGGAAAAATAAAAAATCACAATTTCATTTCAAACCCTATAATAGATATTTTTGATAAGATTACATATCCTATTTCCACATTTGTAGGAACAACATTGCCTCTTACATTTTATAGAATGATTAATTTGAAAGGAAAATATTATGCTAAAGATTGAATTCAGCTGTAAGAAAGCCAGGCTAAAGAAGATATGAATCATGAAAGAGGATATAAATATATTTTTTCTAATTTCCACTCATAGTTTTCCCTTTTTCTTTTTTAAAATATATTTAATTTATTTTTTATTTAATTTATTTATTCAGAATACAACAATCGTTATCCCATCACTTGTATCCTCCCATTACTCCCTCCCTTCTGCTTTCACCTTCTTCCCCTCTCTTAGGTCTAAGACAAAGGGGGACTTCCTCCCTCATGATATGGTCGTATGCTATCAAGTCTCATCTTGGTAGCCTGCTTATTCTTTCTTTGAGTGTCACCAGGTGTCCCCACCAAGGGGAGGTGGTCAAATATGGAGCACCAGAGTTCATGTCAGATTCTGTGCCCGTTCTCCACATAACTGAGGAGAATGTCCTGTCCAATGGTTAAATCAGAGTAGGGTTTTTTTTTGTGATGAAAATGTGAATAAAAATATAATTGACTGTGAAAGTGTAAAACCCCAATCTTAGCCCCATTGTATCAAATGGCCATTCTGACTGTATAGAGGCTCACTGATACGTAAAACTTTTGTTCGAATGGCTTCCTTAAACTAGCTTGGTGATGTTTTTATTTTTGATTAATTAGAATAAAAATGTTTAAAATAAAAAAGATAACCTAAGGAAGGCAGACTAAAGGTCTCAAGGGAAACTTCCATAGCTTTCCCTCCCTGCATTCAAGCTATAAATCTACTACCTTCCTTAGTTTAAATTTTACATATGAAAATTTATCTCTGTTTGGCATGCATCAGATCATTCAGCAGCCTTGCACGTATGTGTGTATACAGAGAAGTAATCTATTTTTTTAATTTTGTCCTGTCATCAATTAATTTATAGGGCCACAGCCATCTCATATTTAAGATGATAGAAGACAATTTTTCTGGTGATATTTACTTTATACTATCCCTCTGTATTAAAATTGTCAGTAGCATAGAAAATTAAGGCTGATACACAAGAAAATGTTCAAAATTTCATATAAATTTGGAAATTATGTATGACATAATTTATAATATCTATCATGGAACAAACTGATATGTTTGTTTTTTTATTTGTCTGTTTGTTTCTTTGCTTTTGTTTTTCAAGACAGGGTTTTTCTGTTTAGCCTTGGCAGTCCTGGAGTCATTTTGTAGATCAGGCTGGCCTCAAACTTACAGCAATTGCCTGCTTTTGCCTCCTGAGTGCTGGGATTAAAGGCCTGTACTACCATGCCCTGCTCCACAAACTCATCATAATGATATTTTTATATAATGTATTGGTAGAAAATGACCTGGACTTAGGTATTATAAAGGATATGGTCAATAGAATCTTCGTTCTGTGTTTAGTGATATTATGTTCATTTGAAATCATTTGTGGTTGACAAGTTCATATTATCCAACTCAGCAAGTTCTATACAACATGGCTTTCTAAAATTCCTAATTCTTGGTTCCTAAAATGCTTGTTTGTATTTGCCAGTGTACAATGGATAGTAAGTATATCGGTCTATGAAGAGTGACAAGAAAATGTCTTAGATGGGAAATAACAAAATAACTTTAATATTTATATCCTTCTACTCTGGAAATCAAAGGTTAAAATATTTGTGTATTTTATGAGTTGGCTGAGTATATCATTTTCTTCTTCTAAATTGGAAAATTTGGAAGGTGAAAGAGGTAAAAGAACTCCATGAGATATTTTGTAAGAACATTAGTATTATTTTTGATAGTCAGACATTGTATTTTATTTACCTCCTCAACTTCCCCCTTTTAATAATACTGGGTTGCCATCTTATTTCCAATATATCAGGAAGTTGTATACTTCAGAGGGTATTAAATATATTAACGTATTTTTAAAAATTAATCCTCTATCCAATTAACTATTAGTTAATTCTAACATTATGCTTTTTTTTCTTTCTTTTTGGGTCTAACAGTCTTTTGTTTAATACTGTTCTGGTATCTTCCTATATAGGAAATTTGAAATAAAATCTTGAAATGTACTCATGTCAAATGTTCTTATACAGATGGATTTTTTCTGTATCTTGGGAGGAAGAGCTGAGTAAAACAGTTCAGAAGTAAACAGAATTATTTGGTAGTGGTAATCATCCAAAGAAGGCATGTTGAGTGACTATTCTAATGACAAGACAAAGTTATATATATTTAATTTTAATCAAGGATGAAAATCACTGCCAGTTATTTTCACCAGTTAAATCAAATTCTTTCAGAATTTCTATCTTAGAGGGCATGAAAATGTGATAAACCCTGTTAAACTACTAGTTATATAGATAATAAGAATACCAAAAATATTAAAAGTGAGTCTATCAATTACAGAGAAACTTCAAGTGACCTTGATTGAGGACCAGGCACAGGTCCATGTGCCTTTCAACACTATAATGATCATGGTCATGGTTGAAGCCAACAGTTTGTGATGTTGAAAAAGAAAAAGTGGAATTGACTGCAATATTGAACTATTGCTATTCAATTTGTTACATGATGCACAATGTGCAAGTGAGTGATGGCATGAATGCAGCTGAATAATTTTGGAGACTCTAGATAATCTGATTGTGGAATAAAATAACTTGCCAAAGAAAATTCCCAGTGATTTTAAGGACATCATAACACTTTTGTTTGATATAATTTGAGACAGTGTTATAGTGTACAAGTCAAAATCTATTGTTACAGTGATAACAGGGCTTAATAATAAAAAATTAAAAAAATAAAATAAATAAAATAGAATTTAAAGAGAAAAAAAAACAGTGAACAAAACCTCCCACTATTCTCATTTCTTAGGTTTATTACCACTTAAAATTGGGTTGCACTGGAGAGCAAACTTGGGGGACATACTGGGTCCAACCCATAGCCCGATAGTATATGATTCAAGAAAAATAATGAAATGTATCAATATACTATTTTCTCATTGATTTTTATGGATTCTATCTCAAGGTGCTGTAGTAAGATTCTCTCCAAAATTAGCTTAAGTTGTTCTCATTCCAAGGCCTAACCTGTCCCCTTGCAAGCTAATTAGCTTTATGAACTGAGGAGAGTAATTCAACCTTCATGATATTAATTATCCATTCTTGTAAACTAAGAACACATCTGCCCACCCTCTCTTGGATGAATGCCATGATTTATTTTCCTTTCAATAAATGAACAATTTTATTTATTTTAATTAATAAAAAGAACTTACATTTTTTTCTTTTATTTTTGAGATTATGAGTACATAATTTCTTCCTTCCTTTCCCTCCTTCCAAATCCTACAATACAACCCTCCATAATTGCTTCAAAGTATGGCCTCTTCCTTTTCTCATTAATATTTTAACACACAAATGTTTTTGTACATACATATATCCCTAAATATAACCTGTTTAGTCTATATAGTGTGATTTGTATGTTTGTTTTCAGGGCACACTGCTTGGAATTTGGTAACCAATTGGTTTTCTCTTTTGTGGGGGAAGACTTTTCCCCAAACTCAGAATTTCTTAGTGTAGTTTTTTTCTGTGGGGTTGAGGCCTCCGGAGTATTCCTTTTTCCACTCTGGCATGTATATTGTTTATTTCTATTTACAATTAATAGTTTGGAAGTCATGTGAGTCAGACTTTATTAGTCATTACTAGGAAACACAATCTCACAGCAAACTCCCAGAACCTCTCTTTCTTATAGTCTTTCAACTCCTTCTTCTACAATGTCACCAAGCCTTAGTTGGAGGAGTCGTTTTATAGATGTATCCACTGGGACTAGGCTTCACAATGCTGTATTTCAATTTTTGTTTTCTAATATAATCATTATAATCTTTGCCTATTGAAAGAGTAGCTTACTTAACAAAGGATCAGAAACTACTCTTATTTGTTGGTATAAGGCCAAATACTTATAAGTAATGCTGGCTTATTAAGGTGGTAATTATAGATTCTCTTCCAAAAACATGACATCACCAGCCCTGGGTTGTTGTCTTGATTTCCAGTACTAGGAATAGTTTTCATATTGTTAAATAGGTCTTAAGTTCAATGAAAGAGTTGTTGTTTACCGTCAAGATATGTGTGATACTACATCATGCTAAGTGGAATCATGCTGTGCTATTCACTTTTGTGGTTCATAGGAGTGATAGCAGTGTGGGAATGTTGTTTACTTCCCTCCTTTGGAAGCTTATGTGATGTCTAATTGTACCATAAAAGCTAGTCTTCAGGAAGGAAGCTTTTATGTCAGTCACAGATCAGACCTACTGTGTCTTGTCTTTGAAATGCACAGAGATTTACCTTCCACATCTAGTGAACAACCAGGAAAAATAGCAATAGCCTATATATTTTGGGAGTTTCTGTTGTAACACTCAGTGATAACTCAGAAGAGAGCTACACATGGCAGATGTTACAGATTTTGAATTAAACCTGATGGACTAAATGGATGGTGATAGTATTTACGGTATGCTTCTTGCTCCAAGTCTGGAGTGTGTCAGTAGGCCTTGATGGGTGAAAAATTTGGATGAGACATTTATAGAGGGATATGAGTTTTGAAACATGTAGGGAATGTCCTTGTAGAAGCCTAGAGATAGCTTACATCACAGGCTGGGGAAGCCAGATTAGTCTTGGATCCTGGATGTGGGACCCAAGCTAGAGTTTATAAGTTGGGGAGAAACATGGATTGGAGATCAGGGAGGCTTACTGGTCCAGATGAGGGAGAAGAAAATGTGCCTTTTAAAAAAAATAGAAATGAACCAGGTAGTGGTGGTGCATGCCTTTAATTCCAGCACTTGAGAGGCAGAGGCAGGCAGATCTCTGTGAGTTCAAGGCCAGCCTGGTCTGCAAAACAAGTCTAGGATAGCCAAGGCTACACAGAGAAAACATTGTCTCAAAAAACAAACAAACAAACAAACAAACAAACAAAAAGAAATGTACTGTGTGTATAGGAGAAACAGGAAGTCACAAACATCTTATGTCTAACTCCTTTTCCAACATGTACTCCTGAACTCTATGGCAGTGAAAATGAAAAAAAAAAAAAGTACTATTTGTAGAATAAATCACCTTTCACGATTTCACATATTTTGTATGTTTTCACTTTTTCTTATACTTTTAAGCAATTTCTTACGTTCCTGTTTTTTACCCCCAAATCAAGTTAATTTCACTCTCTAAACACTATTTCTTTGATCCAACAAGTCAAAGAAAAAGTTATTGAAGCTCTTAAGGCCTACTTTCTGAGGCATACCTTTGACCAGTCTTTACTATAGTTGATAAAAATTGACTTTTTTTATTAGGCTGGGGCAACGTTCAACAAGATCTATATCAAAGATATCTGGGAAAAGGTATTAAAGAGTTGTATCCCTGATATCAAAGGATTTTCCAAGAATAAGAGGCTACAGAACTCATCAGAGCCATTTAATATGAAAAGTAATTATCAGGTGTTGAATCTGCCTACAATGACACATAGTGTGCTTCTAAGAATGCATCTTCATCTCTAATCAGTACTGCACCAATGAGATATATACCTAACTGAAATAATGAACTTTATGATGTTTATCATGATTAAATTGTACATATGTGTGCTGATATGCATATGTGCCGTGTTTGTAAATTTTGAAGCCACAGAAAAGCTCCTGTTGCCTTTCTTCATTCTTTTCTCTTTCTTTCCTCCTTTCTTTCTTTCTTTCTTTCTTTTTAAATACAGACTCACTGTCTTTAAATTCCAAAGAGCCACTTTTATTTTCTTTCCTCTTTTAAAAAAATTTTACGTGAGTTCTGCGATAGTATGAAAGTATGTTCTTGGAAGGCAACAACCTTATCAACTGATCTCTTTTCCTCCTTGAGTAGGTATTTGAATCCTATTTAAAATGGCAAACATCAACCATTTTATTCCTGAAGTTTTGAGGATTCTTGACTATGGGCTCTGATAATTTTCTTCCCTCCCTGCCTTCCTCCTTGCTTCCTTCCCTCACTCCATAAATCCCCCTTAGAATCCTTGGAAATACTTACATATAATGTATGACACACCTATAGATATTCTACAATCAAAAGGCAAATTTGTTAAAAGACAAAGTACTGTCCCCATTCTGAATTCTGAGTTATACATATAATACTTACCATTATGAAGAAGGGCCCAAGGAATGCCTTACTACTCACTGTGATTTTTAAACCAGGGCAGATTAGATTACTCATATCTTTGGATATATCTGAATGAGAATAGGATATGTTAATTTTATTTAAAAGTCACTTTTTCAAGTCTCCAAATGCCTAAGAGAGGTTTTTTTCTCATGAATTACATTATTAAACAGAATTTATAATTACTCCTGACCTATTGAATAAGATATTTTATCATTTTTTTAGCATGTCAGTCAAATGAAGAAAACAAGATTTGTGTTTTGTAGCATGAATTGGCTTAACAGCTTAAATGAACTATAAGCATGTTTGAGAGAAAGTAATCAGATTTTATTAAATTAAGCTTTTAAATGAAAATTGTGTTATTATTTCTTTATTCTGCTGTCCATTATCATTCACAGCTCCTATGTGTTATTGTTTACTCAATATTTCTTTGTATAGGTATAGATTTACTTTATTTCACCTCTCTTTTTATCTGTATATGATATACTGATTATTAGTTCATTTGTTTTAACAAAATCCACAAAATAGTATCTTAAACATATGCTACTCAAACTTTAATTTGCATATGAATCATATAGTATTCTGCATTGAATTACAGATTTTACTTCACTAATTCTGAATCAAATTCTACATCTAACTAGCATTTATGTCATGTTTGTAGAGAGTATGTTTGTTTGAACTGTGTATAGTTAAAAACAAAACAAACAAACTAGCTAGAGATATCTTCCATTTAGAAAGAGACTACCTGGATATCACCCAAGTTGCATTAATTAATGAACTGTAATACTTTTAAAAAGAAATAAAAAGAATACCCAAGAAATATTTGAAGGATAATATGAAACTCATTATTTCAAATTAACATATTTTAATGTACATAGTATAATCTATGTTATATAGTACAGATAGAAAGAAGCCGAGAAGCTTGCTACTGGGATTTGGCACTGCTGGACCCTTTCTGAAGTCATCTATTTCTTAAGAAAGATGGTACAATTAAGAAAAAAAACACGACCACCACTCATGTTAACTCAAGCAACCCTAATTGAACTCAGTAGGCTAAAAAATTAGAAAATTTAGAAAATGTAAGGAGATGGAGACTTGGAGGAAGAAGGTATTCTGTAGGAGTACATGTGTCCGAACAAATGCTATGGAAAGTAAATGTGAAAAAGTACTTTATATACATGTCTTAAATTGTCAATGAGTTTTACAAGTAAATTGAAAAGGAAAAACAATCCCTAGACCCTCAAAATTGAGCATTTCTAAAGAAAAAGAAAGTTTTGCACAGCTCTAGATTATATAAAAATCATTAAGGTATTCTCCATAAAATTCCAAAGAATACACATATACACTTTATGAAACAAAAGTATGTCAATTCTGAATATCTTAAAGACAGAGTATCTGAATACAATATGAAAGCTTGTGTTTTCATGAAAGTAGTTTGATAACATGTGTGAGAAGACTTTAATTCTAATTTTTATTTGAATTTATCTAGAGATTGAGCATATTTCCATGTATATAATGAACATTTGCGGACTTTTTGAGGCAATGTCTGTTCGATTTCTTTGCTCTCTTGTGAGTGGCTTTTGTTGTCGAATTATAGACATCACATATATTAATTTTTAGCACACATAATTTTCCAGTATTGTCTCATTTTCATTCAGTTGTTCATCCCTTTTGAGGTGAAGATCTTTTAAATTTTTTTCAATTTCAATTGTAGATTATTCCTGTATTTTTGTAATTTATTGAAAATATATTTATAGAAGTGTGATCCCTGGCTTTAAATACATATGTATATACTAATATGAACAGACTTTAAGAATGTAAACCTTTGCATCACAGTAGAGTGTATAGAAAGCATATAGATTTTTCTTATCCCAATGAGCAGAGAACATAAGTCTGCCTCTTAAACCATATTTGATTTTGAATGTTCTTACAACAATCTTGAAGTTTTCCAATTAGATGGAAGATAAAAGATCAGTTACCATTTTGAACTTCATACTTTTCTCATTCTGATAGCTAATTTATCAGCATACAGAAGAGCACCACGAAAGGAGAAACAAAATAAGATATACTCCGTTTTACAAGCAGTGCATACTGGTGGGCATATACTCAAGGGAATTTATTTTCTACTACAGAGACTACTACATTAATTGCAGCTCTATTTCTAAAAGTTGAGAAATAGAATCAGCCAAGATATCAATCATCTGACGAATGGATAATAAAAACTGACTACATGTACACAATGCCACTTTATTCAACTATAAAGAAAAAGTGAAGTTTGTAGGTAAATGGATCAAATTGGAGAAATTTAAACAAATTGAGATAACCCAGATCTAGAAAGAAAAACACAGGTTTGCTCTCATATGTAGATTCTAATATGATTCTTTAACTTTGTATATCCTATTTGGAATAATTTTGTAAGCTAGAAAACAAATAAGGGTATGGGGAGCGCATGGGACAATAGAATCACACTGTTAAAATAAAAGTGGAGAATGGGAACACTGTAAAAGAAAAGGACAGAAAGAGAGAAAAATAGGCAAAATGAAGGGAGTATTTAAAAAACTACATTGAAATCTATATTCTGGTAACCTGATTTAAAAAAAAAAAAACATGAAAGATAGGTTAAAGGCAAACCATTCCACAAGACGGAGCCCATGATAAGTACTGCATACCCAGTTTTTTAAAAAAAAATGTCCCCTAGGAAGAGCTTAATACAGCTGCCTAGCTGAGTGATAAAATAAATAACAGTTTTCTAAATATGTATGATTACAATGACAGATTAAATGCTACTTTTGGCCTTTATCAAAGAAGCCTATCTTCAGTGAGTAGAGAGACACATGGCTGTACAATATGGTAAGAATTAAGAATGGTTGAGGATTCAGTCTAAACAAGACTTTTAGAACATTATAGAAGGTAATGTAGAAGGAATGTAGGGGCTGAAAGATATGAAGAAGAGCTGTGAAATGCCATCTTCTAAACACAACTCAAACATGGCCTTTATGTATTCATAGCAGCAATGCTAACATACACTATGCTTTTACAAAAAATGAGAACACTATATAATCAGAAATGAATGAGGCAAAGGCTCATTCAGCACTAACCCTTAATGCTTAACTATTGGTAATTAAGAACTTATGGAAGAACAGAAGGCATTGTGTAAATAGTGTGTCCACATGTAAGCCAACTAAACTCAAATGGATAGTTATGGACCTTGGTCACACAAATAGACCTAGTTAAACTCTGTGGCACAAAGAAAAGCATCCTGAGTATGGAAAAGAGATTAGTATGGGAGAATCTGAGCAGACAAAGGTTGGGTGGGGATGAGACAAGGTGAAAGGAAGAGTAGTGAGAATGTGTATTCACACTTATACCTTATCAAAATAAAGAGGAAAGGTGTGCATGCTGTGCTCTATGAGCAAATGATAGGACAAAAGCAGATAGACCTTGGGGAAATACCCAGTTTCCACACTTCAGGAATAAACTGTATGCCTTAGATCAAGGCCCTGTGTTTTTCACTCTAACCACTCATTATTTCTTTTGTTTTGTCATAGGACAAGATTCAGTTTCTGGGTGCTGAAATTAAAGGGAAAGTAGTTTAGGTATTTTCTCTATGAGTACTAAGTAATTTATAACTTCTTTTAAAATATATACTTAAAAATAAATCATCCTTCTTTCCAAGCTGTACACAGCCCTTTAGACTCCTTGACATTTGATTTGAAGAAGAAAAAGATATCAACATTGGAATCCTGTCTTCTCTTTCTTTGATGCTACTTCTTTTTGGCTTCTCCCTTGGGTACTGATTTGGGGGCACCTGGAGGCAACAGAAACCTATGTCTGACCAGGTACATTTCAGGACTGCTGAAAAATTGTAGAGACTCCTCAGTACAGGGATGACAATTGTTATGGAGATGAATGAGCACTTAGAGTTGCTATCTTAAGGAACCTCAACCATGTTCAAGTCTAGTCACTTCATCTTCCAGCTGGCAATAGTATCCAAAAGCAGATGAAATGGAAAATTAAGGATTCCCGTTTTCCTCTTACTCAATCTCATTCTTTCTGGTGATTGCCTAGTCGATTTCTTCATTCTTCTAAAGATGGTTCACTCTAATTAATGTTCTCTGTCTAGAGGGTCTTGGCCCACTTGAAAGAGTATTATTTGGATTTGATCTGTGGTGGTTGTGTGTTCTTTGGAATAGATTGTTCTGTGAGAGTAGCTACCACCACAAATGGTATATACTCAGTTATATCAAAACACTAGTCCAAAGGATACGTACCATGAAAAACTTTACTTACCAAGAAAGTGGGCCAGAGGAGAGGACATCCTATTGAGACTTTAGACGAGAGTATCATGGAAGAATGGGGAAAGAGTAGGATCTACAGGGTCCTGGAAACCTACAAGAAGAACTTTATGACAGGCAGATCTGGGTCCTGGGGTCCTCCTCAAACTAAGGCACCAGCCTTCATTTCTTACCCTTTTGTCTGTATATTGACATTAATGTCTATGGTGTGTTTTATAGTAACACTGGACAATTTTATACAACCAAGATTATCACTTGCTGCTTTTTTATACTAAGTACACATCATAAACTATATTGATACTTCTAATATCCTATTAATTTTTGTACTATCATTGTTAATATTTTATTGATAGGTAACTTTAATCTTATAAAAATTATTAAATTGTCAACAAATACCTAGCAATTTTCTTTCTTTTCCTTTTTAAAGAAATGCTATTCATCCTTGCTTCTTCAAGGATGATTTATCAAAATCTTTTGTGAGTCAGAGTTTAATCAGGATTAAAGATATGCTAAAATAGTATTGGAGATCAACATGAAAATACACTGATTATGTATTACTAGAAAAAGACATCATGGAAGGATCAAAGTATTATCTATAACCGTTTGAAGTAGAACTCAAGTTTAGTAAGACCATGGTTTGTAGGAATAGCAGAGCATATTGGCTACACACACACACACACACAGAGAGAGAGAGAGAGAGAGAGAGAGAGAGAGAGAGAGAGAGAGAGAGAGAGATATGGAGGCAGAAAGACAGAGACAGACAGAGAGAGGAGCGGGATAAGGGAGATGCTGACCTAGATCTATGGGGAAAAACTTTGTGGAGAAATATGCTTGAAATATTGGGGAGACTGTGGTCATTGATGCTTGGTTGCTGATCACTCATAGTTGTAGGATTCCAAACTTAAGAAAATAAGAGAGAATATGGAGTCCATTACAAATTGTTTTTTGCTTTTTAACATGCATTACATCTGCAGTTTTTAAAAAATTGACCTTTTTATTTTTGATTTCCAGCCTCATATACTATCTCCTTGGGGACAACTTCAACCTTTACTTCTTGAAGTTTGCAAGAAACAACATTTCTTTTTCTTTTTCTTTTTTTTTTTTAATTAATTTATTCTTGTTACATCTCAATGGTTATCCCATCCCTTGTATCCTCCCATTCCTCCCCCCCCCTATTTTCCCATTATTCCCCTCCCCTATGACTGTTCCTGAGGGGGATTACCTCCCCCTGTATATTCTCATAGGGTATCAAGTCTCTTCTTGGCTACCAGCTGTCCTTCCTCTGAGTGCCACCAGGTCTCCCCCTCCAGGGGACATGGTCAAATGTGAGGCACCATAGTACGTAAGAAAGTCATATCACACTCTCCGCTCAACTGTGGAGAATATTCTGACCATTGGCTAGATCTGGGAAGGGTTTAAAGTTTACCTCCTGTTTTGTCCTTGGCTGGTGCCTTAGTTTGAGTGGGACCCCTGGGCCCAAATCTGCCTATCATATTGTTCTACTTGTAGATTTCAAAACTGTAGTCAAATTGAAGCAGTTCATCTCAGCATGAGGCTGTGGATGTCAGGTAATTTTACTGAAATGAGAATCTTAGCAATGAATAAACTTAAATGCTTTTCTAGCATCTGCATTTAAATAATGTTGAGTATATTTTTTCACCATTCCTACTTCTTTCTTATTATGATAGATATTTCTTGCTGGATAAAAATTATATCAAAATGTCAACTACTAATATGTATGCTTAAATTAGTTAAGCTATTATAGTGTAACAGAAAAGATCATTTTTTACCAGTTGAAGTATTGTCACAGTGAAACTGAAAGGAATATATAATAGAAGAAGCAAACTTTGTGATCTATATAATAATACAAGAAACAACATAATATTTTTTGAGAAAAGTATGTTGTATGAGATATAAGTTTTTCAAACTCATCCTATTATTATATTTTAAATTATTACTGCTTTTATAATTTTATAGACTGATGGTTAGAACGCAATTTGGTCTCAGAATAAAGCTTGGCTTCAATAAGTCTCATCAGTGATATGTTTAGATGAGAATATGATTTTGAAGTGGTGATAAAACAAGTTAAGATTTTATGTGTTCTTTGAATAGAATAGTATTATTATGGGGATTGTTGTTGTTGTTATTTGTTGCTGTTTGTAAAATGAGTACCACCTTTGTTAAGTCGTGAGCGTAATGTGAACATAATGTTTTTGTACACCCACCAAAACATGATATTCAGTTATCTTTGCAAAATTATAATGAGGTAGGACTTTTTTTATTTTTATTTTTATTTTATTTATTTATTTATTTATTTATTTTTTATTTTTATTTATTTTTTATTAATTTATTCTTGTTACATCTCAATGTTTATCCCATCCCTTGTATCCTCCCATTCCTCCCCCCCCCACTATTTTCCCATTATTCCCCTCCCCTATGACTGTTCCTGAGGGGGATTACGTCTCCTGTATATTCTCATAGGGTATCAAGTCTCTTCTTGGCTACTTGCTGTCCTTCCTCTGAGTGCCACCAGGTCTCCCCCTCCAAGGGACATGGTCAAATGTGAGGCACCAGAGTACGTGAGAAAGTCGTATCACACTCTCCACTCAACTGTGGAGAATATTCTGACCATTGGCTAGATCTGGGAAGGGGTTTAAAGTTTACCTCCTGTATTGTCCTTGGCTGGTGCCTTAGTTTGAGCGGGACCCGTGGGCCCAAATCTGCCTATCATATTGTTCTACTTGTAGATTTCTAGGACCCTCTGTATCCTTTTATTTTGCTATTCTCCCATGCGTCTCTCATTTAGAGTCCCAATAGGATGCCTTCCCCTCTGTCCCAGTTTCCTGGTAAGTGAAGGCTTTCGTGGGACATGCTCCTTGGGCTAGTTTGCAGATATAAGTGAGTATATACCATTTGGGTCTTTCTGCTTCTGGGTTAACTAACTCATTATGATCATTTCTAGCTCAATCCATTTATCCACAAATTTCGGGAATTCCTTGTTTTTAATAGCTGAGTAATATTCCATAGTGTATATGTACCACAGTTTCTTTATCCACTCTTCTACTGAGGGACACTTAGGCTGTTTCCATGTTCTGGCTATTATGAATAAGGCTGCTATGAACATGGTTGAGCAAATTTTCTTGTTGTGTGCTGGAGAAACTTCTGGGTATATTCCAAGAGGTGGAATAGCTGGGTCTTGAGGAAGCCCTATTCCCTGTTTTCTGAGATAGCACCAGATAGATTTCCAAAGTGGCTGTACTAGTTTGCATTCCCACCAGCAATGAAGGAGTGTTCCTCTCTCCCCACATCCTCGCCAGCATGTGGTGTCGCTTGAGTTTTTGATCTTAGCCATTCTGATGGGTGTAAGATGGAATCTCAGAGTTGTTTTGATTTGCATTTCCCTGATGACTAAGGAGGTTGAGCATTTCTTTAAGTGTTTCTCAGCCATTTGATACTCCTCTGTTGAGAATTCTCTGTTTAGTTCCAAGCCCCATTTCTCTATTGGGTTATTCGGTTTGGTGGTGTTTAATTTCTTGAGTTCTTTATATATTTTGGATATTAGACCTTTGTCAGATGTAGGGTTGGTGAAGATTTTTTTCCAGTCTATAGGCTGTCGCTTTGTTCCCTTGACAGTGTCTCCTGCCTTACAGAAGCTTCTCAGCCTCATGAGGTCCCATTTATTAATGGTTGACATTAAGGCTTGGGCCGTTGGTGTTCTGTTCAGGAAGTTGTCTCCTGTGCCAATATGTTCCAGGCTCTTTCCCACTTTTTCTTCTAAGTGGCTTAGTGTCTCTGGTTTTATGTTGAGGTCTTTAATCCACTTGGATTTGAGTTTTGTGCAAGGTGACAAATATGGGTCCAGTTTTATTTTTTTACACATAGACCTCCAGTTAGACCAGCACCATTTGTTGAAGATGCTATCCTTTTTCCATTGGATGGATTTGGCTTCTTTGTCAAAAATCAAGTGACCATATGTGTGTGGATTCATATCTGGGTCTTCGATTCGATTCCACTGATCAACCAGCCTGTTGCTGTGCCAGTACCATGCTGTTTTAATTACTATTGCTTTATAGTACAGTTTGAGATCAGGTATGGAGATTCCTCTGGAGCACCTCTTATTGTACAAGATTGTTTTAGCTATTCTGGGTTTATTGTTTTTCCATATGAAGTTCAGAATTGAACTTTCAATGTCTTTAAAAAATTGTGTAGGTATTTTATTAGGGATTGCATTGAATCTGTAGATTGCTTTTGGTAGGATGTCCATTTTTACTATGTTAATTCTCCCGATCCATGAGCAAGGAAGATCATGCCATCTTCTCAGGTCATCTTCAATCTCTTTCTTCAGAGTTTTGAAATTTTTTTCATACAAGTCCTTCACTTGCTTAGTTAGGGTAACTCCTAGATATTTAATATTGCTTGTGGCTAATGTGAAGGGTGTGGTTTTTCTAATTTCTTCCTCTGCAAGCTTGTCATTTGTGTATAGGAAGGCTACATACTTTTTTGGGTTAATTTTGTATCCAGCCAATTTGCTGAAGGTGTTTATCAGCTTTAGGAGTTCTCTGGTGGAGTTTTGAGGGTCACTTATGTACACTATCATATCATCTGCAAAGAGGGATAATTTGACTTCCTCCTTTCCCATTTGGATACCCTTGATCTCCTTTTGTTGTCTTATTGCTCTGGCTAGAACTTCGAGTACTATATTGAAGAGATATGGAGAGAGTGGGCAGCCTTGCCTTGTTCCCGATTTTAGAGGAATTTCCTTGAGTATCTCACCATTTACTTTGATTTTGGCTATTGGCTTGCTGTATATAGCCTTTATTATGTTGAGGAAAGTGCCTTGTATCCCTGATCTCTCTAAAACTTTAAACATGAATGGGTGTTGAATTTTATCAAATGCTTTCTCTGCATCCATGGAGATGATCATGTGGTTTTTTATTTTCAGTTTGTTTATATGGTGGATTACATTGATGGATTCCCGTATATTAAACCATCCCTGCATGCCTGGAATGAAGCCTACTTGGTCATGATGAATGATATCTTTGATGTGTTCCTGTATTCGTTTTGCAAGTATTTTATTTAAGAATTTTGCATCGATGTTCATAAGAGAAATTGGTCTGAAATTCTCTTTCTTTGTTGAGTCTTTGTGAGGTTTAGGTATCAATGAGACTATGGCCTCATAGAATGAATTTGGTAATTTTCCATCCATTTCTATCTTTTGGAGTAGCTTGAAGAGTATTGGTATTAGCTCGCCTTTAAAGGTCTGGTAGAATTCTGCACTGAAACCATCTGGCCCTGGGCTTTTTTTGGTTGGGGAGGTAGGACTTTTAAACAGTGATTAGGCCATGGAGGGTCCACCTGCATTAATGGATTAATACACCATTATCTTGACAATGAGTTCACAACGGAAGGGTAAGCATAATTTCCTCTTCTCGATTGTACTTAAATTGTACATGTAAAAGATAACTTCTATTGTCTATATGTTTCCAATTCTCTTCTTGGCTATTTTATGCAAATTAACATTACATAAATAACTTCGTTATAGCTAGAAGACTCCTGCTTTATACTACAGAAAAGATTGTCAATATGAAACAGTGTGAAGCCAAGTTGGAGTTGGTTGATTTAATTGTACACATATGGAAATGAATTTCAAATTCTTAAGGGACAACCATGCTTATGTATCTTTCAAATACACATAAGATTTCCTGGTTTCTAAAGTTATATCACTCAAAGATGTAAGCCACAGCCAGATTTAAGATCAAACAAAATTTGAATACAAAATTTGGAAGTTGTTGAGATTACTTAAGAGTGTTTGCTTCCAGAAGACTTGAGTTTGGTTTCCAGGACCAAGGTCAGTTATGCTATACACAAGGTTTTGTGTAAGTGCAGCTGTAGAAAATAGGATGCTGTCTTCTTCCTTCCATGGATATCCACCCAAAATGTGCCTACTAAAAAAAAACTTTAAAAAGTGTTTAAATCAGCTAGGCACTGTGGTACACACCTGTAACTTCAGCATTTGGGGAGCAGACTCATTAAGATCTCTGTAAGTTTGAGGCCTGTCTGGTCTGTGAAGCAACTCCAGGACAGACAAGGCTACACACAGTAACCCTGTCCCCAAAAACAAACAAACAAAAAAGTTTAAATTTAAACTGATTTTCTTATTTTCTTATTTTCAAAGGTTTCACTTATAAATCAAATTTCATGTGGTTCAGTATTTAGGCTTATGGACGAGAGAAAGTTGTTGAAAAGGTTGAGTAACTCAAAGGTCACAGTCGTTTTGGCCTTTAGCAAGGTTCATTTGCTGCTTTAGCACTCTTGTTAGAGATTTCTCTCTGAAAAGGCAACATTGTCTGTATACACACAGCCTGCACTTTGGTTTTGATTTCTTTTATTCCTGTCAAAATGTTTGACATTCACCCTGTAACAAATATAAACTTCATCCTATGTGACTTAGGGGGAAAATTCCTTCCTCTATGTCCCTTTAATTTTCCTTTTTAAAAATCCTTCCTAAATAGAGCTCAACCACTGTGCATACAAAAGGAAAATAACACATACTCTTCCACACTGTCAATAGGATAGTGCCAATTTCTATTTCATTTTAATTCAGCATATTATAATGGCCAACACATATGGTCATTAGTAAGAATAATATGTGGAAAAAATGAGTCTTCTCATATGCACAATCAAAATTTGTCAGACTGCATAAGCATTTATTCAGCAATTTGTTAACTTTAGTTTGGTGTGAGCAGGTAGGTTGATTCCTACTGGTTTATTCCAGTTACTCTAGTCCTGTATACAGCATTATTTCAGAGGTTCAGGGAAGGTGACTTATGACAATAGATTGTGAATCTATATATAAAATAGAGAAATTGCATGAAAGCATGAACAAGAGTAAAAGTTGAGAGAACCTGTATGTCAGAGCCTAGGAAAAATTTAAAAATCAAAAGGCAGAGTCTAGCATCAGGCTGTCAAAACCTTTGCCACCCAAACATTGATTGTCTAGCAAGCAGTATTAACACAATGTGGAAGCTCATTAGAAATACAAAATCTCAGGTCAAAGAACAAGCTCTTGAATCACAATCTGTATTTTATCAATAGCTAGAGGTTCAGTGTATGCTCATTAAAATTTGAGAAGCACTGCAAAGACATTATAATTATTCCCAAGAAATTGTGCTTAATATAATTATGATTGTGGCCGCAGGATTAGAAAAGGTTTATTCATCATGTCAAAGGAAGGAAGAATAAATGGAATTACTCAGAGATAGCAGTCCATGAATTATTAAGGGACAAAAATGTGGTCGATAAAATTCAAAGAAATGAGGAATAATTTGTTTATTTCCTATGCATTCAATTCAAAACAATATGAAATTGAAATGCCTTAGTATGGATAATTTTTCTGACTAGCTTTGACAATATTGCAAGAGACTGGTCCAAATGCTCTAGTTTTAATTAAGACCCAGGGAGTCACTGATAATAAGCTATCAATCTGATTAACAAGATGATATCCAAAGAGAAAACCTACCACAGAAACTATCCTATACTTCTCTCAGTAAATTTGACTCCATGTGACATTTCAACCTTTGGGCCATTAAAGTTATTTTCATTTACATTTATTGAAACATTTTTCTACAAAATTTTACTTTCAGGTATTTTAATTCTGTCTTTTTTCCCGGGAAATTATATTAATTATCTTTAGGTCAAAGGAAGGACCTACACATAAACATACACCTTCACTAGAGAGCACACACAATGAACAGGTATGACATTTTATACATTTTTAATAGACTTCTCTGAATCATTAGAATTCTGAGCCTGCTTGAAGAGAAAGACATATTTCACAAAATGACAGAATAGGCTATTTCAATTATCTGTAAAACCTATGAAGAAATTAATGCATGGTCACAGTTCTGTCTCCTTTATTTTGCACAAGAATATGACAGCTTTAGATATCTAAATCTCTTAAACTGTATGGCTGTTAAATATAATTTAGGTATTTACTGCCTTTTCTGGAGATCTGCTTGATGTTTTATTGAATTCACTGATTAGCATCTGTTCTGTAGCTACTGGAATTACAGTCATAAATTACTAGAGAATATCTCCAAAATATAGACGAGACAAACTTGTTCTGTCTTCAATGTTTTGAAACTATTTGTCATACCAATATCTAGGACCAAATGAAAATGAAATATATTCACATTTCTTCTCATTGTTTCAAATTTATAGTATTTTATTTACAATAAATTGATCACATTCATTATATTTGATCAAAACAATAATTTTGCTAGCTACACAATTGAGCAGGGAGTAATTTCTTTTTACAAAATGTGCCCAAGGTCATCCTGTGGAATAGAGATAAGGCCTCTATGTTTACTCTACAAGGTGGTATAAAATTAGGTTGTCTCATAATCTTTAAGAAGGGAGTCTAGTATGAAGAAAAATCAGACATTATCTATAATGATTCATATAATGGATCAATGCAAAAGCAGACTTTTGGTTAAGAGAATAAATATTGAATTAGTTACTGGTTTGCTATGTAGAAATAAAATCAGTCTATCGGGTGACACTGAAAATATCTTATACAATATAAATTAATTCAAGAAGTGGCCATAATATTTTTTCTCTGTATATTCAAATGTTTTGAATCAGTTAATAGTATTTGTTTATGACAAGGGATTCTTCTCACTCATGGATACTGGCAAAACCTACTAAGAATCTTGGAAAGAGAATTTTATCACTCTTTCCCAACTAGTTAGTTGAAAGAATTTACCACCATAGTAAAAAAATATGCTTCTGGCTTTACCTGAAGACAGAATCCAGATGGATCCTTCTCAGGTAACAGTTGCTTTTCTTTTTAATTTTTTTATTTTAATTTATTTACTTTTCATACCTATTATAGTCCCCTCCCTTTTTTCCTCCCTGTCCTACCCTCCCTCCCTCATCCACTTCCGCCCCTCCCCAATCCTTCAGAAAGGGGAGCCCTCTTCCTTATAATCTGACCCCAGGCTATCAAGTCTATGTGGAATACCTGAATCCTCTTCTTCTGTGACCTGGCAAGGCCACCCTACCAGGGAGAATTGATCAATGAGTGGACACCAGAGATCATGTCAGAGCCAGCCCCTGCTCCACATATTATGGGACCCACAAGGAGACTATGTTGCCTTTAGACTACATCTGAGCAGTGGGTCTAGGTCTTCACCATGCATGATCCTAGGTTGGTGCATCAGGCTCTGCCATCCCTCCCATCCCCCAGGTCTAGATTCATTGGCTTCATTGGTCTATTTGTGGAGCTTCTGTCCCCTCCAGGTCCTTCTATCCCCTCAACTCTTCCATAAGGCTCCCTGTGCTTACCCCAATTTTTCGCTGCAAGTTCAGTATCTGCTTTGAACACTCACTGGGTGGAGTCTTTCAGAAGACCTCTATGGTAGGCTCTCTTCCTGTACCTTCTCATCATCAGCTTCTTGTGTCTATTCTATTTGTCATTCTGAATCCTTCCCAGGGTCATCCTTATTATTTAGCTACTTTTATTCTGTGTATTGTAGTATGGTTAACCAGTATTATGTGGATAATATCTACTTATAAGTAATCATTCTGGATGATCAGTTTTTATTACAGAAATTACTTTGTTTTTAATAGCTGAGTAGTATTCCACTGTGTAAATGTACCACAGTTTCTTTTTTTAATTTTATTAATTTATTCATATTATATCTCAATGGTTATCCACTCCCTTGTATCCTCCCATTCCTCCCTCCTTCGCATTTTCCCCCTACTCCCCTCCCCTATGATTGTGCCTGAGGGGGACTTCCTCTCTCTTTATATGCTCATAGGGTATCAAGTCTCTTCTTGGTACCCTGCTATCCTTCCTCTGAGTGCCACCAGGAATCCCCCTCCAGGCTACATGGTCAAATATGAGGCACCAGAGGACGTGTGAAAGTCAGACCGCACTCTCCACTCAACTGTGGAGAATGTCCTGTCCATTGGCTAGGTCTGGGTAGTGGTTTGAAGTTTACGGCCTGTATTGTCCTTGGCTGGTGCCATAGTTTGGGCGGGACCCCTGGGCCCAAATCTGCCTATCATAATGTTCTACTTGTAGGTTTCTAGGACCCTCTGGATCCTTCAACTTTGCTATTCTCCCATGCTTCTCTCATCTAGAGTCCCAATAGGATGTTCTCCCCTCTGTCCCAGTTTCCTGGTAAGTAAAGGCTTTCATGGGACATGCCCCTTGGGCTATTATGCAGATATAAGTGAGTATATACTGTTTGAGTCTTTCTGCTTCTGGGTTAACGCACTCATTATGATCATTTCTAGCTCAATCCATTTTTCCACAAATTTTGGGAATCCCTTGTTTTCAATAGCTGAGTAGCAAGACAGGGTTTCTCTGTGATAGCCTTGGCTATCCTCTACTCTCTTTGTAGATCAGGTTGGCCTTGAACTCACAGAGATTCGTATACCTCTGCATCCTGAGTACTGTGAATATAGGCGTGGGCCATGCTCAGCATGTTTTCAAATATATACATTGTTGTTATTTGTCTTCCATCAAGTGCATGCCTTTAGTTTTCCTCTCTTTTCCCATTAATTTGGCTCCTGTCTTCCCTTCATATATTCTATTTATGTGCTTTTATGCCATAGAATCCATCTCCTTCCTTAAGGTTCCATCGTTAGCCATCTCCAAGTGCTGGGATTACAGGTGTGTGCTCTGTCGATGTTCTTTCTAATTTGTTCTAGTACTGTGCATAAAATGCTAATGAGAATAGTCAATTTAACAAATGATGGCTGTATTAAATTCTCTGTTGTGTCAAAGAAGTTTTGTTTTATTTTTCTTTCTAAATCATTTCATTGTTAAGATTCCATATGCTTAAGATACTGTGACAAATTTTTTTTACTTCAATGAAATAGGTGTGATGACTTGATATGTTGAGATTTATTCACACATTACTCACTAATATTGAATAAAGATCGTTTAAGTTTCTTAATTTATAAAATTTTCCCATAATATCAGATGTGTTATTATTAAAAATACTTATTATTATCTAATATATAACAGACAAAATATGCTTTATTAACCTTTTGTAAGTAATTGGATTTTCTTAAAACCTAGAGTTTCTTTACAATTTTCATTTATAGCCACATCCACTGAAACTCCCCTTGTTCTGCATTTTCTACTCAGAGGTAGTTAACAAAATATAAAACATTCTAGAAAATAAAAATCATTCTTCAGGGGAACTTTGTCTTTAATCAAAATTAAGAAAAGGGAATTTCTTAAATTGAAACCATTTATAGCTCTAGACAATTTGTCAAGTAATTAAAAATTGTCCCTTCCAGCGGTGGCCTCTCGGCGACGCAAGGGCCTCTGCGCTGATAAACCCATGCACGGGCTCCCTTGGCGCTCTCCCCTCGGCATCCGGTGGCTGCGATCCCTGCATCCCTGCGAGCTGAGGCCCCTGCACCGTGAGCGGCAAAGGAGGACTAGGGTGGGGGGCTTCAGGAAGAGGAAACATGACAACTTCCCGCATAGCCAGCGGAGGGAAGGGAAGGATGTCAGTTCGACTTCGCCCGTGATGCTGGCCTTCAAATCATTTCAGCAGGAGCTGGACGCGAGGCACGACAAATACGAGAGGCTTGTGAAGCTAAGCCGGGACATTACTGTTGAGAGTAAGAGGACGATTTTTCTTCTCCATAGGATTACAAGTTCTCCTGATATGGAGGAGATACTGACGGAATCAGAAACTAAACTGGATGGTGTCAGGCAGAAAATACTACAGGTAGCCCAAGAGCTCTCGGGAGAAGATATGCACCAGTTCCACAGGGCTGTCACCACAGGACTGCAGGAGTATGTGGAAGCTGTCTCTTTCAAACACTTCATCAAGACTTGCTCACTAATCAGTATGGAGGAGATTAACAAGCAGTTGACGTTTACAACAGAAGACAGTGGGAAAGAAAGCAAGACCCCTTCCTCTGAGGGACAAGATAAGCAGCTTGTTATGTGGAGACTGAATGTCACACTTGTTGACTTACCTGCTGGGAGTGGCCGACTTCACTGGAGAACTGATGCGAATGTGCATCAACAGCGTGGGGAATGGGGACATTGACACTCCCTTTGAAGTGAGCCAGTTTCTACGCCAGGATTATAATGGGTTCTCTTTCATCGGCAACACTGGGCCCTATGAGGTGGAGAACGCGTGCTACGCCCTTAAAGTCCGGGGCTCCGAGATCCACAAGCACATGCTTGCAGATGTGTTTTCAGTTAAGACAGAGATAATCGATCAGGAAGAGAGCATTTCCTAAGCAGCCCCGTGCCGCTCTCTGAGGAGCTCCTGTAGACAATTGGCAAGCCTGTTCTCAGTGTGCATTTGACTTTATTTTGGCTTTTGTAGACGTTTCCAGTTGTACTAGTTTGAAGTCGTTCACAGCTGTATATAAGTGTGTCCGCAGGCAGGGCTCCCACACTCACGAGCATCTGCGTACAGTGTCTGTGAATGTGCTTTTCCCGGGGTTTGCTTTGTTGTTGTGTGAACACGCTTCTGGTTGCACACTCTGCCACACCTCTTTAAACCACTTTGAACTTGCAGTGAAACTTTCAGTGGCAGGAAGTCTCTTAGTGGGCGCTTCTCTACATGGAGAGGAAGTGCAATGAGCCTCCTGCTGGGATCTTCTTGGCAGTGTGATGGCAAATCTTTAAAGCAGGTGTAGAATGTGGGACAAAATTTTAAAATGTAAGTTAAGTTTTGGTGATATTATAATGAGAACTCGTGTAATATTTTGGTCAAATTTAGGCCATTTTGAATTTATACGAAATGGCTTTCCTGAAGAGGTGATGGCTATCCAGATGTAAAGCTCTCCAGTTAGTGTTTTCCTTCATCACAGATGTGGCGATTGGAGCTGAGGTGGTTTTCACTGGTGATGCTGATTTATTATGCGCTAGTCTATAAGCTGTGAGCAGGTGGCCTTTGTCACGGCCTTAGGGCTTCCTAGTCTAGCACCTTTAGAAACCACAGTAAAGCAGCTACAGTGACTGGAATGCTGACAACCCAAACCTTTATTCTCGTCCCTTGGTGTTAGCTAATGATGTACCCAAAGAAAATGAATTATGTGTAATTTAGCAACAAGACAGTTGCCAACACGGAGGAGGGAGCATTGGTGTCACGGCAGCCAGGGGTTCGGACTTCATCTACCCAGCCAGTCAGAGTTCCCTGTGCTGTGAAACTGGCTTGGGCATGACCTGCCAGCTGACACCACCATGTGCTTTCAACTACTTTTGTGAGATCTCAGAACTTGGATACTGGGTTTTATTTTTTGGAAAGAGTATCTATTTTTAAGGGCTGGTTCTTTGAAAGTGTAATTTTCCAAAAATTATTACTGAAAGAAAAAAATGTGTACATGCTTGATAAGTTAGATTTGTTTGTCTTGGTGACGGCGGGCCTGTGGTTCCTCTTTTAAGACACACCACTCAGTTATGCTCAGTCCCATTACCTGTTTTTTTTTTTTTTTTCCTACTTCAAGTTGAATTTATAATGGATTGAATAAAATAATGGATTGAAGAATGTTTTACAGAAATTTAAAACAAATTTTGAAAAAAATATTAAAATAAAGAAAAAAATTAAAAATGTGTACTTTAATTACTTAAATACTTTAAAGAAGATTTGTTATGTCTAATTTAGGAATTTAAACACTGCCTGCTAAAGTCCTTTAAAATATGCATATACATATAAACTAAGGAGTTCCTACATTTAATGTCATTCACTTTAATACAGAAAATATTATGAATAAAATATGCTTTGTTTTCCAAAGGCCAGCATTATATATCACTAATAGGAAGCTAAATCATACTTTGAAGGCTTAGACAGACATACAGGACAAAAATAAAACAAGCTTCTAAGATCAGAGGAGACCAGTCACTTTAAGAATGGTATGGCTTAGACTAGGTGGACCCAGCCTGTTTCAGGGCAGGGAGTTGTCCGGGCTTTTAAAAAAGGAAATGAAAAAAAAAAAAAAAAACTTCACAAGCAGCCAAGACATACTGTGCTACAAATGGTAAAGCAATATGCTCTTTAAGGAAAGTGTATAAACTTTCTTAAATCATCTTGGTAATTGGAAATGTCATACTATCAAAGAAGGTGGTAATTTGTATATGAATATGTATCAGTGTGTATTAGTATTTTAAAATAATTACAGAAGAACTTTTTAATGTTTTGATGATATTTTTACAAACAATTTCTTAAAGTTTAAATAGAGTCCCACCCAATTTAGATGGAATTATGTTTGTCTAGAAAATATATGAATGAATGTCTTCAGTTCTTTTATTTTCTTTATAAAAATACCACTGCAAAAAATAAAAACCCACATAATGGAGGAAGAGGTTATTTTACCTCACAGTACAACATTCATTACTTCATGGAGAAGTCAAGGCATCAGGAATTTGAAATATTTAGTTTTATTTTATCTTCAATCAGGAAATAAAATGTGATGAATGAATTTTGGTGCTTTGCTCCCTTTCTTCATTTTCAATGATTTTGAACCAAGATCTGGCCCTACCCATAATAAAGATGGGGTTTCCCACATTAATTAACATAGACAAGATAATCCTCCAGACATATCCAGAGATCTGGCTCTCAGATGATTGTATATCTCAGGTCAACAATTATGTTACTTTTCTGCTGCTGTTACAACACCATAAGAAAGGCAACTTACAGAATCAATGCTTTACTTGGGTTTATGGTTCCGGAAGTATGTAGTCCTGATAGGGAAGCATACCAGAAGGCAACAACATTAAGCATCATAGCAAAAAATAGATGCTGAGAGCTCACATCTTAATATACAAGCATAGAACAGAGACAAAGAGAAGGAAATTTCAAAGCTCTTTAAATCCCCCAAAACCCACCTCCAGTAACATATCTTCTCCAAGAAAGACATACTTTCTGACACTACCCAATCAGTTCTATAAACTAGGAACAAAATATTCAAACACCTGAGCCTAAATGAGCATATTGGTGGCGGTGGTGGGAATGCAGGGGAGCATTTTTTCTCAAATTACCACAACAATTAACACTAGTTGTCAAATGCACCAAATAGCTTTATTTACTACATTTTTTATAGTTTTATGTGATAGATTGGGAGAAAGATCACTCTGTTATTATAGTTAAGATAATGTTTCTTTCTTTTTGTTTAAACATTTTTAAAATTATAATTTATTCTGATTATATCCCCATTGTTATCACCTCGTTTGTATCTTCCCATCCCCTCCTCCTTCATTTTTTGCCCTATTTCCCTCCCTTATACCTCTGACAGAAGGCTACCTTCTGCCCCAACATATGACCGCAGTCCATCAGGACTCATCCTGATAGCCTGCTTCCTATTTCTCTGTGTGTCACTGGGTCTTCCCACCAAGGGAAAAATGATCAAATTGGGGACACTAGAGTTCATGTCAGAGGCAGTCTCCACTTTCCCCACAGCAGTGGAAAATGAGATGTCTATTGGCGACATCTGAGTAGTTTTCCATTGTTTAAATATACCATAGTTTCTTTATTCATTCTGCAATTGAGAGACATATAGGTTGTTTCCAGATTCTGGTTATTAAGAGTAAGTCTACTATGAACATGGTTGTGCGTATGCTTTTCTGGGGTGGTGGAGCATCTTTAGGGTATATGCCCTGGAGTGGTATAGCTGGGTCTTGAGGTAGTACTAGTCCAAATTTTCTGAGAAAGCACCAGATAGATGTCTAAAATGGTTGTACAAGTTTGCACTCCCACCAGCAATGAAGGAGTGTGTTCCCCTTTCTCCACATCCTTACCAGCATGTACTATCACTTGCATTTCTGATATTGACCATTCTTAAAGATGTAAAATGGAATCTCAGAATCTTTTTTATTTGCATATCCCTGATGACTAAGGATGCTGAGCATTTCTTTAAGTGGTTTTTATTTTTATTTTTTTTATTTTTTTAATTTATTCTTGTTACATCTCAATGTTTATCCCATCCCTTATATCCTCCCATTCCTCCGCCCCCCCCCCCCATTTTCCCATTATACCCCTCCCCTATGACTGTTCCTGAGGGGGATTATATCCCCCTATATATTCTCATAGGGTATCAAGTCTCTTCTTGGCTACTTGCTGTCCTTCCTCTGAGTGCCACCAGGTCTCCCCCTCCAGGGGACATGGTCAAATATGAGGCACCAGAGTACGTGAGAAAGTCATATCACACTCTCCACTCAACTGTGGAGAATATTCTGACCATTGGCTAGATCTGGGAAGGGGTTTAAAGTTTACCTCCTGTATTGTCCTTGGTTGGTGCCTTAGTTTGAGCGGGACCCCTGGGCCCAAATCTGCCTATCATATTGTTCTACTTGTAGATTTCTAGGACCCTCTGTATCCTTTTATTTTGCTATTCTCCCATGCGTCTCTCATTTAGAGTCCCAATAGGATGCCTTCCCCTCTGTCCCAGTTTCCTGGTAAGTGAAGGCTTTCGTGGGACATGCCCCTTGGGCTAGTATGCAGATATAAGTGAGTATATACCATTTGAGTCTTTCTGCTTCTGGGTTAACTCACTCATTATGATCATTTCTAGCTCAATCCATTTATCCACAAATTTCGGGAATTCCTTGTTTTTAATAGCTGAGTAATATTCCATAGTGTATATGTACCACAGTTTCTTTATCCACTCTTCTACTGAGGGACACTTAGGCTGTTTCCATGTTCTGGCTATTAAGAATAAGGCTGCTATGAACATGGTTGAGCAAATTTTCTTGTTGTGTGCTGGAGCATCTTCTGGGTATATTCCAAGGAGTGGAATAGCTGGGTCTTGAGGAAGCCATATTCCCATTTTTCTGAGATAGCACCAGAAAGATTTCCAAAGTGGCTGTACTAGTTTGCATTCCCACCAGCAATGAAGGAGTGTTCCTCTCTCCCCACATCCTCGCCAGCATGTGGTGTCGCTTGAGTTTTTGATCTTAACCATTCTGATGGGTGTAAGATGGAATCTCAGAGTTGTTTTGATTTGCATTTCCCTGATGACTAAGGAGGTTGAGCCTTTCTTTAAGTGTTTCTCAGCCATTTGATACTCCTCTGTTGAGAATTCTCTGTTTAGTTCCAAGCCCCATTTCTCAATTGGGTTATTCGGTTTGGTGGTGTTTAATTTCTTGAGTTCTTTATATATTTTGGATATTAGACCTTTGTCGGATGTAGGGTTGGTGAAGATTTTTTCCCAGTCTGTAGGCTGTCGCTTTGTTCTCTTGACAGTGTCTCCTGCCTTACAGAAGCTTCTCAGCCTCATGAGGTCCCATTTATTAATGGTTGACATTAAGGCCTGGGCCGTTGGTGTTCTATTCAGGAAGTTGTCTCCTGTGCCAATATGTTCCAGGCTCTTTCCCACTTTTTCTTCTAAGTGGCTTAGTGTCTCTGGTTTTATGTTGAGGTCTTTAATCCACATGGATTTGAGTTTTGTGCAAGGTGACAAATATGGGTCCAGTTTTATTTTTTTACACATAGACCTCCAGTTAGACCAGCACCATTTGTTGAAGATGCTATACTTTTTCCATTGGATGGATTTGGCTTCTTTGTCAAAAAACAAGTGACCATATGTGTGTGGATTCATATCTGGGTCTTCCATTTGATTCCACTGATCAACCAGCCTGTTGCTCTGCCAGTACCATGCTGTTTTAATTACTATTGCTTTATAGTACAGTTTGAGATAAGGTATGGAAATTCCTCCGTTGCACCTTTTATTGTACAAGATTGTTTTAGCTATTCTGGGTTTTTCATTTTTCCATATGAAGTTCAGAATTGAACTTTCAATGTCTTTAAAAAATTGTGTAGGTATTTTGATAGGGATTGCATTGAATCCGTAGATTGCTTTTGGTAGGATGGCCATTTTTACTATGTTAATTCTCCCGATCCATGAGCAAGGAAGATCATGCCATCTTCTCAGGTCATCTTCAATCTCTTTCTTCAGAGTTTTGAATTTTTTTTCATACAAGTCCTTCACTTCCTTAGTTAGGGTAACTCCTAGATATTTTATATTGCTTGTGGCTAATGTGAAGGGTGTGGTTTTCCTAATTTCTTCCTCTGCAAGCTTGTCATTTGTGTATAGGAAGGCTACAGACTTTTTTGAGTTAATTTTGTATCCAGCCAATTTGCTGAAGGTATTTATCAGCTTTAGGAGTTCCCTGGCGGAATTTTGAGGGTCACTTATGAACACTATCATATCATCTGCAAATAGGGATAATTTGAGTTCCTCCTTTCCCATTTGGATACCCTTGATCTCCTTTTGTTGTCTTATTGCTCTGGCTAGAACTTCGAGTACTATATTGAAGAGATATGGAGAGAGTGGGCAGCCTTGCCTTGTTCCCGATTTTAGAGGAATTTCCTTGAGTATCTCACCATTTACTTTGATTTTGGCTATTGCCTTGTTGTATATAGCCTTTATTATATTGAGGAAAGTGCCTTGTATCCCCGATCTCTCTAAAACTTTAAACATGAATGGGTGTTGAATTTTATCAAATGCTTTCTCTGCATCCAAGGAGGTGATCATGTGGTTTTTTATTTTCAGTTTGTTTATATGGTGGATTACATTGATGGATTTCCGTATATTAAACCATCCCTGCATGCCTGGAATGAAGCCTACTTGGTCATGATGAATGATATCTTTGATGTGCTCCTGTATTCGTTTTGCAAGTATTTTATTTAGTATTTTTGCATCTATGTTCATAAGAGAAATTGGTCTGAAATTCTCTTTCTTTGTTGAGTCTTTGTGAGGTTTAGGTATCAATGAGACTATGGCCTCATAGAATGAATTTGGTAATTTTCCATCCATTTCTATCTTTTGGAGTAGCTTGAAGAGTATCGGTATTAGCTCGCCCTTAAAGGTCTGGTAGTATTCTGCACTGAAACCATCTGGCCCTGGGCTTTTTTTGGTTGGGAGACCATCGATGATTGCTTCTAATTCTGTAGGGGAAATGGGACTATTTAGCTTGTTTATCTGTTCTTCATTCAACTGTGGCAAGTGAAATTGATCAAGAAAATCGTCCATTTCCCTTAGATTTTCAAATTTTGTGGCGTATATGCCTTTAAAGTAGGATCTTATGATTCTCTGAATTTCTTCAGTGTCTGTTGTTATGTCTCCCTTTTCATTTCTGATTTTGTTGATTTCAATACTGTCTCTCTGCCTTTTAGTTAGTTTGGCTAATGGTCTGTCTATCTTGTTGATTTTCTCAAAGAACCAGCTTTTGGTTTTGTTGATTCTTTGGACTGTTTTCTTAGTTTCTAATTTGTTAATTTCAGCCCTGAGTTTGATTATTTACAGGCGTCTACTCCTCTTGGGTGTTTCTGTTTCTTTTTTTTCTAGGGCTTCCAGTTGTGTTGTTAAGATGCTTATGTGCGATGTTTCCAATTTCTTTTTAAAGGCACTTAGTGCTATGAATTTTCCTCTTAGCACTGCTTTCAATGTATCCCACAAATTTGGGTATGTTGTTTCTTCATTTTCATTGAATTTCAGAAACTCCTTGATTTCTTTCTTTATTTCTTCCCTGACCCAGGTATCATTTAGCAGAGAGGTGTTTAGTTTCCACGTACGTGTAGGCTTTTTGTTATTTCTGTTGTTGTTGAATTGCAGCCTAAGAGCATGGTTATCTGATAGGATACAAGGTATTATTTCAATCCTCTTGTATCTATTGAGGCTTGCTTTGTGACCTACGATGTGATCAATTTTGGAGAAGGTTCCATGGGGTGCAGAGAAGAAGGTGTATTCTTTCTTGTTTGGGTGAAAGGTTCTATAGATATCTGTTAGATCCATTTGACCCATGGCATTGGTTAATGATGTTATTTCTCATCTTAGTTTCTGTTTCAATGACTTACCCTTCAGTGAGAGGGGGGTGTTGAAGTCTCCCACTATTATTGTGTGGGGATCGATGTGTGGTTTAAGCTTTTTTAGGAGATCTTTTACAAATGTGGGTTCCCTTGTATTGGGAGCATAGATGTTCAGAATTGTGATGTCATCTTGGTTGACTTTACCTTTGATGAGTATGAAGTGTCCTTCCTCATCCCTTTTGATTAATTTTGGTTGAAAGTCTATTTTGTTCGATACCTAAGTGGCTACGCCTGCTTGCTTCTTGTGACCATTTGCTTGGAATATTTTTTTCCAACTTTTTACCCTGAGGTAATGCCTTTCATTATGGGTGAGATGTGTTTCTTGAATGCAGAAGAATGTTGGATCTTGTTTATGTGCCCATTCAGTTAGTCTCTGTCTTTTTATTGGAGAATTGAGGCCATTGATGTTGAGAGATATTAATGACCAGTGACTGTTAAGAGTCTTAATTTTGATGTTGTTTCTAGTCGAGCGTTTGTGTAGTTGTGTTTTTGCCATGAGATAGTTATCTATTTCCTGGGTCGTTTTGGTTGTAGCTTGACCCTTTGGGATGGAGTTTTCCTTCTAGTACCTTCTGTAAAGCTGGGTTTGTGGATAGGTACTGTTTGAATTTGTTTTTGTCATGGAATATTTTGTTTTCTCCATCAATGGTTATTGATAGTTTTGCTGGGTAAAGTAGTCTGGCCTGGCATCTCTGGTCTCTTAGGGTTTGCAGGATCTCTGTCCAGGCCCTTCTGGCTTTTATGGTCTCTGCTGAGTAGTCGGGTGTAATTCTGATAGGTTTACCATTAAATGTCATTTGGCCCTTTTCCCTTGCAGCTTTTAATATTTTTTCTTTGTTCTGCATGTTTTGTGCTTTGATTATTATGTGGCGGGCAGTTTTTCTTTTCTGGTCAATTCTATTTGGTGTTCTGTAGGCCTCTTGTATGTTAATAGGCATTTCTTTCTTTAGATTGGGGAAATTTTCTTCTATGATTTTGTTGAGAATAGTTTCTGGGCCCTGGAGTCTGAAGTCTTCTCTTTCTTCAATGCCTATTATCCTCAGATTTCTTCTTTTCATGGTGTCCTTAATTTCTTGGGTGTTTTGTGTCAGGAGTTTTCCAGATTTGGCATTTCCTTTTTTTTTTTTTTTTTTTTTTTTATTAATTTATTCTTGTTACATCTCAATGTTTATCCCATCCTTTGTATCCTCCCATTCCTCCCCCCCATTTTCCCATTATTCCCCTCCCCTATGACTGTTCCTGAGGGGGATTACGTCCCCCTATATATTCTCATAGGGTATCAAGTCTCTTCTTGGCTACTTGCTGTCCTTCCTCTGAGTGCCACCAGGTCTCCCCCTCCAGGGGACATGGTCAAATGTGAGGCACCAGAGTACGTGAGAAAGTCTTATCACACTCTCCACTCAACCGTGGAGAATATTCTGACCATTGGCTAGATCTGGGAAGGGGTTTAAAGTTTACCTCCTGTATTGTCCTTGGCTGGTGCCTTAGTTTGAGCGGGACCCCTGGGCCCAAATCTGCCTATCATATTGTTCTACTTGTAGATTTCTAGGACCCTCTGTATCCTTTTATTTTGCTGTTCTCCCATGTGTCTCTTGGCATTTTCTTTAATGGTTGATTCAATATCTGTGATTGTATCTTCTAGCCCTGAGATTCGTTCTTCCATCTCTTGGATTCTGTTAGAAAAGCTCACCTCTGTGTTGCTCGCCTTCTTCTCTGAGGTCTCACGTTCTCGTTTTTCTTCTGTCTGTGTGTTTATCATTGAATCTATTTTCATTTTCAGATCTTGAACTGATTTTTTGATTTCTTTCATCTGATTTTTTGTATATTCCTGAGTTTCTTCCATTGCCTCTTTATAGGTCTTCAGAGCTTGAACCGTTTTAGTTATTTCTTTCATCTGGTTGTTTGCATTTTCCTGCAATTTTTCCAGTTCCACTCTATGTGCTTCTTTTATGCCTTTCACCTGTTTGCCTGTGTCTTCCTGCATTTGATTATGAATTTTATTTGTTTCCTCCATTATCATCCTCATTACTAAGAATTTGAGGTCATTTTCTTGTATTTCTGTTGTATTTGAGTTCTCTGGGTTGTTTTCTTTGGGATAGCTGGAAACTGGAGACGCCATGTTGTTTTGGGGTTTTTTGCGTATTCTTTTTCGTTGTCCTTTAGACATCTTGCCGTCTTTGTTTTTGTTGGGTAGCTTCCAGAGTTGAATGGAGGGTGTCTGACAATAGATTCACTTGTTTTCTCACGATTTCCTTAGGCTGCGAGCTCAAAGCTTCACTGGTATGGATGTTAGGAGGTTAGCCCTGTTGTTCTGGTCTCTCACAGCCAGTGATCCTCAGCCCCCCTCTGCTGTGGATCCTGCAATTGTTCTGGGTCTGAATGAGCGTTGGGTAAGGCCAAGGTATCCACAGCCTTCTGTGTTCCCTGCCAAGTCCAGCCAGGAGCACTGGGTACGAACCACGGGCTGAACTCAGCTAGATTCTCAGGGCCTGTACCGTCTGCCAAGCTCAGGTAGGGATTTTGGGCCCAAAATGCACACAGGGTCCAGCCAGAATTTTTGGGCTGGGACTACGCACCAAGCTCCGCTAGGGCCCTTTGGCCCAAAGTGCGTGCTGTGGTCAGTTATTGACTCAGGGCCCGAACTGACCACCAATCTCAGCCAGGAATTCTGGATTCAAACTGCACACTGTGTCCAACCAGAGTCTTAGAGCTGGTGGAACCGAGCGCTCTGTCCAGACTGTGCCACAGCAGGAGAACTGCGGCTGCTCTGAGTTAGCGCCAATGGTGGAACCAAGTGCTCTGCCCAGACTGTGTCACTGCAGGGGAGCTGCCACTGGGCTAAGGTGGCGCCTAGGGTGGAACTGAGTGCTTGTCCAAGCCTGCGCCACAGCAGGAGAACTGCAGCTGCTCTGAGTTAGCGCCTGTGGTGAAACCAAGTGCTCCGCCCAGACTGTGTCACCGCAGGAGAGCTGCCACTGAGCTGAGGTGCTGCCTAGTGTGGAGCTGCGAGCTCAACTAAACCTGCGCCACAGCAGGGGAGCTGTGGCCACGCTGAGTTAGTGCCTCAGGCAGAATTGCTTGCTGGGCCGGGCCAATACCCGGGACTCTGGGGCCGAACTGTCCGCCGAGTCCAGTCTGGGTCCAAAGGCTCCACGAGACCCAAATCCTGCCCCGAGTCCCCTCTCCCGCAGCAACTCCCACCAGCCACCACACCAATTGCCTCCACTGGAAGGCTATGAGCTGCAAACCTCAGCCACCGCTGCTGGTGCCGCTGGTGCTGCTGCCTCTGCCGCTGCCGCTCCGATCAGAGTAAAACCATGCTCCTCCCGTGTGCAGGGGTACGCAGGTCCTCCGCACCCTGGTCCCTCTGAACCGTGGAGCACTCCCGCTGCCGTGATGTTCGGACCTCGGTGTTCCTGGCTCAGAAATCTGTGCAATTCCCTGAATTGTTCACTGGAGCCTCCAAACAGGGTCCACACTGCTCACCGCCATCTTGGATCTCTTTAAGTGGTTTTTAGCTATTTGATAGTCCTCTGTTGAGAATTCTCTGTTTAGCTCTGAACTTCATTTCTTAGTGAAGGACACCAAAAACAACTTTTTTTTTTCTTTTAACAGGGATGCCAAAATTACAATTTGAAGAAATTAATTGATGCAAATTCTTGAAGCCTCTTAGGCTTTTTCCCTTCTAGTTTTGCATATGAATTGGACTCATGCCTGTTAGGTTTATATGTTGGGAAGTCATTTGGTAAGACTTTCTGGATATAACGTCGGATGCTGATACGAGAAAATCTCACTCCCAATTTTCTGGGAGCAGGAGAAGTTCTTATCTTCCTCCAGGAAGAGTAGATAAATTGGTTCTCCAATGTCAAATCTCTAAAAACATACATACAAATAACATTACGTTTTGGACTGAAGTTTCTGTGGGTTTGTTGATGTTTCCCTCTCTCCAATTGCATTACTGTCTAGTTAGAGGTTTCCTTTTCAGTCTTCATGATCCCTGCTACTAGAAGGCTCAGCTAGTGCCATCCCCTTATGCTCCCAGAAGTCAACCCAGTCTTAGGTCTCCAGCTTATCACAGAGATGACTCTGCCCCCGGTTTTTCTTCTCTCTGCAGGCCCTCTGTCCTTTTGCTTCAGCTCTCCTCAGGTCTGATCTCCACTTCATTTCTCTCTATTTTCCTTCTTCGACCTCTCTTCCTTCCTTCTTGCTCCCTTTCTTCAACCACCTACACTGTATATTCTATTTTGCATTCTGAGTGAGATGGAAGCATCCTCCCTTGGGACCTCCTTCTTTGTGTCTGTGAATTGTACTATGTTTACTATATACTATATGTTGAATATATGCCTTGCCTATAAAATGTTCAGGCATAGAGATAGAACAGAGGTTGAGAGAATGTCCAATCAATGAGGATCCAATCTGAAACCCACCCCATGGGAGAGAGCCAAACCCTGACACTATTAACAATACTCTGTTATGCTTTCAGAAGGAACCTAGCAGAGCTGTCCTCTAAGAGGCATCACCTAGCATCAGAGCCAAACAAATGATGAGAACCAGGGGCAAACATTGGGTGCACTGTAAAGAGTCTTGAGAAAAAGTGGAGGCATGTATAAAAGGACCTAGAGGTGACAAGAGCTCCACAAGAAGACCATCAGAGCCAACTGAACAGGACATAGAAGGGCTAGTGGAGGCTAAAGCACCAACCAAGGATCATGCACATACTGTCTTGTAGGCCCACAACATAGAAATAGCAGAAGCTCATGCTTCATGTGGGTCAGTAAAAGCATTGGGAACTATCTCATGGACCCTGTTGCCTGAATTTTGATAATTCTTTCCCTGCAGGGCTGCCTAAGCAGAGGTCAGAGGGGAAACGGACACATTCAGTTCTGATATGACTTGATGATCTCTGGTGGTGTCATTTCCTTTTTCTCAGGAACAGGGCATGGGGATGGAGAAGAAGGGGTGGGAGTGGGAGGAGAGGAGGGAGGGAGCTTTGACTGGGAATAAAAGTTAATTAATTAATTAATTAAAAATTACATTACATAGACTATAAACAGGTATTTCTTTGGTGTCTGTTATGTTTCTCTTTGAATTTTTGATTCTGATAATTTGAATATTCTCTTTTCTCTTGTTAGCTAAGATAAGGGCCTGTTGATTTTTTTTTTTTTTTTTAATGTTTGTAAAGAACTGGTTTTGGATTCATTGGATGCTTGTAATGTTTCCCTTGTTTCTTTCATTAATTTCTTCTTTGGTATTTTATTATATTTTGCGATCTGTTGAGTTTGGGTTTGGTTTGTTCTTGCTTTTCTATTTCTTGAGTTGTATCAGTAAGTCATTTATTTGTACTCCTTTTCATCATTTAGTTTAGGAACTTAGAGCTATAAAGTTCCCTCTTAGAACTGTTTCAATTTGTCTCAGGTTTTATTGTAATGTGTCATCATCTTCATCTCTCTTGTTTTCTTCTTTGACTCACACATCATTCTGGAATGAGTTGTTTAATCTCCATAGGTTTATGCTTTTAATTTTAAGCTTTATTGCATAATAGTTTAATAACATACAAAAATTAATTTTTTTATGTTTTAAGTTTAAGGTTTGTTTTGTGTCCTATCATGTTGTTTGTTTCAGAAATAATTCCATGTGCTACTGAGTACAATTTATATCCTTTGGCTTTTGTGTAGAATATGATTTAGATAACTATTACGACCATTTGGTAAATGTGGTGTCATTTAATTATTTGAGTTTGTTACCTATTTTTTGTCCAGTTGACCTATATATTGAAGAAAAGGGAGTATTGAAACCTCCAAAAATATGTGGTTTATGTTAGTCAGCATCTTTAATTCCATTCATATATTTTTTAGGAATTGGGTGAAGTAGAGTTTGGTGCATATTTTTAGTACTGTGATGTGCTTTCCTGATTTATTGATCCCTAATTAAATTTAGATTTTTCTGTTTTGTGTCTTCTTGATTAATTTCAGACTAGTCTGTTTTGTCCAGTATTAGGAGGGTAACACCTTGTTTCCTTCTTGATTCCAATCTTTTGAACTATGTTTTTCTCTCTTTTCACTTTACGTAGTGCCTATCTTTAAAAGATGACTTTTTTGTATACAAAACATAGATGGATTCTGCATCATATTCTATTCAGTTACTCTATTTTTAATAGAAAATTGAGGTCACTCATATCAGGTTATTATTGAAAAGTTTATGTAGTTTGTAGTCATTTTGGTTTTTTTTTTTTTTTTTTTTTCTGTTTTGTGTCCTTAGTTATCTTTGTATTTCATTAAATTATAGCTTTGTTTGGATGTGTTCCATCCAGTGTTTACTTTGTATTTGGTCTGTTTATTTGCTTTGTTTGTTTGGTTGTTGTTGTGTGCTGTTTGTTTCACTTTACATTAGTAGATCATTTGGCTCATCAATTTCTTCTTCTTCAACTTTGGCAGATAAACTTCCTGAGTTAGTAGACTAGATAGGCAGTCATGGTCTTATAGAACTTAGAATGTAGACTCTAGGTTATTCAGGCTTTCAGAGTAGTGTTCCAATAAGTTTCCTTTACATGTGACATGTTTTTTTTTTAATTGTAGGTTTCAATGCTTTGTTCTGTAGATTAGTATTTTAACTATGATGTGCCTTGGGTGCTTCTTATATTTGGTTGAGTATGTCTTTCCTTAGTTTATTGGAGTTCTCCTATGTGAACTTGTTCAAGATCCATCCTATGCCACTGACTGAGGATTCTTGTCCCTCATCTATGTATATAATTTAAAGATTTTGTTTTTATATTATGTTCAATATTTCATACATGTTCATTTCCAGTCCTTTTAAAATTTCATTTTCTTTGGTTGTTTCATCTAGATTCTCTACTTTATCTTTGATTCCTGATATTCTATCTTCCGCTTGGTTGATTTATCTTATAATGCTTTCTTCTGGGTTTTCTAATTAAGACCTTGAGTTTTCCAATTTTATCTTCATTTTAGCTTGTAGTCTCTTCATTTTTTATTTCTTTATTGAACTCAAATTTCACCATTTGAATTATCTTTATCATTTTGCTCAGCTATGTGTTTTTATTCTCTTGAAATCACTCACATGTTTATGCAATGACATTTTTTCATTTCTCTTTTAAATTGCTTTAATTGTTCTGACAAAGTTTATTATTACTCTTTAAAATTCTGTGTCCTGAGAGTCTTGAGTTATTTTCATTAGTGATAATATCTACAGTATTGTGTATTTGATGCTGTCATTGAAATTAATTTTGTTCTTATTTTGTGATTTGACTTGTGTATGTGGACTTCTTTCCCTGGGAATATTTCAGATATGATCATCTGGCCACTCTTCTACTAGATTGTTAAAGGAGATGTGTGACCTGAGCTAGTTGAGGTAAATGTGGTAGATGAGTTGTCAGATTGGACAAGAAAAAGATGGCCCCTAAACCACTGTTTTGGAGTGTTAACCATGTGGGTATAGACATATCATCAAAAGGAGAGAAGGATAGAAAAGAAAGCAGTATCTGACAAGTCAAAGATGTCTGTTTAATACAGACACTTATAGGCCTGTCTGTGGAGATAGCTATAGTAATAGATGTAATGACTAGAAAGAAATGGTGGGGGTTGGAAGTGAGATGAAGCAACTTACCTAGCAAAGGTGTCTCAGAAATAAGAAAGGATCATGATCCATTGACTGGAACTAGACTTGCACATTTTCAGATAGAGGTACATGGATGAAGGGATGGGAAAGAGAAAAATAGACTTATTAAGCAAGCTGATTCATAAATGAAGAGGGTTCCTGGCCTCAGGTATAGAACTAGCTTCTGAATTTGCAAAATGCAGCAGGTTGTTTTGAAGGATGGGGAAAGGGAACAAGTGACTTACCAATGAAATGTGGTTGGCCTACAAAGATACTCCTCAGACAGAGAAATTAGATCTAATCTATGAGTTCTCAAATGGTTGTGGATTCAGGGAAGCTTGTCTGAAATAATATTATTCCAATATGACTGTCTATAATTTTTATTTTATCCTAATAAAAAATTTGCATTTTACTAGTATTGTTCTCAGACAAGTGCCTTAATAATAATTTGACAATTTTTGGATCACATATATTTATTCCCATGTAAATATTATTAAAACTTCAGCAATGTGTTTTAGTCTGGATTGAATAAATGGATATTATTATAATAACAGATATTATTAAATAATTATAAATCTATTGATTAATTGAATCATCTGGAAATATCAAACAAGATTTAAGTTCTATTATTCTACTCTTAGGATTTTCTTCTAAATGAAATGAATGACACTCATAGTATATTTTTAGTAACTGGAAAATCAGGGGATTAAAGTATATAATGTTTTGAGACCATATCTCATAGTTTATAAATTCATAAATATTAAATGTTTATGTGACAGGTTGATAATGAGTTAATTGTGGTGGTTAGTCTTATATCAACTTGGCACAAATAAGGTATTCCTGAAGACAAATCTACTGTGCATTTTCTCGATTGATTATTAACAGGGGTATTTACATCTAACTGGAGGATAGTGCCTCTTCTTGATTTGTGATGCTGGTAGGTATAAAAAATGGGATGATTTGATCTACTAACAATTATCTTGTGTGTTTACTTATCCTAAACAGCCTACAATAGCACTTTCAAAGTATTGGAAGTAAATTTTGCATTATAATAGTTAATTGAGTACAATACCTCTTATTAGAGTAGAAATATATCTAATGTGTGTGCATTATGTTGAGTCTCACAAATAGAAGGTTGAAGATGATGCTCTAATGTTATAGAGAGTTTTGGGTGACTATTTGTGTAATAAACTGTGTCTGTCATCTTTCCATTTGGAAAACTACTAATCTGCACTCCTGGTATACTCAGGTAATCAATTATATTCCTTCTCAAGTCTCTGCTGAGGTTGAAGACCAGCTAGTTGAGTTTTACAAGGAAGCTTACTTGTTTAGGGTTTAAGATGTTTTTAGGTATAGATATATGCTTTAAGTTGATAATAACAAGATGTGATGGAGCTTGGTTCACATTCAGAATTTTAAAAGTACCAAGACAGGAAAGATGTTTTCTTCAAGGTTGTCAAAGACAAAAAGCCAAAACATTAAGAATGTAACATTTATATAATTCCTGATTGTGCTATGGTTCTTCTTGTTATAGGTAGTTTATTGTATATATGTGTAATAATATAAATGTATATGTTAAAAAATAAAAATGTTTAATAAAAAAGAAACTGGGATGAACAACTCATGAGAAATAAACAAGAAGGCAACAGTTCTTTGTGGTTTCTGCCACAGTTGCTATCTTGATTTTGTAGCCAGGTATTCCTCTCTGATGATGTATGACTTGAGTATAAACTAAAATATACATTTCTTCTCTATGTTGCATTTGGCTATAGTGTTGTATCATACCAATAGAAATTCTTATTCATAAAATTTATGTGTTAAATATAATGGAGCATTGGGATATATGCTTTTGTCTTTTTTCAATGGTCCATAAGTAATTATACCAAACCTTTTCTCTGTGAATTTTGAGCATAGTGTCTTAACTTCTCTGTCCTTTTTTTTACTCCATTATAGTCGACACTATGTGATCAACTATTGTCCGGGATATACTGCTGAAGGTGTTACTCTTCTAGCCCTGTAAAATTTCTAACAGAAACAAATTAAGAGAGCTAAAGTTCATTTCAGTTTATAGTTTCAGAAACTGCAGTGCATACTAGAATTGAAAGTATAATAGAACTAGTGTTTCATCCCATGTTTATAGGAATGGGTGGCTGAAGTTTGTTTATATAGTAGTGAACCAGGAAGAAAGGAGGGAGGTGAACAATGAATCAGACTATAATCTTCAAAGGCAAGCTGCAAATGTCCTAATCCTTTAACTAGACTCCACTGCCTAAGGAATTCACTGCTCCTTTTTTGAAATAGTGCCAACCAACTGTGGAAGGGGTATTGGAAACTTGCAAAGAATGGGGCAATGTTCTCACTGTGATTTTGACATATATATATATATATTTGGTTAGAGAGTAGGGAAGGTTGGAACAGAGTATTCCGTCCAGAATATCTCAGAGAGAAGCAAAACATTGACTACATGGACTTCAGAGTGACAGCCTAACAATCAGGTTTAACCTGTAGCCCAGGTCTACACAATCTCTTTGGAGGTATTTATCTTACATGAGTTTGAGTGGTGGGCCTATGAAAAGAAAACACTAATAATATTCTCATGGGGACTTCACAATTTCCTTCCACAGTTCTTACTTCAGGAATTGGTAAGAAAATAAAAAAATATGTATTTGGCAGTCATTTTGTAATTTCTTCTACTACACGAAAAAGACCTGTCTAAAATTTATAGCCATCTATAAACAAGTGAGAAAATAAATAAATAAAAACAAGTGAGATTCCTTGGAGAGCAATAGTGAGTTCTCTGTTACTATTAGTCTGAATACAATGGAAATATGGCTACTATATTTTTTACAGTGTTGTGGTAGGTGTTAGCGGCAATTACCCTGAATTGCTGTGATCCTCAAAATAAACATAAATATCTTTGTTACTTTTATGTTACTGTGATAAGGCACCATAACAAAGACAACTTGTAAGAAAAAGAGTTTAATTTCTGTTTAACGTTTCAGGATGTTAGAGTCAATGATCATCATAGTTGGAAGCAGGGCTACAGATAAATATGAATGGTGCTGCAATAGTATCTGATAGGTCATATCTTGAGCCAAAAGTAGGAGACAAAAAAAGCAACCACATTGGGAATGTCACAAGACTTTTGAAACTTGAAATTCTACAAGGCCACAGGCCCTAATCTTTTTTAAAATTAATTTATTCATATTATATCTCGATTGTTAGCCTTTCCCCTGTTTCCTCCCATTCTTTCCTCACTCCCACGTCTCCCCTTCTCCCCTCCCCTATGTCTGTGATTGAGGGAGACCTCCTCCCCCTATATATGCTCTTAGAATATGGAGTCTCTTCTTGGTAACTTGCTATCCTTCCTCTGAGTGCCACCTGGTTTCCTCATCCAGGGGACGTGGTCAGAATAGGGGCACCAGCCAATGAACAGAATATTCTCCACTGTTGAGTGGAGAGTGAGATCTGACTCTCACACGAACTCTGGTGCCCTAATCTTTCTCAAATAGTTCTACTAAATTTGAAGCAAGTATTCACACATGCAAGCCTATGGAAGCTATCTGCATTCAAACCACCACAATGAGAAAGATTAGTCTAGTAATTAAAATTAGGACATTATAACCCTTCGTATATTAGCTATGAATGAAATACATCAGTCTAATATTAAGTTTTTTTGAAATTGCAACAAATTTGCTTTGTTAAAGAGACCTTTGTCATATTATTTATATGTAAACAAATACATACGATTTGTATTTCTAATAAAATCATAATTGTGCTGAACTAATGAGGATATCATCCATGTTTATATTTGTGTGTGTATCACACCTAGACAGCCAGAAAATTTATCTGATTTTGACACATAATCATAATACTGCACATTCCTCAAATCCCATTAATTTAGTTTCCTATGAAATTATTATGGATTATAATATTCAAATAAGTAATTTTCATATCAGTTGAAAAAGCAATTTGAATATATACAGTAAAAGCAGGTATTATACACCAATTAATTTCAAGTTTATAATCTTAAGGGTGAGAAGAGGCTGAGTGCATGATGTTCCCCAATAATAGTCTCTCATTAAACTTCTCAATTGTCAAAATAAAGTAAAAAAACTACAAAATATGCATCAAGTAGAATACAATTATACAATAGGAAGTTACTTCATCTTGGCTAGAAATCTTAATGCCATCTGATCCCCACTGTTTGTTGATGAACTCTTTCTCAAGGCCCCATAGTAGTTTTATGTAAGAAAAGTAAAGTATACAGAGTCTTATGGAAAAATGGGAGCTAGGCAAAACGGAAGCAGCTTCCTGGTCAGTAACAACATTATTTCCCCAATTTCTACTTGCTAAGGTGTGTGGTGTTTGCAACAATAAGGCTCATCCAGTCTGGTACACAACTGAGAACAATGGCACTAGTCTGTATTGTTTGAATTGGGTCTCTTGGAGGCTTTAAACAATAACTCCAGGAAGACTAACCTGAACTTGGCACCGGACTTTTATATTTGGCAAACTATCATTTTGAAATCATTTGCTGTATAACTTCAATTGCACTTTTATTCCTTTAGGCTTTTTCACTAATAGTCTGGTAACATCTATACAACAATAAAAAGTGAGATATAAACAACCTGTGTATAAATGTCTATGATTTTGTTATGACATTATTCTGTTATCTACCTTTAATGGATTGCCCATTGTTTCTTGTTATTTTTTTTTTTTTGTGAACTTCTCCAGTTTTCACCGTTTTTATTGAACTGTAACATATATTCTAAAAGTCCATAAATAAAAAGTCTATGGTGCTAGGAATTCTTTAAGTAAAAAAATCTTACTTGTCGAGATATTGCAAGGAAGCCTTCCTTAGACTCCCTCTCAATCATAGTGTACTCATGGAAAGTAAGGACAATGTTTGTTTTCTTCAAAGTCAATTTTTTTTTTCAAAATTCATAATTACAAAAACACCCATTGTGTACTCTTGTGTCTCATAACATTCGTGAATGTTGGATATGTTCATCTTATTTCAAACAATAGTAACTAATTTATTTTTGTAATTACATAGTAGTATAAGGTGTGTCTGTGTTATCACTTCCAATTTTATATTTTTGTGCTCATTTACTTTTACTTTTGTTCATTATAAGGAGTACTGATGTAACACTTATTTTATATAAATTTTAATATGCACATATATACATATCCATATTATGATGCTGAAGTGTGATATTCTTGAATCAACAGGTTATGTTTACTTAATTTTACTAAGATTTACAAATTATTTAAATAGCTTTACTATCCTACATCTCAAGTCCTGGATGAAAGGTTCAATAATTTTATATCCTCATCAACAGGTTATCATTTCCTGTAGAGGATTTTTAATACAGCATCATGGCTGCTTTAGCAAGGAATCACATCTAAAGAACTTCTTTGTGATCCAGGGAACCCACACAAACCCTGAGGTGCCTATCAACAATATCTTTCTAGAGAGCCTAGGTCTAGACCATGCAAGGTCTGTGGTTGGTACTTTCATCTCAACAGGCCCCTCTGGAAACTGATTAGTTGGCTCTGTTCTTCTTCTTGTGAGGTACCTCTCATCTCAAGGTTCTTTTCTCCTTCCTGTCCACTTTTCTGAAAGGCTACCTATGCATTGCCAATGTTTCACTGTGAATCTCACCATCTGTTTTGAGATGTTCTTGGGTGGAATCTCTCAGAGGACAACTCTGCTTGATTCATGTCTGCAAGCATAGCAGAGAATTGTTAATAGTGTCTGGGGCTGGTTCTGTCTCATGGGGTGGGTCTTGGTTTGGGCCAGGCATTGGTTGGACCTTCTCTCAATCTCTGCTATATCTGTTCTATCTTTATCCCTGTACATTTTTTAGGCAGAGTGAATTTCTTTTTTTTTTTTTATTAATTTATTCTGGTTACATCTCAATGGTTATCCTATTCCTTGTAACCCCCCCATACTTCCCTCCCTCCGATTTTCCCCTTAATCCCCTCTCCTATGACTGTGACTGAGGGGGATTACCTCCCCTTTATATGCCCATAGGGTATCAAGTCTCTTCTTGGGAGTCTGCTATCCTTCCTCTGAGTGCCACCAGGTCTCCCTCTCCAGGGGACATGGTCAAATATGAAGCACCAGAGTATGTGTGAAAGTCATACCCCACTCTCCACTCAATTGTGGAGAATGTCCTGTACATTGTCTAGATCTGGGTCGGGATTTGAAGTTTACGGCCTGTATTGTCCTTGGCTGGTGCCATAGATTGAACGGGACCCCCTAGGCCCAAATCTGCCTATCATAATGTTCTTGTAGGTTTCTAGTACCCCGTGGATCCTTGTACTTTGCTATTCTCCCATGCTTCTCTCATCTAGAGTCCCAATAGGATGTCTTCCCCTTTGTCCCAGTTTCCTGGTAAGTGAAGATTTTCATGGGACATGTCCTTGGGCTAGTATGCAGATATAAGTGAGTATATATCATGTGAGTCTTTCAGCTTCTGGGTTAACTCACTCATTATGATCATTTCTAGCTCAATCCATTTGTCCACAAATTTCTGGAATTCCTTGTTTTTAATAGCTGAGTAGTATTCCATAGTGTAAATGTACCACAGTTTCTTTATCCATTCTTCTACTGAGGGACACTTAGGCTGTTTCCATGATCTGGCTATTATGAATAAGGCTGCTATTAACATGGTTGAGCAAATGTCACTGTTGTGTGGTAGGACGTTTTCTGGGTATATTCCAAGGAGTGGGATGGCTGGGTCTTGAGGAAGCCCTATTCTCAGTTTTCTGAGATAGTACCAGATTTCATGTCAAAAAATCTGTGGGTGGATTGCTGGCCCCCCTCTCTACTAGGAGACTTGTTTAGTTAGATGTTGTCCTCTTCAGTCTCTATGGCTTTAGCTACTAGAAGCCTCTGCTAGAATCTCTCTTATAACCCCTTGGGAGTATAACCTGAGTAAGTCTCAAGCTTATCACAGAGTTACCCTCACCCACAGTTTCTCTTGTCTCTACAGGCCTATTGTCCTCCTGACAACACTCTCCTCAAATCTGAGGTGCCTCCATATCTCATTCTTTCCTCTCCTACCTTGTTCCCTCTATTCAACCACTACCTCAGTCCATTCTATCTCCCCTTCTGAGTGGGGTTTAAATATTCTCCCTTGGATCCTTCTTTTTACTTAACTTCTTTGGGTCTGTTCATTACAGTATGTTTAATCTATACTATATGGCTAACATCCACTTATAAGTGAGTACACACCATTTGTATCTTTTGTGTCTGGGTTTCCTCAATCAGATGATCTTTTCTAGTTTTATCTGTTTGCCTTCAAATTTTAGGATTTCTTTGTTTTGTTTTGTATTTTTTCCATTTCACAGATGACTAAGGACTAAGTGCTTCTCAGGAATTCGAGATAAATCTATTGAAATTTATCTCTTTAGCTCTGTTCACAATTTGTAATTGGGTTATTTTGTTTGTTGGTATCGTATTTTAAGAGAAGTCTAGCTAAAGAAATGATTTTTCTATACAGTTCTATATTATGAAGAACTTTTTCATTTAGTGTATGTCATTAAGGTAAAGTTGAAAAATAGAAGTTGAGTGTCTACCTTTAAGGTAACTTTGATTCTGACACAAAGTCATCACATAATGGATATTTTAATATGAATAAAATAGTTGTTTTTTAGTCTAGATATAGCTTATTGACTAATTTGATTCACTGAACTAAAAATAAAAATTTACAACCAAAATGTCTCATCAAGAAAAGCTATTGCCACCAAAGCCTGGAAAGTCAAATTTGATTTCCAGAACTTATAGAATGAGGGAAGAAGAGACGCAATTCCACAAAGTGGTATTTTATCCTCCACATCCACACTTACCTTTGCATGCATGCTCTACCTCACACTTATATACATAATCAATTAAAAAAGTAAATTTCGAAGTGCTATGCAGAGACAACCTAAAATCATTTAATAGTATGAGTAATATAACAAAATCCAAGCAATTCATATAAAAATATACGATGATAGTGTCATTGATATTGGATATGCCAGAACCATTTGCCTGGCTTTGACCTAGAAATCCATACATTCTACAGAGACTGAGCCATTGTTTGAAAAGTGGTAGCAAACTCTTATTAAATATGTGTCAGTCTGTCAGAATACATGAATGTTCCTGTAGAAGGTCAGCATTGACTCTCTTTCAGAACCAAAAGTAAGGCTATAAGATATCTTAGTTGGTAGAGTACTTTCCTACCATGTTAGAGACCCTTATGTCAATTATAAGTACCATATATCCCAGTCTTGACAGTGTATGCATATCTGTAATATCAGCACTCAGGAGACAGACAGATCAAGCGCTAAGTTTGTACTTGGTTGCATAGGAAAAGCATAGAAGCTTGGGCTGCAGACTCTACCTCAACAAACAAAATAAAAAGAAAATATTTTCTTGAAATATAAATACCTACTACATAAACATGACTTTATTTTCTCATAAGTAGTAGTTCTTTTACCATACACCATTTCTAATTAGTACATTAAAAATCATGCTTTCTACAAAAATGAACATAAAAAATGGGAAATAGAACAACATTTTACTAACAGATGTCAAATAAAATGTTCAAGTCTATAAATATCATTTACTGAAGGGAAATGCATCAGAGCTTACTTTTAGTGATTCAGAGTTCTGTGGTAAGTCACTGTTATGAAATATATTCCATGTAGTTCACTGAGACTCAGCAAACATAAATTATTGGACATTAAGTCAAACATATATAATCAATATAGCTAGCTAGCTGTATCTTGTGGCTCAAGCTTAAAAAGCAAAATAAAAGTGGCAAATGGAATCTCTGCTTACTCAAATTATAATTTCAATCCAGCTGATAAACCTTGAAGGTAATACACAGAGAATATTAACACTTTTGACAAATTTGAAGGCTACAATCAAGAAAGAATATGATACTGTGACTCCACAGTGTTTCTAAGGAGAAGACACAAAATTACATAATAATTTACCTCTGATTATTATATACACTTAGTACATGATAATGTACACAAAAAAGGAAAGTTGACCAATCTTATAAATGTTACTATAGGGTGATATTTCTTGCCACTTTATATCAACACGTGTAAATTATTTTTGATGTAGTCTTCTACTTTGCTTTGTGATGTAGTTTTGTGTCTCACATTTTTTTTACTGTCGTATACAATGTCAGCCCGAACAAACATATAACCATTTAAATGATTTAAATATTCAACATTATATTATTTACATTGCAATCATGATAGAATTATTTTATTATTAATTATAAAATGTATCATTAAAATCTGTGGTAGTTATTTCCTTCATGTTGCTTGTCTTTGAGAAGATTGAAGAAATATGTTATTAGAACTATTCTAGGAATATGGTTTCAATTTTTTGACACTAAGTACACAATCATTATTAACTAAATTTCCTTAGAACTATTCTAGGAATATGGTTTAAATTTTTTGACACTTAGTAGACAATCATTATTAACTAAATTTCCATCTCTGGTGTAATTCACTGATACTGTCTGGCTGTTGTGTGGCAATTTCCACTGAGATAAAGCCTTCTATCTTAAAGCAGAAATCACCAGGACACAGGATGTAAAAAAGCGAGGTGAAACAACAGGATGGTCTAAGAGGAAATTAAACGTTCCATTCGGCTAGGGAATTCTTTATGTTCAGGAGTGTAAACAAATCAATAACTTCATAAAGTACTTGGAATTGAAGAGGTCTACTAAGCCCCACATTCTGATAAAATATACATGCTCATGCACCCTCATGGACCCTCCCACAAGGACTCCAGACCCTCCAAATACCCAGTTTGCTTGATTAGGTCAATTCCATGCTAGGCTCCTTGTTTTCACTCTGCCTTACAGGAAGTTTTACTATGTGTCCCTGTGCAAGAGAATGTGTCTTTGGGGTGTACTTTGAGATTTCAAAAGCCTAAACCAGGCAAGCTTCCTCTCTCTCTCTCTCTCTCTCTCTCTCTCTCTCTCTCTCTCTCTCTCTCTCTCCTTCTCCCCCTCTTCCTCCCCTCTCACTCTTTATCTACAGATGATGATGAAAGTCTTAACTACTTTTCCAGCACCCACCATGCTTGCCATTCTTGGTACCATGCTCCCTGATATGATAATAGACTAAGCAATTGAAACTATAAGCAAGCTCCTAGTTAAATGTTTTCCTTTATACAAGTTGCTCTGCTCATAGCAAGCAGTCTCCATAGCAAGCAAACAATGAATTAGACAACCACTCCTCACACAGAGAATTCAATAGGCTGTAGAAATGAATCTGGGTTTTGGTTACACACCTCACTGAGCTGGATTAAGTCTATCTGACCTGCCTGAAAGATTTAGAGTAAGAAAATTGACAAGGAGCTGTGTATATACTGTAGAATTATAAAGCTGCCAGAGACTTGAAAGATTTGCTTTATTCAACCTACTTTCAGACCAAATGATGTCTAAGTCAACTGTACTACTATTGCATCTGATGAAATGAAATATTGCAATATGAAAGAGACTACATTCTTGACATAAAATTCAATTTCAAACTTGTTGAAAAGTAGTTTATTGGCAAATGTTAAAAAGGGATATAGGAGGCACCCAGAAAAATCCCAAACACTATCTCAAGGGTGCCTAATCTCAATGAAGAGTTTTGATTAAGAAGGATTCACTGTACAATTTTTTTTTAATTTTTAAAAATAAAAAAAACTAAGGGTTAAGCATATTTTTTTACTTAACTGTTCATTTTCAGGCTAAAAGAAAAAGGTTGGTTTTCTAAATTTCAAAAAAAGATATGATTTTGGTTTTATGTCCACTAAGACTGTCTGTCTTCAGTGTTTAAGACTTTAAATTTGATGGTTCTCATACACATTATAAAATTGAATTCATGAATGTCTGTTGAATCTCAAAGACAAGATTTAAGACAATCATTTTTATATTATTCATATTGTATTTAAAAGAATGATATATAAGGTAAATTATTCCTCACAGAAATAGCAAGTGAGTGTTGAATTTGGAGGAAATCTCAAGGCTAGAGTTGTCGCATTTCAGTAAACAACAACAACAACAAAACAAAAAAATAAAAAAACCCTTCCACCCAAAAAAAAACAGACAGAAAGAGAAACATTAAGTTCATTTTTAAGAGCCACAACATTTCTCAGCATGAAAACTATTCAATGCTGAAAAATCAGAAGAAGACTTTTTAATTAATATCTTATTCAACTTGTTTTGCTAATCACTTAAGGTTAGTTAAAAGAACAAACTTTCCATTTTTACTAAGAGAAAAGGTCTTGCATACGCTAAGCAGTACTTGTACAAGAACATGGATTAATCTAATTTCTTCAAATAGTTGAAATTTTTATATTTTACCTTGTCATATTATAACTGGGCTCAAGAGGATGTGCATATGTATGTATATTATATATGTATATTATAAGATATACACATGTAAATTCACCCATTCCATTCCAAGATGACAATTGTATGACTGACTTGAGGTTTAACCTTTATTTGTATTACTTGAAATTAAAGCAACCTCAGATTACAGAAATATTGAACTTGGATATTTATTTCTTAGTAACTTGTTACTGTATTAAATTATATGGTAAGGTTAAACCATATCTTGTTGAAAAATATCAATTTATATTAATATTTTGTGCTCAAATCCTTATTTCTAAGTAGGTAAAATTATTCTGATGAAGTTTTTAGATATAAAATTTATGGCCTAATTTGACAGTTACCTGTTTTAGAATCAATCCTATTATTTGATGACAATTACAAAGGTGAACAGACAGAAAGCTCAGTGAGACAGTTACATCTTTTATCTCTTCTTAACTTACCTTTAATGTGCCAATCAGTTAAGTTGCTAAATTGAAACCTCCCACTTATGTATGAAGCTTAAATCTGTGGCTCAATAGCTCCTTCTCTTCACAAATGAAAGCCTACTTGCATCTTCATAGTGATATGTTTCACTGATCATTGTAAGAATTTATTAAAAAAAAAAAACTAGGAAGAAATGGGTATTTGAAGTTAGCTCAACTTAAATTGTCACAGGAAATTCTTTGGTCTATTGGTGGAGGAGTATACACATAAAAAGGAGTATATAATGATAGAAAACAAAATTTTTCTAAATTATTATAATTGAATAGGTCAAACACATATTATTTATGGCCAAGCATACCTAAGCTTAAGGAAGTCAGTCCCTATTGTTCTTGAACACTAAATATAAGTTGTTAATTTTTCTTCTAAATGTTTTTTTAAATTTAAATATGTGGCACATTTTGCAGTGGTTATGAATACCCAGAAACTAGCTCCTTTTTGCAAACTGCCTCCTTGGAAGTCATATAGTCTTTCATTTTCAGATCCCTGCTGTAAAATAAACTTAAATGGAAATCCTAAAGAAGTCCTTAAAATGATTTAAAGAGGCTTCATTCATCAAAAAGGCTTATGATTGCCTTACTTTATTATTTGTAGAAATCTCCCTATATAGGTGTGAAAGAGATGAATTATACCTCTGTACACATGGCACATCAAGATCCACTAAATCCATAGTATGTAGGAAATGATTCATTATAAGTTTTCTCTGCACTGGAATTTTCTAATAATCCTTATATGGTAATTATTCCAAAGCATCCTTGACCTTCTTCACAGAAAATATCTTAGTCTACAATCACAGTACCATTAGTTTTATTCATTTGCAAAGCAAGTAAGAATATAATTGGTTTTAATTAATATGATCAATGGCACAGATGTCTTGATGTATCTACCCATGCACACAATGACCTAACACCTTTTATTGTCATGTTATTCCAGAAACTCCATAAAGTCTTAGTAGAGAATCTAGATGAATCAACTTTCTAGTTTACATGATTTTTAGTGTACTGTACTGCTTCTTATAGGTGAGTAAGATGAGAAAGAAAGAAAGAATTATTTTATGTTTCTCCTTGTCTGAAAGCTAGATTACAAAATACAACCAAAGACAAGTACTGAGACCTAAATTATAGTGGTTATGATAATAAGAGTAAAGTTGGAAGCCATTATTCTGTAACATAGAACCTCTGTCTAAGAATCTCTTAGCTTTTAGGACTGTATAGTTTCTCACATTTGTGAATAATACTGATGAAAGTACTTTACATTTTTAAATTTTGAAGTAGTATCCCTGGAATGTGATGGCAGTTTCAGCATCAACAAACAAAATTACTAGCTGCAGCTGGTTGAGCGATAAACCAATGTTAAATAAAAAAAAATTGTAAGGATTGGAATTTTGATGCATAGTTATCAAATAGAATGCTAGTAAAGAACACACCACATCAGAAATATCAATTATTTGGTTATGACAAGTTCCCTGGTAGTTTTGCTAGATTAGTTTGTAAATTTAGTAATAACAACTATTTTGTGTTCAGAGAAAGTCACTCTTTCTAAATTGTAAGCTTTATTTTTTCTGTGGTTTCATAAAATCTTTATCTGCATAGATTTTCAAGACAATTGTTCTTCATAGAATATAAGGAAATGAAAATCTCATTGCTTCTTTGTAAAGAAAAACTATTTCTGGCCTCTACAAAACCATAACAGGAAGCTGACAGCTAGTCTGGTAAGAAAGTTCTAGCCGTTTTTGATTTTTCAGAAACTAAATTATTGAATTTATTGGCTGATTCTTGTGTGGTAAAACTATTTTCATGAAAGAATCTCACCACATCTTCCAGGCTAGTCTTGTACTTGCTAATATAGTGGAGGATGATCTTGAACTTCTGATCCTCTGACTTCTGTATCATAAGTAACAAGATTTCAGGCATATGTCACAATGGCCATTTTCTCAGGGTTATAATTTTTTGCTGACTTATTTTACGCAACTTCTTACTTATTGCCCAAAGGTTTATGCAATTTCACATCCAAATTTATACCTATTGATTCTTATAAATCTGTTTAATTTTTTGATGAAATATATACCAATTTAAATATAATTAGCTACAAATATGACTTTGAGGAAAAATGAGAATTTATAATGGAATAGCATATAATTTTATACTCATAATTTTTATAGTTTTTTTTCTTTTATTCTTTTATAATTTGTGCAAATAGTTTGATTTGTCCATTTGCTTTGGAAAGTCTCACAAAAGCCTGGCTTGCCTAAAACTGATTGTGTATAGTAGGCTATACACAGTGATCCACTTGTGTTTGTCTCACTAGTCCTGAGATTAAAAGTGTGTGGCACCATTCTTAGCTTCTGAAAACATTTTCATTATGCCTTTTTAATTTTAAAATTTTGTTTGTTTTTATTCTTCATTTTATTTTATTTATTTTGGTTTTTCAAGATAGGTTTTTGTCTGGGTAGCTCTTGGCTGTTATGGTATTCCCTTTGTAGACCAGGCTGCCCACAAACTCGCAGAGATTTGCCTGCCTCTGCCCCCTGAGTGTTGATATTAAAGGCATATGCCACCATCCTGGCCTAGTTTTTATTTTAAAACATCTACTGCAAATAACACTTTGTAAAATTTGTAAGATAAAAGAGCTTTTAGTACAACTCTTGAGTTTAGACACAAAAAAATCAAAACAGACTTAAATATACTTGTTGGCATATGTTCTTGTGTACTGTGTAGAGTTTATCCTTGTTCATGCGAATGTTGATTTCTCCAACTCCTCCTCTCTGGATCAATCCAGACATTGTTTTGTGATGTTTATTCTAATTATCTCCAATTTTAAGTTTGTGTAAACATGCCACCATTTGTTCTCTCTGTTGTCAATAAAAAACAAACTAGCCAATGCTGAGCAATAACAGAGAATAGGTTGGGATATCCTGATCAAGTGAGGCAGGAGGAAGAGGAGGAAGGAGAGGATGGAGCCAGAAGGAGAGACTGGGAAACATTAAAAGAAATGAACCTGGCGTAGGAGATTATTTTAAAGCAAGTATAAATTGGGAAATATGAATGAGAAGAAACTTTACTAGCATAGAGGTATAGCATGGAGTATGTATTGGGCAGCATTGTGCTATGGGCTATTTAAATAGATCCTGTTATTTCTGTGTGTTTCTTTAAATATAAAGCTGGTTAAGGAGAAACCTCTGCCTTCACTAAAATAATAATTCCATATTAAATGTTAATAATCACTCAACATACACCCCATAAGCATATCATAATCCAACTACGTTAAAAAAATTTTTGAAAATGACTGCAGACAAGGCCATTGTTTTGTTGAGAAATGAAGGGATAATTTTCTTAAAATTTCCTGATTATATTCTGTGTTACTTTCCTCATTGTTGCAATAAAATATATGACAAAATCAACATAAATAAGGATGAGTTTATTTTAACTTGCAGAGGGACAAGAGAAAGATATGGTAGCATAAATATGTGATCTCACTGTGTTCATAGTGAATAATTTAAAAGGGGAAGGTAATGAATGGTGCTTGTCAGTTTGAATTGTCCTTGTTGGTCAATCTGAGACCTCACACAGACCACAGAATAGAGCTGTTAACATTTGGAGTATATCTTTATATATCAGTTAACCTAATTTAGATTATCTCTCAAAGAAATTGCCAAAGGCTAATCTAATTTAGGTAATTCCTTACAGGCAGGTGCAAACATTTATGTTCTAGATCATTCTAGATCCTCTCAAATTGGCAAGATTATATATCACACATTGTAACAAAAGTAAATGAGCAGAAAGAACCAAACAACTCCTATTACTCACCAAACCTATATAAATAGAAGGTGAAGTGATTTGTTAAGAACTTAATCGAAGATAAGAGATCAAATATACTTTGCAACAGAATTTGTTAAAAGTTAATGTTTTATCCATTCTTCTGAATTAAGCTAATGCATTTTGTACTTAAACATACTTTTTTAAATCTTAGAGGAAAAATTTTCTTGCACTCAATCTCTCATTTTCTTTGTTCCGATATCCAATGAAAAGCAATTTAGGTCTCAAAGTTTTAACTTATTGCTTTCTTTTTGTTTCCTGCCCTTTGGCCACTTTTCAATTCAATAATTAAATCCTTTCCTGTTCATGATTCCATACCCTTGACATTAACCTTTGAGGTATGAACATGATAAATGCTTTTGAAAAATCACATAACATCGCCTTTAAAGTGTCTCTACACTGCAATTATACCTTCAAATATGTTCAGTGTTTTCAAGCATGATCATTGTGAATGATTTTTTCTCCTGTAGGCAATGAAATTCTTCTATCAATAAGATTCTCTTTCCCAGTTGCTGTTTTATTTTCTAAAATTCCAGAGACTTTTTCTGTTAGTCATGTCAATCTGACTGAGCTATCACTAAAAAGTAGATTTTCTGCATTGAAATATGCTATACACGAAAAACTACAGTGGGGGAAAAAGTCCACAGGCATCAACACAGATCTCTGCTGAAGCATGGGCCATGGACACCATCATAGCCCTTGATGTCAGCACAAGCCAAGGAAATCAACATGGCCCCAACTGTGGCAGCACAGGCTAGTAACATAATTACAGTCCCTGGAGGCGACATGACCAATGGACATCAACATGGCTTCATGTGGCACCAGAGTCCATGGACATGTACTTATTCTTCACTAGTAACACAGGCCATGGATATCAATAGAAACACCAGCTACATTATGACCACAGACCAAGATATGGCCCTTGGTGGCAACACAGCCTGTAGATATCAACAGGGGCTCTGGCCACAGCAGGACTATAGACACAAAAATGTTCCTCAGTTGCAGCATGGACTATGGACATCAACAGGACCTCAGGTGCCATTCACATCCATATGGTCCCACTTGTTATAGCAGGACCAAGGAGCACTTCCTTTTTAGTCATAGCTTAACCAGGTTAATCTGATATATATGTTGACATAGATACACTTGCTGTAGTTTTATTGATGCATGAGTTCTGAGTTAAATGGTTTGTACTCAGAAGGAGTTGAGAATCCTAAATTAGGTTATTGCCTCCAAAATAAAACACATGAAGTCTACAGAAAGCCTTCTTCTGAACATTTGCTAAGTTATCTGTTTCAAGTAGATAAGTTTCTACTGTACCTTTTGGCTCCAGTAGCACAAAATAATAATTTTCTCCATATTCATATAGAGCTTTCCACCTAATACTTATTATCATATTTCTGCATCATTGCCATCTGAAGGTATAGCATGTTCTTTAGTTTTTGGTTGCTATGGTACAATAATCTGACAAAAGCCAACTACTGGGAGAAAGAGTTTATCTGGCTTACAGTTACAAATAGGATATAGTCCACTGATGACAGGGAGGGAATTGTAGCAGACTGTATGTCTGGCATGGCAGTCAGGAAGCAGTGATGACTTTTTACCTATATTCACAAAGTGAGGAGAGATAGCAGAAAGTGACATATTTCCCTCAGAAATAACCCAATACTTCACCTCCTAAAGATTCCATAACCTTTACAAACACAGCTCCACCAGTATAAAAACATATGTTCCCATTCAGAATGTCTATGGAGGACATTTAATATTAAAGTGTATATGTGCTAGAATATTAAATATTGAATGTGTACATATATATATGTATATACACACACAGACACATACAGAGTTGACAATGGAAAATCAAAACAACTAGGAGAAGTACATAGTCTCTCTGAAAAATCTCTCAGTCCCTCGTTGCTGCTGCATGCTCCATTTTTTCTACAAGTTTCTCTCGGAGCTTTCATATGTTGATAGGGAACCAAATGGGAATTCATTTTCACAGTAGTGTGTAGCTACTCTGTGGGAGTCAAGTCAGAATGATTCTACCTTATTTTCTTTTTCAAAGGTCTATCAATATATATCATACTCAAGTTACAAGCAAAAGGAATTGTGCCCCAACTCCCAGCACTTTATATGAAATATGGCACTGAATTTCATAATAATGCTATGGAGAAAGGAATTCTTGCTAGTTGCATGTTTTAGATGAAACTAAAACCCACAGAAGTAAGATAACTTACTGAAGCCTGGACTGAATTCAAACTCTCATATTTTATTTCCAAACCAATGTACTTCTCTCTGAAGAGATTAACTGACAGGAGGTAAATATATTATATTTATTTCCATCACAGTGTATATAGATGGAATAGAAATATCAGGTTCTTTAACTTATAAAAATTGCATACAGCATATATCAAGAAAACAAGTGTTTTTAAAATATATATTTCTTAATCTGCTTTCTGTTAGTAGTTCTATAACATTTTTGGGGCTGCTTCTATTATTGCTGTAATAATTTGAAAAGAAGGATAAAGAATTAGAATTTAACTTTTTAGTCTCATATGAAGAGAACTAAATCAAAGACCAGAAAATAAAAAGGTATATATATATATGAAATTATATGATCTGAGCATAGAAAGCATATTGTTACTACTTATTATTATCATGCATGCAATTGGATAATATTCAACTAGTGAAAAACAAGTCCCTCTATCTGATGACTGGTCTCTTGGGTTTGTTAGGGAATATGTATGCTAGCTTTCTGAAAAACTTATACATTTGATCTATATGGTAAATGAGACTCTAGAGTAACAAATATTTGTCTGTTTTATGGGCACTAAAATTTACTGATTATTTTATTGATTGTCAAATGCATTTTGGTGGATAGCACTAGTAGTTATTCATCTCACCAAGATTTAGGGATACAAGAGAAGTAGAATACTCTATCCAAGTATGTTCACAAATTGTTAATTGGTCATCATTACAGTAAATTTTCCTGAAAACCACCAATTAGTCTGTGGCTCCAGAGATAGCAATTTAATTAGAATAATGATATTACTAAAGCTTTATTTTCTTAAATTCAGAACAAGTGTATGTTTGTGTAAGAGAGAAAGAAAGAGGTGGGTGGGGGAGAAAAGCAGGTTAATTTTGAATACACTAAGTATACTGATAATCTTATTTAGAAACGATATTAGAAGAAAATTGTAAGAATCATTGCAGAACAAAACTACACAGTGAATGGAAATAGTTTCAAGCGAGAAACCAATATATTATAGACTTTTAAATAAGCTCAAGGGTTTTGGTAAAGAAATGCCAAGAGTAGGGGAAGAAGAGTATTTTTTTTTCTTGCCCTCTAACATCTGAATAAACCAATGTAATAGCCATTAATTGGGAATGAACAACGATGCCTTTTTTTTTGAAGAGTGTATATCGGGAAGCATATGGAGATATGCCACAGTATTTTTGTGTAGATCAATTGTGGTAAGATTATTGAAATGGCCCAATTGAGGTTTAACTGTGGAAGGAGGGAGGTCTGTGTGATACTAGGATTTGTTGGAGGAGGATATCGGAATGAAAATTGGAGGCATTCATTATAAGTTGCTTATAGATTTTATATTAAGGCTGTAAGTATGTTTAGAATGAGATACTTTTTTTCTATCAGAAGATGAATTACAAATGAAGAACTTAATATTAAAATGAACATTATAATTTTATGAAAATGAAGACTAGTTCGCTTACTAACATGACTTTCAAATGTTTTTTTCTCTCAAAAAGAAATAGAGCAACATAGAAAATTAGGTGTTTGCATGTAAACATAGAGGAGAGAAGGAGGAGAGAGAGGAAAATTGGGGTTCTAAATATCATTGTTGATTAAGTGAAAAATAAAGAGCTTCCTCATAAATTTAGCTTCTTTCAAGATAGAGAAAGGGAGAGCAAGAAGATTCTGGATCCTGGAAATGTAAGAAGGCAAGAAAGTATTGACGACAATAATTAGAACATGTCAAAGAATATAGGAATCTTAGAGTTACTTGACTTTGCATTTTCCTGATGACTAAAGACATTGATCATTTCTTTAAATGTTTCTTGACCATACCTCTGTTGAAAGTTCTATGTTTAGCTCTGTACCTCATTTTTAAATTGGTTTGTTTCATTTATTCATGTTTAATTTCTTGAGTTCTTTGAGTATTTTATACATTAGGCCTCTGATGGATATAGGGCTGGTGAAGATGTTTCCTTAGTCTATTGGCTATTTTTTTGTTCTGTTGACAGTGTCCATTGCCTTACAGGAACTTTTCAGTGTGATGACATCCCATTTATTAATTGTTGATATTAGAGCCTAAGCTATTGGTGTTCCTTTCAGGAAATTGTCTCATCTGCCAATGAGTTCCAAGCCACTCTGAGATTTCATCTCATACTTGTCAGAATGGCTAAGATCAAAAACCCAAGTGACATCACATGCTGTTGAGGATGTGGAGAAATGGGAATATTCCTCCATTTCTGGTGGGAGTGCAAACTTGTACAACCAATTTCAAAACCAATACAGCACTTTCTCAGATAAGTACTACATCAAGACCCAGCTACACCACTATTGGGCATATACCTGAAAGATGGTCCACCATAAAACAAGTACATTCACTCAACAATGTTTATCACAAATTTATTTGTAATAGTCATGAACTGGAAGCAAACTAGATGTCCCTCAATTATAGAAGGGATAAATAAATTGTGGTAAATTTACATAATGGAATACTACACAGCTATTAAAAACAAGGAAGTTTTACAATACTCTCTAGCATTCATAGTTCTAGGAGGAGTTACTTAAATATATAAAAATAATCACCACTGTAAATGCTGAGAGCTAAAACAACCACTGGTCTGGTAAGATATGTTCACTGTTACAACACAGATATCATGTCAATAATATATCCCTTTCTGAGTGCCTCACTACATAACATGAAACCTTTAATATGTTCTATTCCTGGGCCAAGAACCTATGGTCAGAAAAGTAATAGCCCCTAGAGAAGAAAATACTATTAATATTTTTATAAATTAATAGTACTAATTTTTACTTCTAAGGACTTATTATACTCATTAAGCAATGAAACTCTCATGTGAGAAGTTCTATTTGTCTTAAATTATGATTAACATGGTGACTCACAGCTGGCTAGGGTACAGATAATAGGGGATTACAAAATTATCAGCCTTAAACAGAATATTGATATTAGTACAGTCTTCTTCACCAGGTTCAAGGATCATTTTCAAGAGAAGGCCAAAGAGTTTAAGTTCTACAGGTGGTGGATTACTACTAGAAAACATATTTTAATAAAGCATGAAAAAGAACAGTCAGTTTTCTGTATGAGACTATACCCTGGTAAGGCAAACATGCTCCACTAGGAGACCACACATACCCAATAACGTTTGTCTTGAAGGTTTATTTTAAAAGGACACAAGGTTGGGTTGACAGAGAAGGCAGGAAGATCTGGGAAAAGTTGGGAAATGGTGGTGAAGATGATCAAAACACATTTCATAAACTTAATTTTTAAAAGCATAAGTAAAGATTAAATTTTTACAGTAATGAAAACAACTTAAAATGAGTATGTTTGGCATTGTTTTCACTGTTAGAATTATTTTATTATGTTTAAAGTTATTTTACTTGTATACAATGTATCAGCTTCTTACACTTCATATTTAACTGATATATAAAAATTGCATGTGTATAAAGGGTTATGTGGTATTTCCCAACATATGCACGTATACACATAGTATTTATTAAGTTTAACCCTATTTCCTCAAGCCTAAATAATTTCTTTATAATGAAAATATTTAAAATCTTTTTTCCCGACTTAATCAAAAGGGTAGTTTATTATTTTATAATACAGACAAAAGTATAAATTTAAAATGCGTAGTAAATGTGCTTTACTGTTATATTTACTATGCATTTTAAATTTATACTTTTGTCTGTATTATAAAACAATAAACTACCCTTTTGATTAAGTCAGGAAAAAAGACTTTAAATAAACAGCAAAGCACATTCAAATATCTAATATTACGCATCCTGAAGGAAATTACTATGAACATTAGAAAAAAAGGGCTAGAAGCTTTTTGAATAATACTATGTTATTGTTTGTTACTCTCTGAAAATTTATAGATTGGCATATGATCTTATTAGACACCAGTAGCTCTTGTTAATTGAACTAAAGTTAAAAGCAAAGCAAAACAAAACGAACAACAACAACAAAAAAAAACAAAAACAAAAACAAAAAACTACGATTTGTTGACATGAATCTTCTTCTTGTGTCCTTGACCCCGCCTGCTCTCTCTATCCTTCCGCTCACTTTCCCACATCACTCCTTGTGCTAGTTCCATTGCTTGGCCTTGGGTTTCCGCATATGACTGCATTAGCTGAGTGAAGAAGCCTCTCAGAAGACAGTTATGCTAGACTGCTGTCTGTAAGCATAGCATAGTATCATTAATAGTGACAATGATCTTCCCTTTTCCATGGGGTTTGTCTCAATATGGACCAGTCACTCAATCTCTGTTCCATCTTTGCCCCTACACTTCTTGTAAACAAGACACATTTTGAGTCAAATAATTTATGTGTGGGTTGATTTCCTCCTCCATCCACTAGGAGTACCACTTAGCAACAGGAAGTCAAATTTCACACTTTTTAAGAGCCATTGCTTGGAGTCTCAGCTACGGTTACCCCGTAGACACCCAGGAATCTCCGCTCTCCCAGAGATGCCCCCACCAGTTTCTATTCTTTCTCCAAGTTCTTCCTCTCTGACCCTGGTTCTGCCTTTGCCCAGCTGATTCCCACTGTTGTTATCTTCCCCACTCCTCTCACACCCAGTTACCTTTACTTTGTATGTCAATTGTATTTCCTTTTCTGATTAAGACTCAAGTACCTGTCCCTGGCTCTGTGGAGAGTAGCATTGTTTTCCCACATAATATGGCTAATAGTCACTTATAAGTAAGTACATCCCAAGTGTATCATTCTGAGTCTGGGTTATTTCATTCAGGATGATCATTTCTAGTTGCATTCATTTGCCAGCAAATTGCATGATTTCCTTGTCTTTTAATTGCTGAATAGTATTCCATTGTAGAAATGTATCACATTTTCTTTATCCATTCTTCAGTTGAGGGCCCCTAGGTTGTTTCCAGATCCTGGCTATTACAAATAAAGCTGCTATGAACATAGTTGAGCAAATGTCCTTATTGTATGTTGGAGCATCTTTTGAGTATATACCCAGTAGTGGTATAGCTGGGTCTTAGGGTAGAGCTACTCCCAGTCTTCTGAGACTCAGATTGATTTCCAAAGTGGTTGTAAAAATTTGGACTCCTACCAGCAATGGAAGACTGCTCTCCTTTTTCCACATCCTCGACAGCATGTATGCCACTTGAGTTTTTCATCTTAGCCATTCTGGTAGGTATAAGATAGAATCTTAAAGTTGCTTTGATTTACAATTTCCCGATGACTTAAGACGTTGAACATTTCTATAAGTGCATCTCAGCCACTCACAATTCCTATATTGAAAATTCTGTTTGGCTTTGTAACCCATTATTTAAAAATGTATTTATTTATTCACTTTATGTCCTCCTCATAGTTACACCTCTTCTCAACTACCAGTCTTACCCTTCCCTGTTCTTCAACATCTCCCTCCCCTATTCCTCAGAAGAGGGTAAATATTTTTCCATCACCCCTCCCCCAGCTCATCAATTAATTTCAGAACTGAGTGTGTCCTCTTCGCTCTGGGCAGGCAACACAGTCCAGCCAGGGTGAAGTGATGGAAAGATGGCAAGAGAGTTTATGTCAGAGAGATCCTACACTCTCCTTACTAGGGAACCTACATCAATCAATCTTAAGCTTGCCCCCAGCTACATCTATGTAGAAGGCCTAGGCTCAGATCATGCAAAGTCTTTAGTTGATGCTTCAGTTTTAGCAGGTCCCTCTGGTGCCTGTTTAGTTGACATTTTGGGTTTTCTTGTGAGGGTCTGGTTGCCTCCTTGTCCTTTTCTCTTTCCTCTACTTTTTTGCAAGGTTTGCTATCCATAGTACATGTTTGGCTGTGAGTCTCCGCATCTGTTTTGAGGCACTGCTTGCGGTGGAGCCTCTTAGATGACAACTCTACTTGACTCCTGTCTCCAAGAATAGCAGAGTAAAAGTAATACTATCAGGGCTTGCTTCTCTTCCATGGCATGGGTTTTGGGTTGGGCGGGGCATTGATTGTACCTTTCTCCAATCTCAGCTATATCTGTTCTCTATCCTTTCTCATCTTTTATGCAGCGGAAGTTTGGGGTTGAGGTTTTTGTGGGTGGATTGGTGTTCCTTTCCCTATACTAGGAAACTTATACAGCTAGACATTGTCGACTTCAGTCTTTAAGGCCCCTGTACTGGGAATCTATGCTAGAGTCTCTTTCATATTCTCCTGGATGCCTACTATCAGGGATGCCCCTGCCAACAGTTTCCCTTTTGTCTGCAGGTCTTTTGTTCACCAGGCCCTGTACTTCTCATGTCTGCTCTCTCCCCTTATATCTCTGTGTTTCTTCTACATTGCTGCCTTTGTCTATTCTATTTTCCCTTCTGAGTGACATATAATAATCCTCCTTTGGACATTCATTACTACTTAACTTATTTGGGTCTATGCATTATAGTATGCTTATCTTGTATTATATGACTAAAATCCACTTATAAATAAGTACATACAATGTATGTCTTCTTGGTCTGGGTTACCTCACTCAGAATGCTCTTTTCTAGTTCCGTCTATTTTCCTGCAATTTTCATGATTTCTTTGTTTTTAAAAGCTGCATAGTATTCCATTGTGTAAACGTGCTAGAGTTTCATTATCCATTCTTCAGTTGCTGGACATCTATGTTGTTTCCAATTTATAGTTGTTATAAATAAGACTTCTATGACCATAGTTGAGCAAGTGTCCGTGTTATATGGTGTAGCATCTTTTGGGTATATACCAGGAGTGGTATAGCTAGGACTTGAGGTATACCTACTCTCAATTTTCTGTGAAAGTACCAAATTGATTTTCAAAGTAGTTATACAAGTTTGCACTTCCACCAGAAATGGAATACTGTTTCCCTTTCTCCACATCCTTACCAGTATGTGCTATCATTTAAGATTTTCTTCTTAGCCATTCTGAATATTGTAAGGTAGAATATCAGAGTGGTTTTTATTTGCATTTCCCTGATGACTAAGGATGTCAAGCATTTCTTTAAGTGCTTCTTCACCATTACAAATTCCTATGTTGAGAATTCTCTTTAGCTTTGTACTCTATTTTTAATTGTTTTTTTTTTTGTTGTTGTTGTTGTTGGTGGTGGTGGTGTTTAATGTTTTGAGTTCTTTATATAATTTGGATATTAGCTTTTGTAGGATGTAGGATTGGTCATCTTTTTCCAGTCTGTAGGCTGTTATTTTGTTCTATTGACAATGTCCTTTGCCTTACAGAAGCTTTTCAGTTTCTTGAGGTCCCATTTATTAATTGCTGATCTTAGAGTTCAAGCTTTTGGTGTTCTGTTCAAGAAGTTGTCTCCTGTCCCAATGATTTCAAGGCTTTTCCAGACTTTCTCTTCTAATAGAATTAGTGTATCTCCTTTTATGTTAAGGTCTTTGATTCATTTAGACTTGAGTTTTGTGCAAGGTCGTAAATATGGATCTACCCGTGTTTTTCTACATGTAGATATCCAGTTAGACCAGCACCATTGGTTTAAGATGCTGTTTTTCTTCCATTGTATGGTTTGAGCTCCTTGTCAAAAATCAAGTGCCCATAGGTATGCGGGTTTATTTTTGTTCTTTGATTCAATTATATTGATCCATTAGGTTTTTTCTATGCCCATACCATGGAGTTTTTATTATTGTTGTTCTGCAGTGTAGTTTGAAGTCCAGAATGAAGATACCTCCAGAAGTTTTCTCTTTATTAAGTAGGATAGTTTAAGTTATTTGGTGTTTTTTGTTTTCCATATAAAGTTTAGAATTGTTCTTTCAAAGTCTTAAAAAAACCAGTGATGGTATTTTGATGTGATTGTATTGAGTCTATAGATTGTTTTTTGGTAAGATGGCCATTCAAAGAGCATGAGAAAACTTTCCATTTTCTGATAACTTTTTAAATATCTTTCTTCCAAAAATTGAAGGTTTTGTTATACAGGGCATTCACTTGCTGCTTTACAGTTACAACAAGATACTTTATATTATTTGTTTCTATTGTGAAGTATGTGGTTTTTCTGATATCTTTCTCAGACTGTGTTTCCTTTATACACAAAAAGCCTACTTTTTTTTTTTTACAATTAATCTCATATCTATCCACTTTTCTGGAGATGTTTATGCTCTGCAAGATTTCTTGAGTGGAATTTTTGGAGTAACTTTTGTGTACTATCTTATCATCTGTGAATAGTGATACTTTGACTTATTCATTTGTGATTTGCATCCTTTTGATTTCCTTTAGTATCTTATTGTTCTATCTAGAACTTCCAGTAGTATATGGAAGAGATACTGAGAGAATGGACAACATTGTATTTTCTCTGATTTTAGTGGGAATGTTTTGAGTTTCTCTACATTAATTTGATATTGGCAATTTTTTGCTGTATATAGCCTTCATCATGTTTAGGTATGTGCCTTGTATATCTGATCTCTCCAAGACTTTTTATCATGATGGAACATTGGATTTTGTTAAAGCCCTTTTTTCTGCTTCTAAGGAAATCATCATGTGTTTTTTTTTTTCTTTCAGTTTGTTTACAAGGTGGATGATATTGATGATTTCAAGTGTGTTGAACCATCCTTGCCTCCATGCGATGAAGCCTTCTTGATCATGGTGGATGATATATTTCATGTGTTCTTGGATAAAGTGTGCAAGTATTTTATTGAGTATTATTGCATATCTTCATGAGTGAAATTTCTGCGAAATTGTTTGTTGTATTTTTGTGTGGCTTAGATATCAGGGTGCCTGTGGTCTCATAGAATGAATTTGACAATATTCCTTCTGTTATAATTTTATGGAATAGTTTCTGGTAGAATTATTTACTAACACTATTTGCCCATGGGTTTTTATGTTTGTTTGTTTGTTTGTTTGTTTGTTTGGGAGACTTTTGATGGCTGCTTCAATTACCTTTGGGGTTAAAGGATTGCTTAAACTGTTTACCTGATCTTGACCTCTCCAATTTCTTTATGAATGCACTTAGTGCTATGACCGTTCCTCTTAGCACTGTTTTCATGGTGCATAGATGTTTAGAATTGAGTGGATATTCTTTGTGTACTTTTTTCTCTTATGAAAATGAACTCTCCTCAGATCTCTTGAATAATTTTGGTTGAATGTTTACTTTTAATATTTTTATTTATTATAATTTATTCGGATTATATCCTGATTGTTATCTCCTTGATTTTATCTTCCCTTTCCTACTCTACTTCCCTCTTCTGCCCTATGCCCCTCCTCTAGGCCTCTGACAAAAAGGGAGCTCCTCCCCCACCACATGACCACAGCCTATCAGGACTCCCCACCAAAGGGAAGTGACCAAATCATGAGCGACAGAGTTTATATCAGAGTCAGTCCCCACAAACATGAAGAATGTGTTGTTCATTGGATATATCTCAACTTGGGGAAGGGGCTAGGATTACTAGATACATTGTTCTCAGTTAGTGCAACAGTTTGTGAAGACCACTCTGGGTCCAGATCTGCCAGCTTTGATGATCTTATTTTGGGGCTCCTGACTCTCTTTGTCCTTACACACCCACCCACCCACCCACACACACACACACACACATATACCCACACACTCACACACTATTCCCTAGCACTGTCAACCCTCCATACAGAGTTGAGCAGTGAGTCCCAGAACCTGTCCCTATCCCAAGCTGGGTGGAGTCTCCCAGGGACATCTATGTAGGGCTAATATCCATTTATAAGTGAGTATGTACAATGTGTGTCTGGGTTACCTAACTCATGATGATCTTTTCTAGTTTCATTCATTTCCTTGCAAAATTCAAGATTTCCTTATTTTTAGTAGCTGAGTAGTATTACATTGCGTAAATGTACCACAATTTCTTTATCCATTTTTGGGTTGAGGGACATCTAAGTTGTTTTCAGATTCTAGCTATTATGAATGAAGCTACTATGAATATAGTTGAGCAAATGTCCTTGTTATACAGCGAAGTGTTTTTCAGATATATACCCAGGAGTGTTAAAAATGATTTTGCAGTAGCACTATTCTCAATTTTCTAAGAAAGTGCCAGATGTATTTCCAAAGTGGTTGTAAAAGTTTTCACTCCCACCAGCAATAGAGGAATGTTCTGCTTTCTCCCGATCCTTGCCAGCATTTGCTGTCACTTGTGATTTTTATCTTAGCCCTTCTGATGAGTGTAAGTTGGAGTCTCAGAGTCATTTTAATTTGAAATTTTTGATGACTAAGGACATTGAGCATTTCTTTAGGTGTTTCTTAGCCATTTGTGGTTCTTTTGTTGAGAATTCTCTGTTCAGCTCTTTAGTTTTTAAATTGGAGTATTTGGTTTGGTTGTATTTAATATCTTGAATTCTTTATATATTTTGTATATTAACCCTTTTTATACTTTATCTTTGCCTTTTAGTTAGTTTAGCTAAGAATTATTTTATCTTGTTGATTCCCCCCCAAAAAAAATCTCTTGTTTCATGTTACTTTATATTGTTCTCTTTGTTTCTAATTTATTGATTTCAACCCTGAGTTTGAGTATCTTCTTGCCACCTACTCCTTTTGGGTGTGTTTGCTTCTTTTTTGTTCTAAAGATATTCAGGTATGTTATTATGTCACTCTTGTGAGATATCTCCAATTTCTTCAATTCATCAAGGCACCTAGAGCTATGAAATTTATTTTTAGCACTCTTTTCATTGTGTCAAATATGTTTGGGTATGCTATGGCCATATTTTCATTGAAGTTTGTAAAGTCTTTGATTTCTTTATTTCTTCTCTGACCAAGTGATCACTGAATAGAGAGTTGTTCAGTTTCCATAAGTTTATAGGCTTTCTGTTGTTGAAGCCCAGCTTCAATGAATTGTGTTCTTAGGATACAAGAAGTTATTTTAGTTTTCTTGAATCTGTTGAGGTTTGTTTTGTGACTGACTTTATGGCCAATTTTGGAGAAGGTTCCTGAGGTGCTGAGAATAATTTACATTATTTTGTGATCAGATGAAATGTTCTGTAGCTGTTCATTAAGTCCGTTTTAATTCCTAATGTTGGTTAGTTTCATTATTTTTCTGTTTAGTTTCAGTCTCATTGACCTGTCCAATGGAGAGTAGGGTGTTGAAGTCTCCCCCTATTAATGTGTGGATTTCAATGTGTGTTTTACTCTTAACTAATGTTTATTTACAAATATGGGTTCTCTTACATTTGGAACATAGATGTTCAGAATTGAGAGGTCATCTTGGTAGAATTTTCCTTTGATTAGCATCAAGTGACCGTCAATATCTCTTCTTATTAATTTTGGTTGGAAAACTATTTCATTAGATACTAGAATAGCTACTTCAGCTTGTTTCTTGGGTTTAATTTCTTGAAAAATTTTCTCCAGGCCTTTACTCTGATGTAATGCCTATCATTGTTGCTGAATTGTGATTCTTGTAAACAGCAGAATGATAGATTTTATTTTATCATCTATTCTGTTAGCCTGTGTGTTTTTACTGTGCAATTGAGTCAATTGATATTGAGATATATTTATGATAGCTATTACTACTTCTGTTAATTTGATGTTAAAGATATTAGTATGTGTGTTTGTGTGTGCTTCTCTCTTTTTATTGTTACTGGTGTAGAATTACCTATTTCCTGTGTTTTCTTGAGTGTAGTTGAACACATTGAGTTACATTTTTCTTTCTAGCATTTTTTGTGAGGCTTCCTTCATGAATACTGTTTAAATGTAGTTTTGTCTTGGAATATCTTGTTTTCTCCATCTGTGGTGATTGAGAGTTTTGGGATGTATGGACTCTTAGATGTTCCAAGCCATCTCTCTAGCCTCATCTAGATTTTAGAATTTCTGTTGAGAAGTCAGGTGTAAATCTGGTAGGTCTTCCTTTGTGTGTTACTTGGCCTTTTTCCCTTGCAGCTTTCAATATTCTTTCATTGTTCTATAAATTTAGTGTTGGAGGATTTTCTTTTCAGGTCCAGTCTATTTGGTATTCTTTAGCTTCTTTTATGTTTGTAAGCATTTCCTTCTTCTGGTTGAAGAAATTTTCTTCTCTGATTTTCTTAAAAATATTTTCTGGTCTTTGAAGCTCGGACTCCTAACCATCTTTCAACTCTTATTATTTTTAAATTAGGTCTTTTAATAGTATGCATATTCCTTGGCTATTTTGTGTCAGAAATGTTTTAGTTTTAATATTTTGTTTGTTTGACTGATGTATCAAAATCTTCAACAGTATCATCTATGCATGAGATTCTCTCTTCCATCACTTGTAATCTGTTGGTAATACTTCTGTCCATAATTCCTGTTCTGTTCTCTAAGATTTCCATATCCTTGTTTTCCTCAGTTTATGTTTTCTATATTGCTTCTACTTCCATTTTTAGGTCTTGAACAGTTTCACCTTTTTAAATTTTATATTTTCTGTATTTCTTTAAGGGCTTTATTCTTTTGATCTTTAAAAGGCATCTATCTGGTTTTTTTCCCGTATTTCTTTAAGGGATTTAGTAATTTATTCTTTAAAGATAACCATCATCTTGTTAAGATTGGATTTGAGTTCATTTTATTGTGTTTTGGTTGTGTTACGATATCCAGCGAGTAGTGTGTTAAGATCTTTGTGCTCTGCAGGAACTATCTTGCCTTTGCTCTTGTTGTTTGTGACCTTACTGTGTCTTTTAGACATCCGCTTATGCCTGGATGTTCCTTTTTGATGCTGGAGTGTCTGGCTTTGCGACCTTGGGTCACAAGTCCTCAATAAAGCTGGATAAAGCTGAGGTATCCAGCTTATTTACCGCAAAGATTGAGCACTTGATGAAACTGTGTTATCTGATTTGGTGATGGTAGGGTGGGAATAACTGGAAGAAGCTGGCATATCAGGCTTGGTAATCATGAAGGAACTACTAACAATGGAGGTTGGGGAAGGTATATACCCCAGAGCAGCTGGATGAAGCTGAAGTATCTGACTTGGTAATCACTTTGGAGTGCCCGACAATATGGGGCGGCAGCATCATGCACCTAAGGGCTGCTGAATATATCTCAGAGCCTCAGGCAGGCAGAAGAGGGCCTTAGAGAGGGGAGGGACTAACCTGAATGAGGCTGGGGTATCCAGCTTGGTGACCCCTGTAGGTGTATCACACAATGAAGGTTGGGAACAGCACACAGCTTAGGGCAGCTGAATATGTCTCTAAACTTGCTAAATTTAAGATATTTATGAAATGTAACTTTATATCAAATGATCAATTGTATTTATTAAATCAAGTTATGACTGAAGAAATAAATATAGGATGACCAGATGTCAAGTACTAAGAAATATTTCAAGCCTTAGAAGTGAGTTATAAATCAAAAGACCTAATACTGGACATGGAAATTAATTGAAACATTTTTAAAGGACATAAAATGTATGCAATGAGGAATATATAATCTCTGGAATACATGTTTAGTATGAAAACAAAAATAAAAAATTTAAAAATAGTGCCCAAAGTACAGAGCAGAATAAATTAATATATGATGTAGAATATATAGACAGCTACATAAAACTTAAATGTAAAGACTAGAAAAATATTTTAAATTATCAAATAATTATTACTTTTTTTAAAACTTGTAGTTTTTTTTATCTTTGCTTGATTTAATCAACATTACAAATTCTTATCTGCAGCAATCAAAGACTAAAAACAGCCTCCATGTCAGCTTTGTGTCTGACTAATACTCAAAGTGAGCTTAATAATAAACTGAGAACATGCCATAATAATATCTGTTGTTTAGGCATACTGATAATTTTTAGTTAAAGGCAATTGAAAACCAGCAGGTACATGAGAAAATAAAAACACTTTAATGTTCATTCTGTTACTAAAAAGTAGTAGATGAAATTCTCAAATGAAAAATGAAAGGGAAAGATAATGTTACCATTATCACAGTCAGAAGGGGTATAAAGGAACTATACTAAAGGACATCTGTAGAAACAAACTATTAAAGTAACTTTATCTTCCTCACAACTTCTTCATCCAACTTGGCTCATATTCACTATTTGTTTCACTTCGTTGATTTAGTATGCAATTATTAAACTCTACCTTTGGGTCTTCTTTACCTAATGACTCTCAATCTTACATAAAATGTATCACACACAAATGTATTATTCTCTTTTTCTTATTAATATGTTTTATATCAACTTAATTCCCAAACTATAATGAAAAACAAATGAATCATATTAACTGAGGAACAGTTAAACATTGCTCCTGCTACAGTACATAAATTAAGATAAAATAATTTCTAAGTATGCTAAGAGAAACTTGGATGTCTTCTACCCATAATCTTAGCAATTGGAACCCTTGGGAAGGAAGATTTCTGTGACTTTAAATGCAGACTGGCTATATAATGTGTACCAGGACAGACGAGGTTACATAGCTAGATCCTATCTGAAAAACAAAAAGTATAAATGACAATAATTATAACTTTCATCAATTTAATAAGATAGCAATATTAAAACTACCAAAATATTTAAAAATAACTTCTCTTAATACGAGACATCATGATTACTTTGTTTCCTGTGAGAGTTCTTTTAAAATGAAAGCATCCAGGATTTAAGTGTATTGTATTTATACACAATAAATTTGTATTGTATTTTGTATACTAATGTATTGTACTTATATTGAATTATATATTTACACACATACCACTATACCATATTTCTGTGAGGAATTATTAATGATTTTTCATGGAACATTATATTATTATGTGGATATATGTATTGCATATATTAAAAAGATGAAAAGAAGTATAGAATCTCTAAGTCAACATAACTTAAGAGAGAAAGATTTTTCAAATAGATAAATTTCACATACTTTGCATAGTCCTGAAGTGAATACTTATATGCTGTATACCCACTATGTCATTAATAATTATTTAAATTTATCTATATTTATGACTATTATGGTCCATTTAAAAATTTGTGATGGAGATTGATTTACCTTCAGATTTTAGGTGCACAAGAGAGGAAAGATGTTTTCTCCAAGGCTGTCAGATACAAATAGCCAAAACACTAAGAATGTAACATTTATATAATTCCTGATTGTGTCATGGTTCTTCTTTCTATACATAGTTTATTGTATATTTCTGTAATAATATAGTTGTATGTGTAAAAAACAAAAAGGTTTAATTTTAAAAAGATAATTATGCAGTCTTGGTGGTGGTACATAGGAATTACATAGTTTTCCACTGTTTATGTTGGAATTTTTTCATGACATTTATAATACAGTAAAGTATGCACTAGTAAAAATAAGTAAACAAATAAATAAATAAAAACATGTGTCTTTTAGTTTTGAACTAATAAGATGGTATTAATATAATGCTAAGTAAAAGGAAACTAATAAATATTCAGTATTAATTTTGGATGAATGTGAATGAACTTTTGGATAAAATATTGCCTATCATTGATAATAACATGTTTTTCAATGTTAATAGTTTCAAGATCATAGTACAAAAAGATTTTCTATGTAGTATAAAATACAACAATAATTTCAAAAGCAAATAGTGGTATAACTAAATTGATATATTTTATACAAATTATCTGAATACAATATAAAATTATTACCGTTATCGTAAGCACGAAAACTGAAAAACTTATATTTAATATTAATTTAAAGAAATATAAATGAACACAATGAAATATACCATGCAGTGTTTTACATGACAAACGTTAGACAAAACCTAAAACTTCTAAATTAAATTTGCTTTATAATAATAAAATATTGCTATCTCATTGATGTATACAAACAATTAATATTTGTTCTACATATATACAACTTTCTAAATAGTGGTATTTGAATATAAAGTATATTGAAATTCAATGTTTCACTTGGTATTTCAATAAATATAGTTTTCAGAAACCCAAAAGCTTAATGGATATAAAAACTAATATTGGCAGTGAAATTTTCTTAAAATGTTCAAGATATTTATTATCTTTTGATTCTTTAGATTAGAAGTTCAGATGTTCCCTTTACTGGCTTAAACAATGATGTTGACAGAGCTACATTTAGTTTCTGGGAGTATATTAGTTACTTTTTTAGTCCTATGATAAAAAAAAAAGTACAACTAAGGTAACTTAAAAAAGAAAAGGTTTCTTTGGCCTTACTCTTCCAGAGGGTTAGAGTCCAGAATGAAAAAGAGAAGGCATGCTAGCAGGAACAGGAAAGCCTTGTAAGTTTAACCACCAGTACCAAAATGGCATAAAGCCTTGAACCACAAGTCTGCCTCTATTGCCATACTTCCTTAATAAGGCAAGATCTTCTAAACCTGCCCAAACAGCAACACTAACTGCAAATCAAGTATTAAAGCATCTAAGCCTCTTAGAGACATTCTTCTCCAAACTACCGCAGGGAGATAATTTCTTTCTTTCTTTCTTTCTTTTTTTTTTTTTTTTTTTTTTTTTTTGGTTTTTCAAGACAGGGTTTCTCTGTGTAGCCTTGGCCATCCTGGACTCACTTTGTAGACCAGGCTGGCCTCGAACTCACAGCGATCCGCCTGCCTCTGCCTCCGGAGTGCTGGGATTAAAGGCGTGCGCCACCACGCCCAGCTGATAATTTCTTTCTTGACCTTTCCATCTTTTTTGAACTTTTCTTAGCACTCATTGGTTCTTTGCTCCATTTTATTGCCAATTTTAAAAACAACAGAATACTTTATAAAATTTGTTTCTGTCTTCACATTGTCTTCTTATAGTGACCATTTTGATTACATAAGGGCCAACTAGAGAACAAACAAGTCTAACTTTCATTTCACATCTCCTAATGAAATTCTGTTGCCACACAAAAACTTAAGAAATGGATACTATTGAATAGGCCATTAATCAAGTAATAACAAATGTCCATGATTTACCTATTTTTCTCTGCCCCTTTTCCTAGGGAACCTCTAGAAACATAGGCCTCTTCTTTTTTCTGCATTTTTTTCCATTTGTATACTATTTTAATTAGAGTCATGGTAACATTCTCAGATTTACAAATACAATTTAACAATCTCTACTTACTATATCCCTGAACTGATGTTTCATAATAAATATTCTGCTTATTGTTGAATAAGAAATATTGAAATTTGAAATTATCTTTTTGCATGTCTGTGTCTTGACTCAGTTCTATCAGGTTCTATCTATTTTTGCTTCATGCATTTTGGTTTTCTTTTACTAGGTGCATTCATTTGATATACTTTCATGTATAACTTAACAATTTATCATTTTTTAATATCAACCCTTGGTTTTTATTTTTGTTGTTGTTGTGGTTTTGAGACAGGTTTCTCTGTGTAAACTTGGCTTTCCTAAACTAGCTTTGTGGACCAGGCTTGCCACAAACTCACAGATATCCACCTGACTCTGCTTCCTGAATACTGGGATTACAGGCATGCACCACTGTACCTGGCTTACTTTTTACTTTTTAATGAATGTCCTTATTCTTAAGTATATTTACTGTATAATTAATATAGCTTTCCTAAATAGTTTGTGATGTAATTTTATTCATTATTTGATAATTTTGTACATTTATACAGTATATTTTTGTTATTTCCCACTTAGATCAGCACAAGTTTTTCTGGACCCCACCAACACCACATCTGTGCTCCAAATTCATGTCTGTTTCTTATATTTTATATAACTTACTGTTAATAATAAATGATATCATAATTTCTATCTGAGTATTTTAACTTACCTGCAATTTTAATTAAAATGGATTTCTTGTGGACATCATTCCTTGATTATATGAAGAGTAAGATCTAAGAAGAAAACCTAATATATAATCATATATTACTCATTATAAAGTTCATAGCTGACATTCCTATAATAAACTTATGATTAATAAAGTTAAACCATGGTTAGGATGTATAGAGATGGGTCAGTAGTTAAAATTTTTTTTGTTTGTTTTTGCTGAGTGCCTAGGGTTAATTCCCACCACATATGTGTTACTAACATATTCATGAAAATATTTTAAAACAAAATCCAGTGTTCATTTTTATGAATAACTGCCCTCTATCAACTTTAAAAATAGCTATTAGATAGTTGTGATTCTTATAATATTTTCACATAACCAACAACTTAACAATTGTTTTACATTAGTCAACTAGAGACTTTGTGAATTAAACTCAATATTTCAAGTGTCTGGTTAACTATGTTAAAATTGTCCAAATAAATTACATTTATTTAAACAAAGTTGGAGAAGTAGAATAGACTTGAAGCAATATTTATTTCAATTATTTTTATTTGGTGGGACTTTGGACTTTTATGTGAATATTTGAAAGCCTTAAAAGCTACAAGGAATGTAATTATTGTAGTCTGTGTCCACCATGTTCTATCTCAAGAAGAGAAGCTCTATTTTAGTTTGCTTATACATATTGTAGAGGCATACATAATTGTTATTAAGATAAGACAATTTCTGTTGCTATAACAAATTTTGAAAGCCATGAATTGTGTCCAACTCAAAAATGACACCCAATCCATTTATTAATTAGTTTATTTACTCACTTTACATGCCAGTTTTAGCCCCCTCCCTACTCTTTTTCCCATCACAATCTCCATCCCCTTTCCTATTTCTCAGAAAATGGAAGCCCCACATCCCCATTTCAGCACATAAAGTCGTATCAGGATGACTTCCTCCTCTTCTCTGTGACCTGATAAGGCAGAACTGTCAGGGGACATGATCAAAAAGCAGACAACAGAGTTATGTACGAGACAGATGTCACTTTCCTTACCATTTTGCCTATATGGAGCATGAACTCTTCACTGGCTACTATTGTGTGGAGGACCTAGGCCCAGTAAATGTATTGTCCTTGGTTGGTGCTTCAGACACTTAAGGCTCCTCTGTGGCCTCATTACCTGATTTTGTTGATATTGTAGAGTGCTTGTCACTTCTATGTCCTTTTTTTGTCTCGCTACGCCCACTTTCCCACTAGATTCCATATGCTTTGACTAATGTTTGGATATGAGTCTCAGCATGTGTTTGTAAATGCTGCTTGATGGAGTCTATTACAGTTGTCCTCCTATCTGCAAGCATAACAGACTATTGTTAAAAGTGTCAGGGGTTAGCTTTCTTCCATGCAGTGGAACTTGAGTTGGGTCAGACATTGGTTGGACATTCCCTCAATCTCTGCTTTGTGGTGGTACACATCTTTCATCACAGACCTCAGGGAGTCAGATGCAGCTAGATCTCTGTGAGTTCAAGGCCATCCTGGTCTACAAAGTGGGTCAAGGACAGACAAGGCAGAAGAAGAAGAAGAAGGAGAAGAGGAAGAAGAAGAAGAAGGAGAAGAAGAAGAAGAAGAAGAAGAAGAAGAAGAAGAAGAAGAAGAAGAAGAAGAAGAAGAAGAAGAAGAAGAAGAAGAAGAAATAAAGACCAGGGAGAGTATCTCTGAACACTAAAATCCAAATAGAACTTTAAGTTGTACAGTTAAGGATATTTTAGTTATAACTACTGCTCTGTTACAGAAGAGTTTTGCTATCTCCCAAGAAAAACTCTTTGTTCATAATGACACCCCGTTTACTTATTCAACCTATATCAGTTCCTATAAACTACTAAATATTGATTGTATGGATTTTATCTTTATCTCTTTATTAAATGAACCAGTAGAATCACTCATTATGTAAACTTGCTTCCATAGATTTTTAACTTAAGACTTTTCCTTGTTTTTCTAATTAATTGTTTTGTACTAGTTATATATGAAACATTAGTTTTAGATATTCACTTCTCATTACCAACTCTTGTTTATCTACCACTGTTATTGACCCTTTCTGTTTCCCAACTAGTACCTCTCCTACTTCCATGTCAATTTCTTTTCTGTACAGGTCTTATATAATAGCAACAGTTGCTATATTTTTGTGACTCCTATAACCCTGTATTCTCCAAACAGAAAGCAGCATTTCATACTGCTTTTCTTAATTCACTGACTCTTATAGTCATTCAGCCCCTCTAACTTGATATACCCTGGGCCTTGAAAGAGATGGAAAAAAAGTCCCATTCCAGAATTTAACATTCAATTTAACATTTATTTAGTCTCAATACTTTAACCTTGTGCCTCTGCCTTAACTATAGGCCATTCCAAAAAGAAATCTCTCTGTCTTACACTGAAATAAATACTAATCTTAGTGTATAAATTTAAATATTTAAAGGGACTTTACTACATGTCCATTGAGAAAGTCAGTAATTTTACTTTAGGGTTTATGATGGCCCAACCCCTTGACTCTTGTACAGATTAACAGTACCAAGCAAAATTCCCTTCTATGGAATGTGGTTCAATTCCAATTAGAATGTAGTTCATTGCTTATTTAATAACTGTTATATCAATACTATACCAGTAGTGAGCATCTTGCCTGGAAGGTTGGTATTTTAATACAAAAGGTCCATGTCAATGTAAGACTGGTGAAAATTTTGCTCCTCCTGCAGCCTACAAAATACTTTCTGACACTATGAAGCACTCATATTTTCCTGATTCATTCATGTTTCAGCTCTTCATTCTTTTATGTTTAATAATATTTTATTGTATGAAAAATTAAATCTTATGTTTGACAGGGTTTTAGATGGTAGATATTTGGATTTCTTTCTTTCTTTCCTTCTTTACTATTTTGGATACTTGTAATAAGATTATTTATACTTTTTAAAAATAGGCTTTAAATTCCCTTGAAGATGTACCTAGATGAACAATTGCCAGACTATATCACAACTCTGTACATTTTGAGAGACTATTAACCATCCTCAAAAGAATCCACAACTATTTGCACTCTCAAGCAACATATGAGCACTCAATGTCTCCAAACTTTGCCAATATTTTATCATATGATTTTTTCTGATGTTGTAAATACCATTGTGGCCAAAATGTTGCATTATAATGTGGATTTCATTTAACTTACTTAGTAGTTATTATGTGGAGCCTACAATATCAAGTCTATTGGTCATTTGTACATGCTCTTGGGACATAAACTTGACTACTTTTTAACTGAGTTTACATTTTATAGTTGTTGTGTAAGAAATTATTACATTGCCTGTGTATACAACCTTATAGGATATGTGGTTGGCAGATATGTTTTCTCTGCACTATAAATGTCTATTTTTAATATGATATAAATAAAGATATGTTCTTAAAAGTATAATAAATTTTCAAAATATCAAAAATTCGAGGAATCAAGACTTATTCGAATGTCTACATATTTGGGATTTTTTACTTTCTTAATTCAATTTATATAATGTTAATTTGGACTGACAGTGACCTAGTTTCAAATTTGTTGTATCTTTAAATTTTTTAATAGTAAATATTTTTTGTATACGTATTCTTAGGATTTAGTAACCAGCTGTTCAAATTTATTTAGCAAGATACTAAAATTTAATGATACTTTTATATATGCTAATGACAAATTTTGTTGCTATGTTAGAACATGGAAACATAATAGTTATTTATTAGTTATAATTCTTTAACTTACTTGATGTTAGCAATTTTTATATAGATATTTCTCATTGTGATCTTAACATTTATGAAGGATATATATTTATATGCCTACATTTTATTGAAGCATTTAAATTTATCTTTTCAATTTCAAAGAACCATTTATATATTATACAAATAAACTATTATGTCTCTTTAATATACCTTCTATCTCTAATTAACAAAAGTTTATCACTCCTTATCCCAACAAATACAACTTTGGAAAATTAAACAACAAATATAGAACAAAGAAACCAGCAACAACAAAGATAAACATTTCTGGGATAAAGTGTAGTTTTTTATTTACTTTGTTTATGGTTGTTTGATTATTTTATTTCGAGACAGGGCCTCACTATTTAGTGCAAGCTCTTATGAAACTCATGTATGTATGTACATATGTATTCATGTATACAAAGCTAATCTCAATTTGAGGCAATCTTTCTATATCTACTTCTAAAAGGCTTGGATTACAGTACTGAGTCACCCTACCATGGTTAACAGAGTTCTTTTAGGAATATGTAATATGGGCAACAAGTGTACACACTGTAGCCAAGAGAAGGAGATTTGATACAAAGAGTTTATTGAACCATTCTTTCTAAAAGGGTGGTCCAAGATAAACAGTGCCAAGAGAGCCTGAATAATTGATTGTTAGCAATGCAAAACTTTCAGGTGTCACCCTAGATATACTGGATCAGAAAATCTTTCTTTAGAACACTGCAGGTTTTGTAACCATAAAGTGGGGGAGGAGATCTCCCTCAATCATGGACCTATAGGAGGGAAATAGGATGGGGTGGGAGGAAGGGAGGAATGGGAGGGATATGTAAAGTGATGGGAAAACAATTTAATTGTAATCTGAATAAATTAATTACTAAAAAATGTTAAAAAAAAGAGTTAAAAAAACAAAGCTTAAATAAACAAATAAAGGCCCCTATGAAGTCCACAATTTATAAGAGAGAAACTAAATACTAAGACAAAAATAAAAATATATTTTAAGAAAAAAAAAACCCTGCAGGTTTATGCTACCTATGAAATTATTTTTATTCTCACTGAAATGAAAAAGGCAATGAATTTTTAAAAGTTTTAAATTCTGTTCTTCTCTTTACCTTCCTTTTTCTTGAGATAATTAGTCTCCTAGTTGGTTTTTGTCATCTTGACACAACCTAGACATATATGGGAGGAGGTAATCTTAACTGATAAAGAATTACATAAAATTATGCTGTAAACAAGCTGAGGGGGATATTCTTTCATTCTTGAGTTTGGAGGGTTCATCTCACTGTGAGTGGTTCTACCCCTTAACACAAGGTCTTAGGTTATATAAGAAATAAGGCTGAGAAACCACAAAGGGAAAACCAGTAAGCAACATTTTTCTTCTCTGATTTGTGCTTCAGTTCCTACCCCAGGTTCTTGCCTTGAGTTCATGCACTGAATTCCCTCAGTGATGGAGTATGACCTTAGAGTTGTAAAATTACATAAATACTATGAAAATCAATGTTGTATTCCATACTTGTAATACCATGATACAACAACTCAGGCTATGTGAAGAGAGAAAATGTGTACTGTACTAGATTGTGTATGAAAATAGAACTCGGTCTTACTACCTTCACAGAAAACAGCCAAGGAAGTGAAACTATGCATGTCACTATCAGGATAGAAGAGGTAGGACTTGGTTTAATAATTGTCAGGGTTTTTTTTTTGTATTTTGTCCCCAGTTTCTGAATCAGAATATTCAGAAAAAACCAGGTGTATTTCCTAAATAAACTATGCAAGGAATATCCCTTCTAGTTAGCATGCTGCTAACAATTTTCTCTTTTTTAACAACTTCTAGTGTAACATGCTTGGTTGCTTTCTTGCCATAATATTTTTGCAATTTCTGTATATCATTGAGTCTCCCAAAATCAAGAAGTTGTGACTGATTCACTTACTGTATAAAACTCTAAGTACATCAATTCTTTTTATTCCCACATGGCTATTAATTGTCTCTTTCTGTTAATGCAAATATAAAAAGAAAAAGGGGAGGAGAAGTAAAAGCTAGAGTAGTGTGGACTGTTAAGACTGGTGTGTACTGTCCAATGTCCATTTTCACATTTTGTTCACTAGGAATTATGAAAGTTTAGATTTTTGTCCTGTCAGGATTTGATATCGAAACTCAAATCTAGTGTAATGGAAATTCACTTTAGAAAAATCAAACTGCACCTAGAGAGGTTGGAGAATTTTGTGTAAAAGATGGTTAATTTGCAGTCACAGACCCAGAAAATGATCTAAAGTGCCCATGCCCATCCTACATTTTTTAAACCTTTATATTTGAGCAACAGTGTTAAGCCCCCTGGCTTTGTAACAGTATAAAGGTGCTTTATGAGTTCCCTGGCCATGAAGGAAGGTGTCTATTGCAGTTTATGCATATTTACAATCACAGGTATTGAACATAGCTGCTAGGTCATTCTTTAGTAAAAAGGTTCTTATAGTTTAACCAGACAGTTGTATCAGCTATTTCTTGGGAACATTGTGCAAACATTTTATTTGAACACTGAAACAAACTCAAGGACAAAGAGAACTCAGTAAAACTTTGAACTTATCTGGTTTCTACTTAGTTCTATAGCTCTCAGACCAGAACTATTAAGCTATCATAATCAGCGCAACAGCTAGACTTCAGTAGGTCCTCATCAAATACTAAATGTTTAGCACATAGTCTTCTTTCCTCTTTTCAAAAAATTTACTTTTTAAAAAATTCATTAATGCAGATTACAATTAAATTGTTTTCTCCTCACTTGTATCCTCCCATTCCTCCCTTCCTCCCACTTTCACCCTATTGCCCTCCCCTAAGTCTTTGACCAAAGGGGACCTCCTTCAGCACCATATGGTCATAGCCGATCAAGTCTCATCTTGGTAACTTGCTTATCCTTTCTCTGAGTTCATGTCATAGTCCGTCCCCTCTCGACACAACTGTGGAGAATGTCTAGTCCATTGGCTATATCTGAGTAGGGGTTCAATGTTTACTGCTTGTATTGTCCTTGGTTGGTGCAGTATTTTGAGCAGAGCCCCCCAGGGTCCAGATCCGCCCATCATGTTGTTCTTCTTGTAGATTTCTAGGAACCTCTGGATCCTTCTAATTCCCCAATCTCCCATGCTTCTTTCACCTACAGTCCCAATAGGAAGTCCTCACATCTATCCCAATCTCCTGGTAAGTGAAGACTTTCATGGGACATCCCTTTTGGGCTAGTGTCCAATTATGAGTATATACCATGTGTGTCTTTCTGAGTCTGGGTTAACTCACTCAGGATGATCATTTCTAGTTCCATCCATTCACCTGCAAATTTCAGGATTTACTTGTTTATAATAGCTGAGTAGTAGTCCATAGTGTAAATGTACCACAGTTTCTTCATCCATTGCATAACCTTCTCATACAAAAATTAATTCATGTCCCTTTCTTCCTCTGTCTTTGTACAATCTAGACAATTACTGTTCCCAGTGGGGAAAAAAAAACTCTTGGACAAAAGTAAAGTAACACTTTAGGAGTCAGATTATGTTAGAAGAATAAAAATGATGTTTCAATGTTTTTGAAACAAATTTTTTCTTAATCAATTCTTGACTTCTTATCTTAGTTAGCAAAGTCTCCATACTACTTGACATTTATATTGTAAAACCTATTAAAAGCTATTTTATTTGTGTTCTTATACCTATACCTCCCTTCTCAACCCTTTATTCCTTCCAACACCACAACACTAGACAAGAAAGAAAGAAGGTTATTGAGGAGAAGGGGGTGGCTCTCTTTACTACTCCCTAATGATTAATGGTAATTGTGTTTTTGAAACAATACCATTCAGAGTCATCAAGATATCTAGCAGCACAGCAAACCAGCCACAGAAAAAAACATCAAAAGTATGAACTGCCACAGCACAGGAGTGGGGGTAGCAGCATCCTCTTTCTCTTTTGAAGCCCCTAGCTGTCTCCTGGCTCTGGTATTTATACTCAGAGTCCTCAGAATAAAAGTATTTTTAGCTGGCAAAGATCACCCTCCTGTCAGGGCAGAAGACACTCTTAACAACTGTGGACAAATGAAAGCAGCCCCACACACCGGGTATTAAAATAAAAGCATTTTTATATGACATAAATGAGTTTTTAAGTAAATCAAAACTTTCATTACATATAGTCTTTTCTATTTTTCATACATTTAAATTTTCATTTGAATCTTCATTATATCATGTGTTTATTTTTGTTTCTTCTCTAACATAAAGGTTTCATATTCTGTCATAAAAAGATAGTGTACTGATACATCCAGGCAGTGAATGCATAATGCAACAGTTTCTCACTTTTCTAAATCACTAGAATCTAAAGACTACCCATCTTATGTAAAAAGTTCATATTGGAAATTTATGTTTTCAAATGCATGAAAAGTTAAGGTTTTTAAATTTCTTGAGTTAAATGTATGTCCTACCAAAATAATCTATTAAAGTTGAATTAAACTGGTATATTTATTTCTAATATTCAATATATATTACATATATTTTTTACTAAGGAAATTTTTAGACATATTTTTATATAATAATCAGAAACTAGGTTTGTTGTTCACATTATTCCAGTTTTTCTATTTATCATGAATATTTTCATTCTTCACTTTTGTACTCTTTCTTCTCACTTCCTCTGACCGCTTTTTAAATTGATATGGGTATTTCCATTTTTTCCTTTCATTTTATTTGGTCTTTATCACTGATAGTTAATATAGCAGAGTCAGTCAAACACATTTACCTTCACCTTATAAACTGCAGTTGTTAGAAAAATTCCTCCCTTTTTCTGTAATTGAAAACATGTATGTGCTGTGTTCTTAGCAGTAACATCAGTACCACCAGTCAGGAGACAGGCAATAGAAGAAGTGAACTCATGATGTTCTGGACATTTCTAAAGTAACCATAATTTGCTCAATTAACAAACCCCTTCCCAGATCTAGCCAATGGTCAGAATATTCTCCACAGTTGAGTGGAGAGTGTGATACGACTTTCTCACGTACTCTGGTGCCTCACATTTGACCATGTCCCCTGGAGGGGAGACCTGGTGGCAACTCAGAGGAAGGACAGCAAGTAGCCAAGAAGAGACTTGATACCGTATGAGAATATATAGGGGGACGTAATCCCCCTCAAGAACAGTCATAGGGGAGGGGAATAATGGGAAAATGGGGGGGGGGAGGAATGGGAGGATACAAGGGATGGGATAAACATTGAGATGTAACAAGAATAAATTAATAAAAAAAAAGAAAAAGAAAATACAAAGCAGTAGATTTCCATTTTTTACTAAGTTAATTAAAATTTTATCTCTATTACTATTTTGATAAGTTTTTATTAAATAACCCGGTAATTATTATGCCTTTACACAGTAACATTTTAAATTTTTCTAAAATATATCCATATCTCCAAATGTAAATGAAAACTATTTTGAATTTTTTCCAATAGTTTTCTATATCTCTCTTAAAGATAATAACTAATCATATGATATATTATATTTCTTATGATCATTTATCATTCTCCAAGTGATATTCCTACTACTATTCTCAACATATTAAAAAGCTATAAGTTTCATACATTTGTCATATGATCAGGGAGCTAAATTTGCTGATTTAGTATTAAAATAAACACTCCACTTGAGTCTTTGGTGTTCAGATATAAATATAATTATTTTCCCCATATTTCAAATAACATTAGGTATCATATCTATTCTCTGATTGCCTCAAATATGAGAATATTATTATGCTGTGTGAATATAAGCATAGAGGTAAACATATATTAATCTTCCTCTCTAAAATTTGATTGTCTTAGGTAGCTTTCACAGAGATGGAATGCTAATGCACAAGTTGCATTTCCATGAATTTAAAATCATGCATAGAATTTGTTTAACAATCATAACAAGACCCAGAACAGAATTTTTGCTTCAAGCCCTTCCTTCATTCTACTCCTAAAAAGATAGATTTGAAAGAAATGTTTCATTTTCTATACCTTATATACTTCAAATATGTCAAAACTACATATTGAAAAATGTATGAGGCAAAACATATATAACAGAGACCTAAACCAAATCTGTAGCGAAAGTACTTCTGCCTTAGTATTCCTAAAGTGATAGAAGTAATCAAAAAGGAAGTTTTCCTACCAAAGAAAAGGTTAACTTAATATAACTTAAATAAATTAAATATAAGTGTGTGTAGATTGCACAGTGCTATAGTAACTAATATCAATGAAAAGTAATATTTAAAAACATCAAAAAGATATTCAACATGAATAATTTTTATTTGAATAGAGTTTTCCTAAGGAAACATTCTTGAAAGGTGATTTTGATCTTCATAATAGACATATGTTCTATTACTTTTTAATGACTCAAATCTCAATAAACAGCAAATATTCATTGACATCATATTAGATTCTTAATTTGTTTCAGGGAAATGTATATGGCTTTACATAGAGAGATAGTTCTCAATTGATATACATACTCACTAGTTTCAAAATCAAGTTGTTAGTTTCAGAAACTTCTCTATAAAAAGTAAGGTATATACTACAGATCTTCATTTATTTAGAGAAATTACAAAGTGCTGAAAAGAGATATTAGAAGCATAGGTGCTTTGGTCTTCAGACACCATAGCATTTAAAATTACATTAAAGACTATTCACAGTGACTGATCCACAATAAGTTTTAATGAGGTCAAACTTTATAGTGGCCCCCATCTTGCTATTTTGTTACCTTATGTATATTTAGGGACAAAACAGGATATATAGTTACATCTTATCAGACATAGAGTTCCACCAAAACTATTAAGCTGCTGTTTAGTTTCTTTTTGATTATATTAAACTGTAAGTTAGACAAAGTCCTTTAAAACTACTAATTCTAACATAAATGAAACACCAAAGACAAAGTTAACATTTGTAACCAATATCTTGATGCCATGAGGCACAAATTGCAATGTTGTAATCACTCAATCATTACCAAATATATGACCCATCTAGGGGAAGATATATTTTACTGTGTTGGGTCATCTGCACTTAAATAGATACAGTATGAAGAAAGAATGCACACCGCTGGGTAACATTTTTATTTTAGTGAGTGTAGATTTAATGCATTTTATTCTTTTCATTTTAATAACAAGATTCACCCACGTCACATAATACTTGTCATGTAAGAAATTGAAGTATCTTGAAACAAGAAAACTGGAAATTCAAACTCCTTGCTTTTGGCTTATTTATTTATTTATAACTCAATTTAAGTTGTTGAATTTTAGAAAGTGATATCCAATAGTAAAAGCTCACAAGAAAGCTCCTCAGGCAGTTTCCCTGGGACTTGCTTCTGCTTTCCTAATTTTCACTTTCATTCTTCCCTGAAGCACTCCACAGAAAGAATTTTTTCCAAGTTTTTATAAAAATCACAGCCTCTTTCCCTCGAAATGCATTAGCCTAATTTTGCTATGCCTTTCTTTGAAAGAGTAGACTATGTAGAAACTCTTTGATTGTAGATTATAAAATCTCTCTTCAAAAGATATAGAGTATATGTACCACAGTTTCTTTATCCATTCTTCTACTGATGGACACTTAGGCTGTTTCCATGTTCTGGCTAGTATGAATAAGGCTGCTATGAACATTGCTGAGCAAATTTTCTTGTTGTGTGCTGAAGCATCTTCTGTGTATATTCCAAGGAGTGGAATAGCTGGGTCTTGAGAAAGCCCTATTCCCATTTTTCTGAGATAGCATCAGATAGATTTCCAAAGTGGCTGTACTAGTTTGCATTCTCACCAGGAGAGTGGAGAACGGGATATGACTTTCTCATGTACTCTGGTGCCTCACATTTGACCATGTCCCCTGGAGGGGGAGACCTGGTGGTACTCAGAGGAAGGACAGCAGGTTGCCAAGAAGAGACTTGATACCCTTTGAGCATATACAGGGGGAGGTAATCCCCCTCAGGAACAGTCATAGGGGATAGGAATAATGGGAATGGGATGGAGGGAAGAATGGGATAAACATTGAAATGTAACAAGAATAAATTAATAAAAAAAATTAAAAAAAAAAAAAAGAAATAGAAACCCTTGCAGAAAAGAAAGGAATCAATGCTGGTCTGAAAGGCCAAGAAGATTCTGAACATATAAACTTTCCCTCGGTTTCTTTCCTATGTCTATTGTTAATGGTTCATCTTCTTTATCTTTTCACATTTCTAAGGAACTGACTATGCTTTACTACCGTTAAGCATAAAAATGGATAGTCTTTTGGTATTTAAGTAGAAGGCTCCTATGACATCTACAACTATGATCAAGTAAATTTGTTACGGTTCTCTGTTCTTCTGTGGATAATTTTCTCAACAGGCTCAAACATGTAGTGTTCAAATTGAAATTTTGAATTTTTTACAAAGATAAAAATTGTATGCAAGGTCTTATTTTGGGTAGATTTCTCAATGAAACACAAATAAATAAAGAAATCAGTGAAAGGAAAAGGGGAAAAGGCATCCTAAAACAATTGAGTTCATAATACCAATACCCCATTGGAATTTCAAAAAGCAGATTTTGATTTGTTCAAATAATTATAGGTTTTCAAGCAATATTTGGAAGACACAATTGCAGAAGAACAACTTAATTTTATTCTATTATCTGGATTTTCTGTAGTACTAAAGGATTTAAATATTCTATCTAGAACTGAAGGAAAGTTATTCATCAACAAGGAAAAAATGCAAAAAGTTCAGAGAAAAAAATACCACATAAAAAATACCACATAAAAAATACCAGAGAGTGATTGTGATAATCTATGTATTTTAAGAAACCTGATCATCAGTTATGACATGCCCTGAGTTATTCTGAAGTGACCATGCTTAGAGAAAGCTGTGTTACTTGGCCAAAGTTAAGAGAGGCAATTTTTCAAGTGTTGCCTAAGAATTGACAGAATACATGCCTTGCTCTATGTTCTTCAAGTGTCCTAGAAATAAGTGTATCATATCTCTTCTAATTTTATCCCACTCTGTGTCTCTGTGTCTCTCAGTATCTGTCTTCTTCTTCTTCTTCTTCTTCTTCTTCTTCTTCTTCTTCTTCTTCTTCTTCTTCTTCTTTCTTCTTCTTTTCTCTCTCTCTCTCTCTCTCTCTCTCTCTCTCTCTCTCTCTCTCTCTCTCTCTCTCTCTGTGTGATAAAGATAAAATCATCTCTCACAGGTATGGTATGTATTTCCTTATAAATAACTGGAGAGATCACCAACAAAATGAAGAAGAAAGATCTGTGCCTGATGTGGTGGCACATGCCTTCAGTCTCAGCACTGGCAAGGTGGAGATAGAGGCAGGTGGATGTCTATGAGTTTAAAGTTACCCTGGCCTATACAGTGAAGATAACCAGGACTTCACAGTTAAACACTGTCTCAAATAAAAATACATCAGGACAGCATTTTAACTTGGCTAAAATGTGTTAGAATCTAATGGCCATAAGAGTATATGTAAATTCCCTTTAAGCCTCAGTTAACATAGTATATAAAATTAGTGCCTAAATACCCAGCAGAAGCTACTATTTAAGCTACTATTTATACCTTTTTCACATTGCAATAGGGACAAACAAAAACCATGCATCTCCAAATGAAAAAAGAAGAGAGAGAGAGAGAGAGAGAGAGAGAGAGACAGAGAGAGAGAGAGAGAGAGACAGAGACAGAGACAGAGACAGAGACAGAGACAGAGACAGAGAGAAAGGAAAGGAACAGTAATATCACAGCTCCTAGGAATGGTGGAGGAGAAAGTTTAGTGTAGATATATGGAAAAACAAAGCAAGAAGCAGACACATCTGGGAGAATCTAGAGTGGTCATTTCTCTGAAACATGTGGGGAGAGTGTGTGGCGAAGGCATAAAGGGGAGCCAAGTACCTCAGCCAAGAGACTAGAAGAAGGGGTAGAGAGACTAGGTAACCAAAATGTCTGGATTATATAGGGAAGAGCCACTGGGGAAAGAACAGACCAGCCCTAGACTGGACTTGACTGGACTGGATTGGAAATTTCAGAATAAAGAACAAGGTATTTCAGTCATATTCTTTAACATTAAGAAATTGGTGGATTCTGTGAGAGCCTGGAGACCTGGTCCATTTTGACATGTTAAATAGGCACCTCAGCATCTTGTACCTTTTTTTAAACTTAACAGTCTCCTTTTCAGAAGACATATAAGTTAGATTACCAAGTATGCTGCAGAAGTACAAATAAAATAAAAGCAAAAAACCTACACACAACAAAACAAACAAACAAACATCAAAATAACCTTGTTGTTCTTTGGACCAGTAATCAGTTTCATATTCTGGTTGTACTATTTGATGATTATAAGGGAGGAATTCATCCCCAGTGGCATTCAAGTTAGCTAATTTGTAATTTGGTACCTAATAATATTCATCATTTTCTAAGATGGTAAATGGAATCTATGCTTAAAATTTGTCAAGTTTAACACTTGACGTAAACCTAGATTGTTTTCCACAGCATGTATTTAGGAAAGAAACAAAATGTTAAAACTTATGCTTAAGTGTATGCTTGTGCACAGATATGAGCATGCACATTCACATGTGATTTTGTGTGTGTGTTAATGATGTTCTTCATTCAGGTACTGCACCAAAGACATAATAAAAATATACAATACACTTCAAAGAAATATCTTCTTTTTTTTAAGTGGGAACTTTAATTTGTTTAATGTTTAAATTATTGTGGATTCCATTATTAATTGTCTTGTATTAATGTAGCGCATGAATGCTTTATTGTGTATTATTGCCACCTAAATGATAGGCAAAGACACTGTTGACTCTTTAGACTCTTACAAACTATTATGTTAAATTAACACAGCAAAATCTTTCTAGCTCTGCATCTTTCCTTCCAGTATAGGCTCTTTCCTAATTTCCTCATATAGCCATCAGTCTGTCTTCCTTATGACCTCAGTGAATAGCTCGTTTAAAATTCATTGTATTGTAGCTTACTATACTAAATTAATTATTGAAAACAGCAATTCTGGTTTCTTTTTTAATTCTAAATAAACAAGCCCCATACTGTTTTGTTTTTAATTTTAAAATGTTAGTAATCTGTCATATATTTCTAGTTAGTTTTTTGTAACTACTCTAATTGTAACTACTCTAATTTTTTGTAATTACTCTAATTGAGAGTAATTAATACTGTGATCAGAGTTTACCTCTTTATGTTGAATTCTTTACACTAGTATCCTCATTCCTTGGCCCTTCATCTACTTTCCCCATCCCATGACATATGAAATTTTCTGTTTTATGTCCCTTCACTTCTAGCTTCCCAGTAAACATATAGCACAAACTTAAAAAATTTAATAACAGTGACCTTACTCAAAAGGATAACTTGAGGCTGATGAGATGTCTTAGCTGTCTAAAGCACTTACTGCTAATCTTGAGCACTTAACTATTATTTCCATGAAACCAACATGGTAGAAGGAGAAAACAAACTCCAATAAACAGTTGTCCTGTGATTTCCACACGTTCCGTAGCATATATTTGTCCACTTACACCCACACACATACACACACACATTTCCTGAAATTTTTAATGAAATAATAAATAAATATAGTATAAATATAATCAAATCTCATTACTGATGATATTCTTTTATATATTCCACATGCTGAATGACACATCTGTCTGTAATTATAAAAAATATTTTCATATATTTCTCTATCACAAAGTTCTTTCAAAAGTGACATGTACTTTACCTTATTTATATCACTCCCCTTGTACTTGGTACAGTACATATTATATAAGAAAGTTTGTATAAATTCTTGCGAAAAGAAGAAATCATTGTGTGGTTGCTTGGAGAACAAAGAGCTAATTTTATGTTTTGTATCCAGTTAAAATTTTTGAGCATACACAAATAAAACAGTCATTGATTCGAAAAAGTTTCAAATTGAATGATCTTACCAGAGTATCTAAACTGTCACTTAGTAGATAGTGAAACAAAGATGAAAAGAAAATGAGAAAATGGTGATTCTGAATGCAACAATTAAGAGGATATGTGAATGCTTCTTTATTATAAGATTTCTCTAAGCTCCAAAACAAGGTGTTTTACAATTTTTCTTTGCAGTCTATACATTGCACATTCTTTGATCCCTGTGGTAGCCATAAAATACCACATTTTATATATAATATGCAGTGGAACTTCGCATTGGTAGGGAGAAGAGCTAAGGTAAACAAAATTTACAAGTCATAGACTTAAAAGTATTCAGTCACCTGGGTCAACTAGAGAGTATATAAGTGTTTTTTCTTTTTATTAAGATACTGTGTCTGTATGTTTATGTTCAGGATTAAACCTTCATATTTATAAAATAACTTTGTTTTCAAAAATATGTTTTGAAGGTTTTCTCATATTGAGTGGAATTCAGACAGTAAGAGGAAGCAAGCTAAATGCTTACCTCAATTTATATACCTTCTATAGTAAGCAATGCAATAACTTCCACTCCCTAAGTGAGAAAACTGAAGTAAGTGCATACTAAATAGTTATGTAATATTGTATAACCAAGATAGAGAGGCAATCAAGTTTCAAACTTAAGAAATAATTGTTTTCCTTTCTTTTAATTTTTAATCTATATATTAATTGTATCTGGTACTATGTTATATAAAGACATTTTATATAAATATATATTGTATATTGAAAAAAAAGAATAAGACTTGGAAAGACTGATTTACTACTTTAATAAGTTCAGGTTTTACCATTCAAGTAATTAATAATAGGGTATTAGAAAACAGGTTAAGCTCATATGTGTCTTATACCAATGCTAAAGAAATATATATTTTAAGGATAATTCAAATTCAAACTTCGTAGTGCACATTTATACTTGCAGCACTCTGGAAGCAAAGACAGAGGAAACACCACCGATTTGAAGTCACCCTGCTTTATACATTGAGGTTATGGTTAGACTGCTCTAAATTGTTTGACTTTCTTCTGTAAAAGTAGAACAAATATACAAAACTAAAAAAAAAAATGCATGGTATACAATAAGTACACATTAATAAAAATGGCTTGCTAAAATTTATTCTAAATGTTTGTTATGAAGTTATTGCTAAATTTTACAAAGCATACATTAATTTTTTTAATGCTGTATATGGTACACTGACTACTTCTAATGTAATGACAGCCATTACTGCAGCTTTAAAAGCTACTCTCTGTTTACCAGTACTTTACTTATCCCATGATACTGGTCATGGAAATCCATTGCTCAGATGGAACATCATTGCTCTGAAGATTAAAAATGACTGACATTCATTGAATTCATACCTCAGGATTTGACATCTATATTGAACCAATGCCACTCTTCTTCTGGGCTGCATTTAACCAATAAAAAATGTGAGAATACCACTATAAAATAGTTGTGAGCTGGGTGCTGGAGAGAATGCATTAAGAGTATTTTTGCTTTCCTGCCTGTCTGGTATCACACTATAACTCCAGTTGCTGAGATCCTGGTACCCTCTTCCGATCTGCACCTGCACAAACACACACACACACACACACACACACACACACACACACACACACACACACACACTTAAAACTAATATATCAAAACTAGTAGTAACCTCTCAAACTCTAAAATTTCAACATGGAAACTATTGCCACTTCTAGATTGTAATATGAGGACCACTAACCTATTTGTGTTCAGTCTATAATAATTCACTGCAATTATGAGTCCTGTTTACCATCAGAATTACTGTTATTATAATAAGATAATTATTTGGAACTTCTCATTAGTAGGAGATAGAGGTAGAAGTTACAATATTTTTTTTTAAAGAATATTGCCAAACAAACAAACTTTTGGAGCAAAAATTTAAGATGTCTCCGAAAATAAGGAACAAAGAAATTGGAAGATATATGGAAGACATTACTGAAAAAAAAAAAAAAAACACAACAACTACTAAATATTGGGACAGGAATGGATGTATAGTGCTGTAGCTGATTCGGTGATTATCTGCCTTCATGCGAACAAATTTCAATGTTTTTCTTAAAAGAAATATCCATTTATTGCATGTGAACAACTAACCAACAGGAATGTATTGTCTTCTTCCTTCTTTTCATCTTAAGTATGAATTTAGACAAAATTACTCAAAGACTGCTGTGAGGATTAAATTATTTTAATACTTATTTTATTTTGTGTGCATATGTTAGTATGAGTAACACATATGTACCTAGTACATGGCAGAGTTCAGAAGAGTCTTTATATTCCTTGGGTCTGGATTTACACAGAGATCTTATATGCCTTTTGTCTGAATTTACACAGTTTTGTGAGCTGATATGTCGGTGCAGGAACCAAATCTACAACTTCTGCAAGAGTAATACGTGCTGCTATTTACTGATGAGCCATGCGTTGATCCTGAGACTTAAATAATTTTAATGTCAGTTTTAATGTCTAAGAATGAGTCAAATAAAATTTAGTGATATGATGATGATGATGGCAATGGTGATGGTTATGATGATGATTACTATTATCATCATCATCTATATTTTTCCTATGTTTTAAATTCACAAAGATAGATGACTTCATGTGGATATTCTATTGTAATGTTTCATTGTTATTAGTCATGCAACATTCTGTGCTAATGATTCTAATAATCTTCCTATAGACACAGTCTAGGCTATGTTAGGGAACAATCCTATATGAGCCAATTCTCCTCAGACATTTGTCTTCTGAATAACTGCAGGCATTTAGCTAAGCTATGAAAACTTGAATGATTTTAGTTAAGTGAAGTGTATCCATACTTCAAACCAATTTCCTAGGGGGAAATTTCCCTTGATTCTCCTAAATCACCTCTATTCTCTTGTTAGGAAAAGGTCCTTATACAATAAAGTGACAATAGTTACCCTTTACAAAGGGTTTAATTGGTGTCTAGCATGATTCATTATAAGGCATAGCTCAGAAATACAATGGGCAAATCAAAGAATCACTTTTATGAGTAAAGATTTAATGAGGAAAAAATATTAATGTTATTTGCATGTATTTATAATTTGGTAGTACACAATAAGCAAGTATCTTTCTGAAGTAGTCCGAATTATTGATTGATAGTAAGATTAAAGAGCTATTACTTCAAGCTGCTGGGGCATTTCAATTCTACAAACATGATCAAATGTTTTTGATTTATCACATCTCACATTTCGGGCAATAGTTCCTACTGTTAATACAGATCCTGTAAGAGAGGACTTAAAAAATTCCAATTATTTCGTAATGAAATGTGCTGCTGTGCACAGTTGTAAGCTGTTTCAGTCCTGAGATGCCCACAGACAGTATAAATTTACACCACAGTGATGACACACTTTTCAGTAGGGTGGAGATACCATCTAGGTTTTCTTCTCTATATGTTATTTTATTACTCTATAATTAGATAAATTTAAGAACATAGAAAGTAAGAAATATGTCACCTCTAAATTTTCTCACTTGTAATCTCATCTGTTCCCCAGGCTTTAAATACTTTATATACGCTAATTATTCACAAGTGGAAATTACAGCGTTTACATTTTTTTTCATTTCCAAATGAATATATACTGGTAATAAGCCTAGAACACAACCTTTTTATCTCGATGTGAACCACAGAATGAGTGAATCATTTTTCTCAAGATACATAGCTTCTAGTTGTCAGAAAATTATATGTTCAAGCATTCTGAAAATAGTACATCATACCATTATTTGTAATATTACATCCAATATACATCACTGTAAAATGCCTGTGTTAAGGATGATGCCCCCTTAAGATTGTATAGAGACTGCATGTTGCAAGGAGCTAACTTGTTTTGTTGTCAGAGAATCCTTAAAATAATAAATACATCCTTAAATGCCATATTCTGTGGGTCTCTGAGGTTTTTGAAGACTAACTATTCTACCTCATATATCTATAGAATCATATCTATCTATTAGACCTAGAGCCTCATAGAAAAAGATGAGCATCAAAGAACCTTCTTAAGGAGTTGGCTTAAAATGTGGCACACAAGCCACTGGGAAAAATGTCCTAATTTCTGCCACAGACCAAATTCTGCCTAAAAATGGCCTAGTTTAGATGCAGGCAGAATTGACAGCCAAACTCTGCCAAAACAGGGTAAGCAAGTCCTCAATAGTTCTTGCTTTGCAAATATGTCTGTCAGATATATTGGGCGAGAAGTATGAAGATAATGCTCCAATGTTATAGAGAGTGTTGGGTGATTGTTCAGGCAGTAAACAGTTTCATTCATTTTTTTGTTTTGTTTTGTTTTGTTTTGGTAGCTGCTAACCGGCACTCTAGTTTCACTCAGATATTAAAGTTTTATCCCTTTTCAAGTCTCTGATGGGTTTGAAGACCAGATAGTTTGTCTTTCAATTAAGCTTAGTAGGTTAGGGTTTAAGATATATTTAGATAGAGATAGATATTTTAAGTTAATAGAGATGAAATATGATAGATATTAATCTTCATTCAGAAATTTAGACCCTACAAGATAGGAAAGATGTTTATTTCAATTTTGCCAAATACAAATGGCCAAATCACTATGAATGTAACATTTATATAATTCCTGATTTTCTCGTGGTTCTTCCTGTTGTATGTAGTTTATTTTACTCATGTGTAATAATATAAATGTGTATGTTATAAAAGAAACATAATAAAAATATTTTCAAGAAAAGATTGTATAGAGAACCTACTGAAGGACTATAATAGCAATTCTTTGATTTCTATTAATATACACTTCTGTTGTTAGGCTTCAATGTATTGCTCAATCCAAATAGCAAAGAAGTATCTCTTTTCCTACCTTCAAGGTACTACCAACTCAGAATCTATTAAGAAGTCCTTCCAATTCTATATACAAAACACATATTCAAGTTGCTTATTCTTGTCCATTATTTTCACCTAAGACCTTTTCATCTCTCTATATAATACTCTATCTGATTTCTTTGGTTTTTTTTCCTATAATATGCGAATTTCTTTACATTAGCTGTGAGAGACATTTAGAGAAAAACCAAAATGTAAATCTAGTCATGACATGCCCACGCTTACCAAGCATATGATGGGGAGTAAAAAGGTTTTATTTTCCTCTCTCAGGTTTATCTTTGGGGAACTGCAGATTAACTTACTAAAGATGAATAGGCAAGAGAAAAGACAGATTTAGTCACTTACAAGGTTTGAAAGTTCATAGGAAAAAATGTGACTCAAGGATGCATTTAGAATCTCAGGCTTTTATACAGTCTTCATAGAGGAAGTGGATGAGAGAAAAGAGCACGTACAGGAAACCTGATGACATCTTAGTAGAGGAAGACAGATAAGCAAAGTGTACTTATGGGAAAGCAAATGACTGCTAGGAAAGATAAATGGACCTTTAAGAGAATAGATAGGAAATATGATAGGTTTGTGACAAATCTATTTATGTGTGATATGGGAATTCTCATTTCAGGTGATAAGAGTCTATCTTCCCTAGCTGATGAAGGGAGGGTATTTATGAAGTTGAGCTAATTTGAATTCTTGTTAAAAGAGCTGCTTTTAGCTGGAGAGGGAATTTCAGAAACTCAGAAATCTCATGCTCAATAGTATTGTTATGTCACAGAAGTGTATTCTAGAGTTGTTAATCAGCCACATGATGATCTCCAAGCAGAAGCCTTTGTAGAAAATAGTATGTAATTTCTGTCCCAGGCAATTTTGGAGCAGAATGGCCATGTAATAGCTTTGTTGTCTTCTATTCATTATAAAATTAAAACCGAAATGGATCCTGTTCTAATTGACTTTGTACCTGCCTCTTTCTAAACTTCATCTTAAATAATTTCGCCCTCACTTACAGTTTAGAAATGTGTTTTCACAGATCATACCAATCTAATTTCCACTGTTATGAAAAAAAAAAAAAGAAAAGAAAAGAAAAGAAAAAATTAAGCCAATTCTCCATCAGAATCTCACTTTTGATGAACAAATTTAAAACATATTTAACTTCTCTACATTTATGTACTGATTTCTTCTCCACATCTTAGCTTATATCATCTATCTATCTATCTATATATATCTATCTATCTTCTATCTATCTATTATGTACCTACCTACCTACATACATACATACATACATACATCTCCACCTAACTACTTACGTACCTAATTTGATTGTAAACTTGGGTACATATGAAATCATCCATAACCCAAGTATCTAGGTATATATTTAATGGAAATTTTAACTGGATATTTTGGAATCAGAAGATCTATCATAAATATGTGCCAGACCTTTTAGTAGCATACTACATAAAGGACATAGATAGAGAATTTTTTTCTTTTTTCCTGGTTGTCTTCACTTTCATTGACAAATTCATCTATTCTGTAGCTGGGGTATTTTTCATAAGTATCAGAGACAATGTCTTCTTCAAAATAAATTAGATTCCCAATGTAGACAAAACATCAGCTACTCTCCAGGAATCCCCTGGAACTCCACTAGCAGACTGGTAATTCTGAGACATCCAGACCTGTAGACTGAACAATGACTGGATTCATAGCCTTTCTATCTTAAACAGCCATCATTGGACTACTCAGCCCTCAATTTTTAAGCCACTCTAAAGAGTCACATATATGTGTACATGTACTATTTTCTAGAGTGTCTTATATATATAATATTATATATATAACACATGTTTTTGTGTGTCTTACTTAATTTTGTGTTTCTATTTCTTGTTATTTCTTAACTTTGCATCTTATCTTTCATTTTTTCTAGATCATCAAATTTAATAATTATTGTTTTATTGTAAATATGCATTGCCATTTTCCATGCTGATTAGTCTGATTCCAGTTTGGAGCTCCTCATCCCTTACTTCAGCTTAGTATCTCTCCTCCAGACTGTACAAGATATTGAAAAGAAAATTAAGACATTCCTCAGTTATCCAGTCAGTGGTGGTACACACCTTTAATCTCAGGACTTAGGAGGCACGGGCAGATGGATCTCTGTGAGGTAAAGTCGAGCGTGGTATACAAAGTGAGTTTGAGGACACCCAAGGCCACACAGAGAAACCCTGACTTGAAAAAACAAACAAAAAACCACAAAACACCTCACTAAACAAAAGAAAAACAAAAACAAATACAACAAAAACACAACCCCAAAATCTTGCCCTAGATAACATCAAAATAGAGGATTCAATGAATAACTACAATTAATTAATTTAAAGAGTACAATATGTACAGAAAAAGTACTAAATATGTGGCTTGGTATAGGTGACTCAATAGATAGGGAATTTGTATAAGCCTGGTAAACTCAGTTTAGTCTTTGGCATCCACATAAAGATGGAGGGATAGAAATGACTTTCACAGAGTTATCTTCTGACTTGTTGTGGCACATGTATGCCCACATATATACATATCATAGTAATTTTAAATAGTCTTGTAAAGTGTTGAATATGTGCTAACTTCAAAAGATAAAGCAAAATTGGAAAATCTACTTTGTAAGGATCTGAAAATTGCTGAAGGATGACACCACATTCAAATAGCATGCAAAATCAAGGAGCATTTATTCTGCAGAAATAGCCTGAATACAGGAATCAATCAACCATACAAAATGGCAGTGACCATGATGGGAAGCTAGCAGGCTCTTTTAAAGGCTTCTAGGGGAAATTCTGTCTGTTACTTCATGACTCTAAGTGGGATTGGCCAGCGTCTGTGGAGGCAGGCAGTGCTCAAGAAGGCTACTGTGGTTCTAGTCATGTCCTTTCAGTGTCGGCTGGTTGTCACAACTTTTAAAAATAATTCACATTTAGAGTCCCAATAGGATGCCTTCCCCTCTGTCCCAGTTTCCTGGTAAGTGAAGGCTTTCGTGGGACATGCCCCTTGGGCTAGTATGCAGATATAAGTGAGTATATACCATGTGATTCTTTCTGCTTCTGGGTTAACTCACTCATTATGATCATTTCTATCTCAATCCATTTATCCACAAATTTCGGGAATTCCTTGTTTTTAATAGCTGAGTAGTATTCCATAGTGTATATGTACCACAGTTTCTTTATCCACTCTTCTATTGAGGGACACTTAGGCTGTTTCCATGTTCTGGCTATTATGAATAAGGCTGCTATGAACATGGTTGAGCAAATTTTCTTGTTGTGTGCTGGAGCATCTTCTGGGTATATTCCAAGGAGTGGAATAGCTGGGTCTTGAGGAAGCCCTATTCCCATTTTTCTGAGATAGCACCAGATAGATTTCCAAAGTGGCTGTACTAGTTTGCATTCCCACCAGCAATGAAGGAGTGTTCCTCTCTCCCCACATCCTTGCCAGCATGTGGTGTCGCTTGAGTTTTTGATCTTAGCCATTCTGATGGGTGTAAGATGGAATCTCAGAGTTGTTTTGATTTGCATTTCCCTGATGACTAAGGAAGTTGAGCCTTTCTTTAAGTGTTTCTCAGCCATTTGTTACTCCTCTGTTGAGAATTCTCTGTTTAGTTCCAAGCCCCATTTCTCTATTGGGTTATTCGGTTTGGTGGTGTTTAATTTCTTGAGTTCTTTATATATTTTGGATATTAGACATCCTATTGGGACTCTAAATGAGAGATGCATGGGAGAATAGCAAAATAAAAGGATACAGAGGGTCCTAGAAATCTACAAGTAGAACAATATGATAGGCAGATTTGGGCCCAGGGGTCCCGCTCAAACTAAGGCACCAGCCAAGGACAATACAGGAGGTAAACTTTAAAACCCTTCCCAGATCTAGCCAATGGTCAGAATATTCTCCACAGCTGAGTGGAGAGTGTGATATGACTTTCTCACGTACTCTGGTGCCTCACATTTGACCATGTCCCCTGGAGGGGGAGACCTGGTGGCACTCAGAGGAAGGACAGCAGGTAACCAAGAAGAGACTTGATACCCTATGAGCATATACGGGGGGAGGTAATCCCCCCCCAGGAACAGTCATAGGGGAGGAGAATAATGGGAAAATGGGGGGGGGGAAGGAATGGGAGGACACAAGGGATGGGATAAACATTGAGATGTAACAAGAATAAATTAATAAAAAATAAATAAATAAAACTGGATACCCCCCCCCCAAAAAAAATAATTCACATTATCTGGTTTCTCTCTGAAGTTGAGAAAGTTATTTGAATGAAATTTGGCCCTCTAAATGCTTTTTTCCTAATAATGAAAATGATAAGGTATATTTTTATTCAAACAGAATACTTTCTATTCAATCTGTAATAAGAGATTGGATGTGGACTGATCCTATATTTATACCCAAAAAGGAAAAGGAAAACAGAGAGATAACAGAAACAAACATTTTTAACCCTAAGCTAGCATATGGATCTGATCACCCTTCAATGATGCCATCCACATGTGAACCTACATAGTCTAGTTATGCTATACTGAAATTTACTTCTTTTTTTTTTTCTTCTTGAAATCAAATGCCATACTCTTGAGTAACAGATTCATTGTCAAATGTTTGAATAACAGCAGATCATTTATGAGGCTCACAGCCAATTAGCTTTTATTTGTACCTTCTATTGTTCTTTTTTCTATATGCTAAGATTCCTTTATTTATTTACTTTGGAAATAAGATTATACTATGTGGCTGTGGCTATACTGAAATTTTCTGTGTCATCAGAGCTGGCCTCGAATTTACAGTATTCTCTGTAAATTCTGGGAATAAGGTGTTTGGCATTTTACTCAACACATGTGCTTATTATTTTTAATTCCACTACTCAGTGCATCTCTGTAAGTTTGAGGCACATGTGCTTTACACATTAAGACCCTGTTTCAAAAACAAAGACTAAGACAAAATAAAAAATGTGGGTGTTAGAGAGAAGGCTTAGCTGTTACTTGTCAAGGATCCAAGTAAATTTATGTCAGAAAGCTCACAACTGCCTGTAACTTCCACTACAGTGTGATGCCTCTGCCTTAGCAGACAGCTGTATTCATGTGCACATGAGTACATGCATATGTATGTACACACACACACACACACACATACACACACACTTTCCTTTTAAGTAACAAAACCAAATTTTAACAATGAAAATAAATCATGTTATTCTACTATTTATTTAAGCACAAAAGAAAAGACTTATAATTTGAGTGTATGAACAGCCACTTCTTGAAATGATGAGGAATGTGTATATTTGATGGCACTTCTTGGACAATCAATACACACTACTATTCACTTTTAATCATCTTACAACTCAAAGTTTTCAGAGAAAGTAAGAAAATTGATTGTTTAAGTTTAAGTTCACGAGGTAGCTTCATTACCTGTGTTGAGATAGAATAATGCAGAAAAGTAATAATGTACTTCTCAAAATAGAAAGCACTTCATGATTTTATAATTATTAGATCAGATCTTTCTTTGAAGAGGCTGACCCCCCAAAACCTGACCTAATAACTATTTTGTGGCTTCATCATTATTTATCGTCATGGTTTTATACTTTCGTACTTATCAGGAAAAACAGCTCATGTTATTTGCAGCAAATGAGACATGCTGTCTCTGACTCAATAGCTGTTTGATTCCAGAAAATATTTTCTCATTATACATTTTTAAAAATGATTTTTAATGATCTTGCTTCATCAATGAGACAGTCATGACAACCTTGTAAGTTCAGCATAACCCTTGTAGAGAAACTACAGTGTGTTTCTTTTAGCATCTCCTACTACACATTCAGCCAGTCTAGGATCAGAACTAGAGAAAACTTCAAATCTTTTTGCATGCTTAACCTCTTTCAAAAAATCCACATCCACGAGGAGGAGGATGTTCTTCCGTTTTTTTATGATTTTATCACAGTAATAAACCTATCCTGTAAGTTGTCCAAAATCAGTAGTTTGGTTTACATAGAAAAAATGGAGCCACAACTCTGATGTCTTTAGTCACTTTTTGTAGCTAAGATTTTTTGTAAACTAAATTGATAAAATTAGACTTTATCCAAAAAAGAGAACAAGCTACATCACTTTTTTTTTCCTGAGTACATAGTTTTCTTCCTTGATATCTGAAAATTGGAAGAAAATTAAGTATCTTGCACATTTAAAATATAGGTTGATTTTCATATAAAAAGTAAAGCTTCTAACAGCAAAAAGAACTGTCTTTGCCAGAACATAGGATATTTGTGAGGAAAATATTCTATCAAAGGTAAGTAAGTTTTTCTTTGGCTGTTGTTGCTTTGTTTGCTATCAATGGTAGTAACTAGTGGCAAAAGCTCATATTTCTCAAATATTCTGCTTTGCCTTTGCTCTGATTAGCTAATCATATCAGAATGTTAAGTCTGTGTGTCACCAATGGGCAGAGACTCAATCACTATTTACAGAAGGGATAAAAAAGGAAGCCATCTTGATCAGTGTGCCTGATAGCATAGTTTTTGAATCTGGCACACTTTTTGTTTTTCAGAAAAAAAAAATGTCTTGCTGAGCTATATTTGTTAGTTCTTGTGCTCTTGTTTGAGAAATCAATATTATTTATTGTTTCTAATTTTATTCATCTATCCACTACTAGTAGAGACATAGCATACAAGTGTAAATAGTAGAAGACATAGCCTCTGCCCTAACACACACTCACACAAAAACACTATCCTTGTACCAAATGTCCTTCAGCTTATGTTCTTGAGAAACAGAAAGTTAATATATATAGATAGATTATTTATTTTAAAAAGTAGTCAAGCCTAAAAAAAAGAGACTGAATTGGGCTGTTTTAAGGCAGAAAGGGGCCTAATGGGTTTTCCCAGGTGATTTTAAATATTTAAGTAGTAAGTTTAAGGCACCTTGCCCTTTTGGTCTCTAAACAAATTTTAGAAGTATATCCTGCAACTGCTTTTGTTTCCATCTCCAGGAACTGTCCCACTTCATTCCCCAGTGTCCAAGGTCAGTTCATCTTAAATTAGAGTTACACATTAATCTGCTCTGTGATTCCCCTTATCTTGATGAACTTGGATGTGTCAAGTACAGCTGAATTGATTTTCCTTTCTCATTCCCAGTAACCCTTATATACTGATTTTCAATGTATAAGTGAAGCTAATTCTTTGTGTGCCTCTATATTTTTCTTTTCCTCTCCTCTTCCTCTTCCTCTCCTCCTCCATGTCAGCTTTTTGAGACTGAGTTTGAGACTGACTCTCTTGGAACTCACTCATGGAGACTGAAGTGGCCATGTTCCTGCCAGGCAGTACTAGTAGAGGGAGGGGAACACCAACCCACCCACAAAACCTTCAACCTAAAATTTGCCCTGTCTACAAGAAGTACAGAGATAAAGAGGGACAAAGGTTGAGGGAATGACAAACTAATGACATGATCAACCTGAGACCAACCCCAGAGAAGAGAGCTGATCCCTAACACTATTAATGATATTCTCCTATTCTTGTAGACAGGACCCTAGTATAACTGTCTTCTGAGAAATTCGATGCAGCAGCAGATTGAAACAGATCCCAAGACTTGAAGCCAAACATGAGGTGAGTCTTGTGGAAGTGTGGGGGGAAGGAAAGAAAGATAGAGGAAGGACAAAAAATCCACAAGAAGACCAACAGAGTCCATTAACGTAGGTCCATGGGGGCATATACAGATTGAAGCAACAACCACAGAGCATACATGACCTGGACTTAGATCTCCTACACATATGTAACCAATAGGCCGTTTGGTCTTTATATGGGTCGTCTAGCAAGTGGAGCACAAGCTGTTTCTAACATGGACTCTGTTGCATGCTCTTATATCACTTTCCCTTTGTGAGACTGCCTTGCTTGGCCTCAGTAGAAGAGGATGTGCTCAGTCCTAATGGGACTTGGTGTGCTGGAGTGGGTTGAATAGTCAGAGGAGGTGTTTCCATGCATGTCTGTATGCATGTGGTGTACATATATCTATGTACAAAAACACTAATCTATATAAAATTTAAAAAATAATGTACAAAGAAAAAATAGCAGGGTAGTCGTGGCACAAGCCTTTAATCTCAGCATTTGTGAGGCAAAGGAGTGTGAATCATACTGAATTTTATGCCAGCCTGGTCTACCGACTGAGTTTCTTATTTTTAAGTTTATTTATTCACTTTACACCCAGAACACAGAACCTTCCCTCCTCTTCTCTTTGTCCCACCATCCCACCTTTCCCCCATTTTGCTCCTCCCCTTCTTCTCAGAAAAGGAAACATATGGCTATAAACTGCGAGGAGGTTGTGTAGAATCAAACCAGAGACCTCTGAAAATACATTCAGTGCTCTCAACCACTGAGACATCATTTCAACTCCAGGAATTTTTTTTATTAAAGAAAAGTAGGTGAAATGTCTTCAGAAAATCTTTTCCTAAATAGAATTATTACATGACATGAGATGGTTGTTTTGTCTTTAGGAAGTTAAGAAAAAGTAGAACTTTGTGACTTTCTCTCATTTTAAGCTGGGATAGAATGTAAACCCAAACTGTTCATCAAGCAAAGGAAAGCATTACTAGATGAAAAATTTACTGGTGGTCAATAGAATACACTTACAAGGATAGAAAGGTGGATCACTGATTAAGAGCACTTGTTACTATTCCAGAAGAACCAGATTCAGTTCCCATTACACAAATCAGGCAATGGCTCACAACTACTGACAATTACAGTTCTAATAGATATAAACCTCTTCTTGCTTCTGAGAACACCAGACATACATATGGTACACATGCATATAGTCAGGCAAATAATAACATATAAAATAAAAATAAATATGCATTTTAAATATTTATATTAAATTTAATTATATGATAGAAACCCAAGGAAAAGTAGCACATTTCCTTAGTGGAGAAGGCACATGATATCTCTTATCTTAAAATGGAGGAGGGATCAAGTAGTGAGATTTATGGAAGTAGTAATGGACCACTAGCAAATGTTATGATTAGCATCAGATGGTATGTGAGACCTCTAGCAGAGGTTTCCACAATTTTTTATAACTAATCTATCTGATGTTTCAAACAATGTATTTGAAAAGCAGCAATATGGAAGATTTTTTTCTGTTACTACGAAATTTCATAAGACTATTGCTACGTTGGGATATGGGATTTGAAATAATTGGAATCTGTGTTCTTGGATTATGGTCCTAATATTTGGTTAATAAATAATTCCTGTCTTCTACTATCTGTGATGAGATTTATGTTTTGATGTACATAAAAGTTTTATACGGTTTTGACTAGCATGATCAATGAGAAAGGAAATAGATATTCAAAAAAAGCTAAAAGAGTTGGAAAGAAATGACAGTATGAAAATAACAGATAAGCCAGGTGGTGGTAGCTCATGCCTTTAATCCCAGCCCTCAGGAGACAGAGGCAGGTGGATCCCTGTGAGTTCAAGGCCAGCCTGGTCTACAATACAAGTCCAGGACAGCCAACAGCCAACGGTACACAGGGAAACCCTTTCTTGGAAAAAAAAAAAAAAAGAAAGAAAGAAAGAAAAAGAAAATAACATTTGAGTCTTTCTGCTTCTGGGTTAACTCACTCATTATGATCATTTCTAGCTCAATCCATTTGTCCACAAAATTTGGGAATTCCTTGTTTTTAATAGCTGAGTAGTATTCCATTGTGTATATGTACCACAGTTTCTTTATCCGTTCTTCTACTGAGGGACACTTGGGCTGTTTCCATGTTCTGGCTATTATGAATAAGGCTGCTATGAACATGGCTGAGCAAAGTTTCTTGTTGTGTGCTGGAGCATCTTCTGGGTATATTCCAAGGAGTGGAATAGCTGGGTCTTGAGGAAGCCCTATTCCCATTTTTCTGAGATAGCACCAGATAGATTTCCAAAGTGGCTGTACTAGTTTGCATTCCCACCAGCAATGAAGGAGTGTTCCTCTCTCCCCACATCCTCGCCAGCATGTAGTGTCACTTGAATTTTGGATCTTAGCCATTCTGACGGGTGTAAGATAGAATCTCAGAGTAGTTTTGATTTGCATTTCCGTGATGACTAAGGAGGTTGAACAAATGGTATATACTCACTAATATCTGCATACTAGCCCAAGGGGCATGTCCCATGAAAGCCTTCACTTACTGGGAAACTGGGACAGAAGGGAGGACATCCTATTGGGACTCTAGATGAGAGAAGCATGGGAGAATAGCAAAGTAGAAGGATCCAGAGGGTTCTAGACAGCTAGAAGAAGAAGATTATGATAGGCAGATTTGGGCCCAGGGGTCCCGCTCAAACTAAGGCACCCACCAAGGACAATACAGGCGCTAAACTTCAAACCCCTACCCAGATCCAGCCAATGGACAGGACATTCTCCACAGTTGAATGGAGAGTGAGGTGTGACTTTTACATTAACTCTGGTGCCTCATATTTGAACATATACCCTGGAGGGGGAGACCTGGTGGCACTCAGAGGAAGGATAGCAGGTTATCAAGAAGAGACTTGATACCCTATGAGCATATACAGGGGGAGGAAATCCCCCTCAGGAACATTCATAGGGGAGGGGAATAAGGGGAAAATGGGAGGGAGGGAAGAATGGGAAGATACAAGGGATGGGATAACCATTGAGATGTAACAAGAATAAATTAATAAATAAAATAAAATAAAATGTCTTAAATTCTTTCAACCTACAATGTTACTTGGTGGTTTTTGAAAATAATGGGATTTGAGTCATACTTCATGCCCTAGATGGAAATACTACTTTCTCAACTACCGGGATGGTTATATGATTACAGCTGAGGCTTCCTGGTAAAGAAGGGAGTTTTTACCTTTCTTAAAATTCTCTAAACACTGGACACATTTAACTCATGAGACTGAAATGAACTCTCCTTTTTCCTTTGTCATCCTTCAATAGCATATAATTCTCTAAGAAAATCTACATGTATTTTCTACAATTTCTTGATTAAGTGCAGAAATCTACCAGACCTTCAAAGAAAAGCTAATACCAATAAAAATGTTGTGCTTTTCATAAAAGTTTTTATGCCATTTAAAGTTTAACTATATACAGGCTAGGTAAAATTCTAGTTTCATTTTTATATATGTAGACATACAGTGTTTCCAGAGTCATTTGTTTAAGAGGATGCCCTTTCTTCAACAACTGTATTTCTTATCTTTCTGTAAAATCAAATAGTAGAATTATTTTATATCCAAGTCCTCTAGTCTATGCTATTTATCAATGTGCCTGTTTTTTTAAAAGCAGGAACATGCTACTTTTTCTTTAAATGGCTCTATAGTACAACTTTGATTGAGGTATAATGATATTTTCAGCAATATTCATATTGTTCAAGATTGTTTGCGATACCTGGAGGACTGTTTTTCCACATCAATGTTAGAGTGTTTGTTCAATCCTGTGATAAATGATGTTGGAATTTTGATGGGGATTGTATCAAATCTGTATATTGCTTTTGGTAAGATAGTCTTATTCATAATATTAATCTTATCAACCTATGATCACAGAAGATTATCAAAGGTTTTCTTACTTCTACCCCCTTAGTATTTTGAGGTTTTCAATGAACATATGTTTCAAGACTTTGCTTAATATTTTTTGAGTTTACCATAAGTTGAACTGCTTCTCTGACTTCTTCTTCAGTGTGTTTCCAATTCACATATAGTAATAATATTGTTTTTTATGTTAATTTTGTATCCTGTCTCTTTGCTAAAACTGTTCATCAGTAATACTTTTCAAGTATAATCACTAGGGTCTATCATGTGTAGTTTATATCATTTGCAAATAAAAGTAATTAGATATTTTTTTTTCAATTTAATTGTCTTTATTCTCTTTCTCTTGTCTTATTGTTCGAAGACTTGACGAAACATATTGAACAGGAGAAAGTTTTCACAATTCAGCAGGATGATGGCTGTAGGTTTATATATGTTCCCTCCATATCCAGTTCCTAAATGCTTTAAAATTTTTTTTATTAATTTATTCAGACTACATCCCAATTTCCATTCCCTTGCTTGTCTCTTCCCATTCCTCCCTCCCTCCCTTTTTCATCCTACTTCCATCCCCTAGGTTTGTGACAGAAAGGGACCTCCTACCCCACCATATGGTCAAAGCCTATAAAGTCTCATGTTCGTAGACTGCCTATTCTTTTCTGAGTGTTACCAGGCCTCCCCACCAAAGGAAAGTGGTCAAATATGGGGCACCAGAGTTCATGTCAGAGTCAGTCCCCACTCTCTACATGACTCTGGAAACTGTCCTCTTGCTTGGTTAGATCTGAGTAGGGGTTCAATATTTATTCCGTGTATTTTCTATGGTTGGTGCAGTAGTTTGAGTACATCCTCCTGGGTCCAGTTCTGACCATCATGATGCTCTTCTTGAAGGTTTCTAGGACCCTTTGGATCCTTCTATTTCATTATTCTCCCATACTTCTCTCACCGAGTGTCCGAATAGGAGGTCCCTGCACCTATCCTAATCCCCTGGTAAGTGAAGATTTAGGGGACATCACTATTGAGCTAGTGTCCAATTATAAGTGAGTATATGCCATGTGAATATTTCTGAGTCCGGGTTAACTTACTCAATATGATCATTTCTAGTTCAATCCGTTTGCCCACAAATTTCAGAATTTTCTTGTTTTTAATAGGTGTGTAGTATTCCATAGTGTAAATGTACCACAGTTTCTTTCTCCATTTCTCTACTGAGGGACACTCAGGCTGTTTCCATGTTCTGGCTATTTTGAATAAGGCCACTATGAACATGGTTCCCTGTTGTGTGGTGGAGAATTTTCCGGGTATATTCCAAGGAGTGGAACAGCTGGGTCTTGAGGTAGCCAAATTTCCAGTATTTTTAGAAAGCACCAAATTGATTTCCAAAGTGGTTGTACAAGTTTGCAGTCCCACCAGCAATGAAGGAGTGGTCCCTTTTCTCCACATCCTGGCCAGCATGTGCTGTCGCTTGAGTTTTTCATTTTATCCATTCTGATGGGTGTAAGGTGGAATCTCAGGGTTGTTTTGATTTGTATTTCTCTGATGGCTAAAGACCTTGAGCATTTCTTTAAGTGTTTCTCAACCATTTGTTATTCTTCTGTTGAGAATTCTCTCTTTAGTTCTGAGCCCCATTTCCTGATTGGGTTATTTGTTTTGGTGGTGTTTATTTTCTTGAGCTCTTTATATATTTTGGATATTGGACCTTTGTCTGATATAGGATTGGTGAAGATCTTTTCCCAGTCTGTAGGCTGTCACTTTCTTCTGTTGACCATGACTTCTGCCTTACAGAAGCTTCTCAGCCTCATAAGGTCCCATTTATTAATTATTGAACTTAAGACTAACATCTAATTAAATGGAGAGATACTCAAGGAAATTCCTCTAAAATCAGTGACCAGGCAAAGATGACCACTTTCTCCATATCTCTTCAAAATGGTTATTGAAGTACTAGCCAGAGCAATAAGACAATAAAAGGAGATCAAGGGGATATAAACTGGAAAGAAGGAAGTTAAATTATTCCTCTTTGCAGATGATATGATAGTGTATATAAGTGACCCCCAAAATTCCACCGGAGAACTACAGCTGATAAAAACCTTAGCAAAATGGCTGGATACAAAATTAACTTAAAAGAGTCAGTGGCCTTCCTATATACAAATGACAATTGTGCAGAGGAAGAAATTAGAGAAACTACATCCTTCAAAATAGCAGTAAGCAACCTAAATGCTTTTTAACATGAAAAGATATTTAATTTTATAAAGGGTCTTTTCTGCATCTATTGAAATGATCATGCTATTACTGTATTTCTGTCTGTTTTCCTAACGATTTCATTTGCTGATTTCTGAATGTTGAAGCACTTCTGGACTAATATCAACTTCATAATTATGAATGAACATTTTCTTTTTCAGTGTTTTTTCAAGTATTTTATTGAGAATTTTATATCTATATTCATCAAGTATATTGGTCTGTCATTTTTGTTATGCCTTCATTTGGTTTTAGAATCAGGGGAATTTTAACTTCATAAAAATAATTTACAAGCCTTTCTTAGTTTCTAGTATTTCATGGAATGATTGAGGTGGATGTTAATACTTCTTGAAAGCCTGGACAAATTATACAATAGAACTATGCTTTTAATTTGTATATATGTATGTATCTGTGTGTATTTTTGTAAGTACATAAGTATATATATAATAAATTATTCATTATATATATGCATGTACATATGTAGCCTTTCATTTTTTTAGACTTCCAAATTTAATGGTATTTAAGATTTCATGAGACTGTGTTAATTATGGTAATTCTCACTTTGGTGAAAGAGTAAACCTTAAGCAACTTGAAAAAGAAAGGGTTTATTTGTCTTACAATTTCACACTGTATTCCATCACTGAGGGAAGTCAAGACAGAAACTCAAACAGGACAGGAACCTGAAGGTGGGAACTGATGAAAAGACCATACTTAATGGATTGCGTTTAATTATTTCATCTGTCTTTGTTCTTACAGAACCCAGAACCACTAGCCTAGGGACAATATCACCCACAAAGTTCTGGGCCCTCTCTTCATCAATCAATAATTAATTGGCCTACAGCTTGATTTTATGAAGGCATTTTCTCAATTGAGTTTCTTTCCTTTTTGATGACACTTAACTGTATCAAGTTGACCGAAAAATACTGAGGACAGGTATGTGCACATGATTTTCTAAATCTCATTGGTATCTAGTTTCATGTTTTTGTTTCATTTCTATTGTTTATTTATTTGGGTAACACTTATTTTATTGGTAATTTTGGCTAAGAATCTGTAAATTTACCTTATTTTCCAATGAACCAAGTCTTTTTTTCATTCATTCTTTTTGTTGATTTTTTGTTTTTGTTTTTTATTTTGTTAATTTCTTTCCTGGACTTAATTATTTCTTTAAATCTAGTAATTTTGGATTTGGCTTTTTCTTTTTTCTTTTTAATATGTTCACTTTATAACCCAATTGTAGGCACCTCCATGTTGCCTTCCAGTCCAGCCCTCTATTCCTCATCTCCTCTCTCCCTTAGCCTTCAGAAAGGGGGTGCCCTCCTCCCATATCACCTGACCTCATAGGCTTTTTCTTGTTTTATCAAGACCATAAGGTGACTTCCTACATTATTCATTAAGATATGTCTGGTCACTTTGGTTGTTTATTTTGTTTTGTTTTGTTTTGTTTTGCCTTTAAGTGTAGAAAGTTTGTTCTAATTAATGTATTTATTAACTTTACATCACCCTGCTGACATCAGCTCACCAGACCCTGAAACTGAACAAGAGCTGTCAAAAGCTGACTCTTTAAAAAAAACATATCAAACGTGTCCTGGAGACAAGTGTCCTTGGAGAGGCTCTCCAGTTGAGATATGCTTGGTTTAAAAAGCCAGAGATCTGGCATGCAGGCTCACACTCCTGTTTCTCCCTCCAGCATATTGTTTGGTTGTGTGTCTTTCCATGTGTTTCTTTTAGCTGCTGGATGAAAATTCACAACAGACAGTTATGCTAGGTTTCTGTCTGCAATCATAACAGAGTATCATTAATAGTGACATGGGTTGTCTCTTTACCATGGCATAAGTCTCAATTTGGGCCACTCATTGGTTTGTCATCTGCTCTTTTTTAGAAATTTTACTTTATTATAATTTATTGCCCCGGCTCATGGGACAAATTGAACAGGGTTCCTCAAAGAGGGAGTGAGGATTGAAAGTCAAGTCTGGAGATTTTTGATTCCCACTCATTTTAATGGAGGAAAGTAGACTCTATATAGCAAGGTTACCAGAAGCTCTATTGTAGTCTCATTTCCCCTAACCCCCAGGCAAGAATACATTTCTCTCAATATCTCCCTCTAAGAACTTCTTTAATCCTCTGGGTAACTCCCTGTAAGAACTTCACTATTTCTCTGAGTAGTTCAATGTAAGGAATTCCCTATTTCTTTCAAAGGTAAACAACCCAAAGACAGCCTAAACACAAGACCACCTTCAGCAAAGATCAACAACTGGAGGGTCACAGCTTGCAGCCTAAACATGGGATTTCTAAACATGACTAAATTTAGCATGGCTCCCCACAATTTATTCAGATTGCATCTTTATTTTTATCCTTGTATCTAGCCATTCCTATCCTCCCTCCCTCTTTTAGCCTATTTCTTTCCACTAGACCTCTGACAGAAATGGATCTCCTCCATGACCATATGATCACAGCCTATCAGGTCTCATCTGGATAGCATACTTTCTCTTTCTCTGTGTACCTACAGGGCCTCCCCACCAAAGGGAAGTGATCAAATTTGGGGTACCATAATTCATTTCAGAGGAGTCCCTGCTTCCCTTACAACCGTGGGGAATGAGCTGTCTATTGGCTTTATCTAGGTCAAAGTTCACTGTCATTGGTTGGTGTGACAGTTTGTACAGGCTGCCTTTTATCATAGCTGTACTTTGAGAGGCTCCACCAAGCAGTGGATCCAAACAGTTGAGGAGACACATAGCCAATTATTGGGTGAAGCATAGGAAGTCTTATGGAAAAATAGGGGTGTGTATAGAAGAACATTGAGATGATAGGAGCTCCATGGGAAGACCAATAGAAGGAGGATGAAATTGCTGGGGCTTGTTAAAACTTATTTGTTGGAGCCGCTCTGGTTTATCCACTGAGAGTTTGTGTGAGTGTGTTTCTTTCTGCCTTTTCTTTTACCTTTTATTTTACTTTTTTTTCTTCACTGGCCCTTGAAGAGTTAAAAGGGTTCAGCTTTCTTGTTGGTCAGAAACAGCATTGCACCAGATAATTCAGTTTAGTGACCTCAGAGAAAAGTATGTTAAGTGATCTTTTGCTAACTATATACCCACATTCCCATTTTCCCCAGTCAAAGCTGTCCTTCAACAGTTGAAGTTATTTTCAATATTCTTTATTATTCTAAGTGCAAAACATAATGATGGTAGAATATTCTCCAAATGACACTCATATTACTCCTGTAACATCCCCTCCGAAGCTGAGGGAACATTGTGGAGAAGGAGGTGGAGACGGAAAGTGGAAAAGAGTTTTAATACAGCAACATGGCTGTTCTGGAAAGAGATCATATCCAAAGACCTTCTAGGTCTATGTGATTTGGCCAAATGAAAACACACTCTGGATTACAGAATCCTCTGGCTGAATAGAGATATACAATTAGTATATACTTTCAATTTGAAACAGTGAAAGTAAGTTTAGTTTGTACAAGGAAACAGACATATTTGAAAGTGATGTTTAATTGATGCTCAGACAAAATGACATTGATTGGACAGAATGAGTCAGTGATAGTATATGCCCAACTATCAGAAGAAGAGAGCAAGGAAGGGAGGCAACTTAAGAGCATCACAGGAAGAGAGAGATTTTATTGAGAATTTCTTACTGGAACAGTTTTATTGAGATGGGTTGCAGAAAGAACAAGGAAACACAGGTAAAGACAGAAAAAAAAAAAACAGAGAGTGAGGAGCCAGATTAAAACATGTTGTCAGCATTAGTTTGAGGACAGGCAGGGCAATTCAGTGAGAAGCTATGAAATGCATATTTGAATCAGTCAGCATGGATAGGAGTTCAAGCCAAAATAGCTGAATTGATCCAGCCAGAAAGATTTTAGAAGACCAGAAAGACATGGGAATAGCTCTGATCTCATCTTCTCATCTGAGGAAATAAAAACATTTACATGAAACAATTTAAGACCTGGTATATAATAATGTTCCACAATAAGGTGTCTTCTGAATATGACATGGTTGCTGCTTACACAAACTCATAGCAGCTATGGTTACCTGCATAAGACATGCATGAGATTAGGCCCTTCAATATTTCATTATGAATTCCCACTTATCCTTGAAGAACTACTGTCATTTAATCACTGCATTGATGGTAGATATCATTTTTTAGTGGTATAATGGTATCATTTTATTTCAGTGAAAAATAGACTAGTAATAACCCTAATTAAATAAATGGTCACATGGAAAGAGACACAAGGAGGATGATTTGTTGAAATCAAGGATTAGCATAAGAAGTAACAGCAAAGAACAAATAAATTTCATGTATATATGAAACTATCAAAGAATAAATTTTAAAATGAAAAGAAAAAAATAGTGTATACAATTGAAATTTTTGTAAAAGATCTCTGAAAGGCCACAAAACCAATAAATGGTATAAAGAAGAAAAATGTGTCCATAATTTTAAGTCTTTTATATCTGCTTAATACTCTGTTCTAGCTACTTTTATGTCAACTTGACACAAGGCAGACTCATTTAGGAAAAGAGATTTACAATTAAGAAAATGCCATAATTTTTGCCTGTGTGCAAATCTGTAGTACATTTTCTTGATTAATGGTTAATGTAGTTAGAGCCAGTTCACAGGGGACAGTGCCACTCCTAAAAAGTAGTCTTAGATGATGAAAGAATGCAGGCTTACTAGGTCATGTGGCACAATCCAGAAATAAAAAGCATTCTTCCATGGCCTCTGCAGAAGTCTTGCCTTGAATTCATTCTTTAAATTGCATAGATAATGGACTACAAAACTCAAAGACAAAATACTCTTTCCTCCCCAAGTTAATTTTGAGCATAGAATTCTAGCAAAGCAATAGAAATTGTGACTAGAATATCTTTCAAATACAATCAAATCCTGGCATGGTCAAGATCATTAATCCAAACACTCAGTAGCAGAGAAATAAAGAGTGAGAGATCCAGGCTATTTGGTTCTGGATAATTTGGGGCAAGAAAATTCTCTCTAGACTAATCAATAAAACCCCCAATGCCTCTCATTTGGGTGTGTTGTTCAATGAGGTCTTCCACAACCCCCTCCCCCAAATACCGCAGGCTATTTCCCTTGGTGTATGTTATCTCCCAGAACATCATAATAAGACCTTATTGCTGAAGACAACTCTTATTTGAATCATGAGACATGATGAATTCAATCTGTATGGACTTGGTAATGTCCCTTCATCATCTATAAACTGTAAATGAAATAAACCATTTCTTTCCCAAGTTGCTTTTGGTCATAATACTTTAACACAGCAATAAAAAAAAATAAACAGCATATTTCTAGATACATAAGTTAGGCATTTCAGAGGTACTTTTTTTCCCAGTATTTATTTTGAACATATGCATTTATGATAATTTTTACATACATATAGACAGTAATTTGTTACTCTGTGGCATTTCCATATATATCTATAATGCACATTCATCAGGTCAGGATAATTATAAGTGTTCTGAAACTGAAATAAGCAAGAATTCTCTCTCTCTCTCTCTCTCTCTCTCTCTCTCTCTCTCTCTCTCTCTCTCTCTCTCTCTCATTCTCCTTGTAATCTCTTTCCCATTATAAACCTCTCTTCATTCCTGATTCTCCACATCACACTCCCCATGTCTTCTCCCACACAGCTCCCTCCCTCCATCTATTTCAGATATCTATTTTATTTCCTCTTTTGCATGAGAGTCAAGAATTACCCCTTGGGCCCTCCTTGAATTCTTGGGTCTGGAGATGATAGCATGTTTATCTTGTACATTATGGGTAATGTCTACTTATAAGTGGGTACATAGCATGTGTGTCTTTCTTTGTCTGTGATAACTTACTCAGGATGATCTTTTCTAGTTCCATCAATTTGCCTGCAACTTGCATCATGTCTTTGCTTTTAAAGCTTAGTAGTATTCCATTGTGTAAATGTACCACATTTTTTCTATGCATTCCTTGGTTGGACATAGACACATACAGGAAGAGATGGATTTCTACTAGTATACAGTATTCCATTATTAAAATGCAATATATTAACTATTGAAATACAATCATGAACACAGGCAGACAGAGCATTAACTGTCTGCCCTACAATAGAGTTGAAACTTGAATAGTTGTCATTATATGTATAAGTGAGTTATATCATAATGTATCTTGGAAAATTTCTGCCCTCTGTATGAAAGCACTTTATTTTCATTCTTTTGTAGAACTGAGATAAGTATTTTATGAAATGGTATCAGAGCTTCAAGAAATAGTGGAAGCAATATCTTCTAAATAGCTTCCCTTTTCAAGTTACAGTATTAAACATTTTTATTTTCATTTTTGTCAAGTAACTATACTACTGTGAGTGAACATAATATATACTGAAGCCTTTGTCAATCAATTGTTTTGCAGTGAGCATACTGATATAAATTTTAATGTAACATATTTTCAATAAATTAAGAAAACATAACCTTGAAAAAAGCATAAACAACTCTAATCTCAGAAGATTCAGGCAATAACTTTGAGTACTGCTTTAGCTTACATGGTGAGTTATAGGTCAGCTATGGTTACAAATTAAGACTCCGTTTATAAAAAGGACAAATAGGACTTTTAAAAAGGAAAAAAATTCCTTGTAGTTAAGAACATTTGCTGCTCTTCCAAAGGATGTTTTGGTTACTAGCATCTATGATAAGTGGCACAAAACTGTTATTCTAACTCTATAGGATCTGATACCCTCTTCTGGCCTCCATGGGTACCCTCAGATACATGGCATACAATCATACAGACATTCATATGTACATATAAATAAAAAGTTAAAAATACATACATACTTGCATAATAAAATATATAATTACTATACTGTCAAAAAGTTGAAAAGTTGAAAGGGAGTACTTATTTTAGCAAAAAAGCAAACAGGAAATTTCTTTTCTAAAGTATTTGAAAGAGAAAGAGAAAATCAGCTGTATTATCACATAAAAACAAAACCAATTTAAACCGTAAGTTAGCCTAATTATATAAGGTTGTAAGTTGTCTCACAATTCCTTAGAATATGTGTCTCTCTCTCTCTCTCTCTATATATATATATATATATATATATATAATTTAAGGGTGATATATTTAAAAAAATTAATGTCAATTCTCTTAGGAAAAGAAAAGACAACCCATTCTATTTGTAGAATGTTTAGCAGAATGATAAGATTGAGAAAAAAGCATGTTACATCAATAATAATGCAAGGTTGACTGAAATTCATTTTGCTCATACTTGTACAATGTAGAAGCAAAGCCTATTATCTTACTGAAATTACATACAGACATCTATGTTAGGCTCCAATTCTTTTCCTTATCTTCAAGAGATTCTGGGGCCTATTTTATTTGCCCTTCTGAATGAGAGTTAATCATCATTCCTAGGGTCCTCATTATTTATTTTCTTTAAGTCTGTGGATTGTAGTACGGTTATGCTGTATTATATGGGTAATATCCACTTATAAGTGAGTTTATACTGTATGTCTTTTTGGGTCTGGGTTACCTTACTCGGGATAGTAACTTATATTTGTATCTATTTGCCTACAAATGTCAAGATTTCCTTAAAAAAAAAAAAAGCTGAATAGTATTATATTGTATAAATGCACAACAGTTTCTTCATCCATTCTTTGGCTGAGCGATATCTAGGTACTTTACAGATTCCGAGTATTGTGAATAAAGCTTCTATGAACATGACTGAGCAAATTTCTTTGTTGTATGGTGAAGCAGCTTTCATATGTATTCCCAGGAGTGGTATAGCTGGATCTTGAGGTAAAGCATTCACAGTTTTGTGAGAAAGCATCAGATTGATTTCTAAAGTAGCTGTACAAATTTGCACTCTCACCAACAGTGGAGGAATGTTTTCTTTTCTTCACATCCTTGACAGCATGTGCTGTCATTTCAGTATTTGATCTTAGGTATTCTGACAGCTGTAAGATGGAATTAGAGTTGTTTTGAGTTGCATTTGCTTGATGACTAAGGATGATGAAAATTTATTTCAGTGTTTCTCTGCCACTCAATATTCCTCATTTGAAATTTTTCTGTTTAACACTGTATTTCATTTTAATTATATTACTAGGTTTGTTTTTAATAACCCTCCATTGCTGGTGAAACCGCAAACATATACAACCACTTTTTAAACAACCTAGATGTCTCTCATCTGATAAATGAATAAAGGAATTGTGGTACATTTATAAAATGGAATATTACTCAGCTGTTAAAAACAAGTAAATCATGAAATTTGTAGGCAAATGGATGGAAGCAGGAAAGATCATCCTGACCAAGGTTACCGAGACCCAGAAAGACACGTATGATATGTAATCGTTTATAAAGAGATTTGACATTTAGTAAGGATAAACATACTACAATTCACATACCCAAGGAAGATAAGTAATAAGGAGGATGCAAGAAAAGATGATTAAATCTTACTCAGAACGGGAAATAGAACAGAGAGCAGACATAGTTGAAGAGAGGGAACAAGAGAGTACAGAGGCAAATGAGGGTGGATATTAGTCCTAGGGACAGTGGGGTGGAAGGATAAAGGGCCTGCAAAGAGAAGGGATAACATGGGCAGAGACATTTCTGTGAAAAGCTGGAGAACTAGGGCAGGGTAGGTTTCTGGTAGGCTATGAGGGTGATACTAGCTTAGACTCTTAGTAGCAAGGGTCATGGAGCCTGACTAGAACACCCTTTTACAATACAGGACTCCTAATGTAGGGAGGGGAACATCAACTCACCTATAAAAACTTCCACCATAAATTTGCCCTGCCTACAAGATGTACATGGTTAAATATAGAGCAGAGATGGAGGGAAAGTCAAACAAATGAAAGGCCGAACCTGAGACGCACCTCATTGGAGAAAGCCAACCTCTGACACTATTAATAATATTCTTCTATGCTTGCAGACAGCTTACCATACTTGTACTCTAAGATGCTCCAACCAATAACAGATCAAAAGTGATGCTAAGACTCACAGCCAAACACTGGGCAGAGCCTAGGGAATTCTGCGGAAAAGTGGAGAGAAGTATAGAAGGACCTGGAGCTGGCAGAAGTCCCACAAGACCAAAACCGGGGCCCAGAAGGAACTATGGAGACAGAAGCACCAACCAAGTACCATGAATGGACTGGACCTAAGCCTCTAAACAGATATAGCCAATGGACAGTTCAGGCTTCATGTGCATCCCCTAGGAATTAAAGGAGGGTTGTCTTTGACATGGATTCTATTACCTGCTTTTTAGCACTTCTTCCTGTGAGGTCTGTTTTATTAGGCTCCAGTGGAAGAGAACATATTCAATCCTGATGTGACTTGATGAACCAGTGTGGGTTGATTTTCGGGGAACTCCCCTTCTTTAAGGAACAGAGGAGGGGGAGGGCAGAGAGGAAGGGAGAACAGGAGGAGAGAAAGGAGAGGCTATAATTGGGACATAAAGTGAGTATATTAGTTTAAAAAACAAACAAAAAGAACAGGTACCCCAGCCCTTCTACTAGATTATTTCAACATAAGTCCAGACCCCCCCCCAAAAAAAGCATAAATCATTTTTCTAATCATGGAATAGGATGTCATTCATTATTATAGGACACATGTGATACATGCTGTCCACAAATATGAGACCGTGTGGTATCTTGAGGCTCAGCCATAAGCAACATAGTAACAGTTTCTCTTTAAAGCTCAGAGAATATTAGAGAAATGGGAGGGAGCAGGTAGTACATAAGAACCAGAAGACAAGGTAAAGGGCTCCAAACTGCCATCACCTAGACTCAAAAAAGAAAACACTGCCATCTTTAACTCACAATAAATGTGGCTGCCTGAACTTGGCTACCCAAGATGGGTATAACCTAAGTATAACAGGGAGAGTCTCACTGGATCTCCTATACTAATGGTGAGTTGTTGTTTATTGATATATTCTTGGAGAGAGGTGATCATTTTCTATAGTTTTACTCTCATTATTGAGCCTACCAGTCAACAAAAGTTAACATCAAACCAATGGTCATTTAGATAGATGGACCTGATTAAACTCAGTGAGTCACAAACAAAACAGATAGGATTATGTGAAAAGAATCTATGGGAAAGAGCAGGAACAAACAGGTGTGTAAGGAGAGGGCATGTATTGTGTATATGTGTGAAATTTAGAGCCAACTTTATTTAATGACAGGCTAAGAAATAATACAGAAATTTTCATGGCCAAAGGAAACTTATGTTTCTCTAAAGTCTGGTTTTAATAAATAAAAAAAAAAGAGAAATAAGATAATAAGATGCCAGGTAACAGATATCAGATTATATGAGGTTTGTTAAGTGGGCATGGGGAGACAAGGAAAGGGGGAGTAGGGGTACCCCAGAGAGACAGAGAGACAGAATGACAGAGAGATAGGGGGAGAGAGAGGAAGAGAGAAGAAAGAGAGAGTCATGATGAAGACTTGGCATTTTATAATCTTGGATAGGGCCATGCCCCCATGGCAGGTAGGCAACGACATCATCAGTAGGTGGAGAGAAGCAGAATCTTAAGACTATAGATAGACAAAAGCTAATATTCCTTGGGAAGCTTGTTTCTTACTTTCAACAGGGCCATTTCTTTCACTGGCAGAAGGGTCAAATGGCTATTTGTGGTGTCCATTAGCATACCAAAGTACTACCCTCCAAGTTCCCTTACTACCACAGAAACTTAGCACTTTTCATCTCATCTCTCATCTTAAACTTCTCTACCTCATTGGCTTCCCTCTTCTAGCTATTCATTTCTTTTATAAACCTGTGATTTTGGCTATGCTCCACTTTTTGCCCTTTCTTTTGTCTGTACTTTGTCTCTCTTTTTCCTCACCTCTCTCCTTCATCTATCTATCTCTCTGCTCTGCTCATGCTTCTTTCATGGCAAAGTCCAGTCTTCTGGTCATGTTTAGTGTAATATGTTCTCTTTCTGCTCTGGACTCTTTCAGGTGCCTCTAGCTATTCTCTCTCTCTCATATATACAACAAATATCTTTCCCTTAACCATACCAAGGAGTGATCACACTGTCAATTCATACAGAAAAGCAAAGGGAAATCCATAGTCCCATACTAAAGACCAGCTTTGACACCACAGGGTAAACTGAGTCAGGGCATAGACCTGGTCACTCAACAGAATGTCTCTGAAGGCATCTTTCCACATAGGAACTGAATGTTACTGACAGCAGCTTCCACAGATAGTGACATCAAAAGGACCAAAATTAAATTGCTGTTGCCAAGCCAGTGTTGATAGCTACTTGGAGTGGGCTTCCATCTATTATGGTAAATGGGGCTCCAGTGTGTACGTGCCACTGGTAGTGTCAAATCATCTAAAAATGAAAGGAGAGGAGAGAAAAGGACCACCTCCCCACACACATACACATTTACACTTGATGAAGTAGGACAGACTCCAACAGATAGGTTCTAATAAGCTTCTTCTATAAGCTTCTCTAACTTTATTCATACACATACAAACATATACACATACATACATACATATGAAGGAGAGATAAACCTGTTTTTTAGGATCCCAAGTGTGAGATTGGAACGGTCTTGTGAGAGAACAGGTGAGGTTAATCCAGTAGAAGACTGACCACCTCATGTGGGAGCTTGATTGTTGCCAGCTAAAATGTTCCTGTGAACAAACTGTGGGAGGAGATATATAAATGAGCCCCGAACTAGAGGTGGGGCTTTTTAGAGACTTGGGATAGTTTTGGCTGTTCATTGCTGCACTTCAAGACACTCCTAGAGAGAACCTCTCTAAGGAAGGCTTCGGGGCTCTGGCTCCTGCTGAGGTTCTGGGTTCTGGTTACTCTAGGTTCCAACATAAAAAAAATCCTGCAGATTGTGCCAGGAGAATCATTCCTTGGAACTGATATTCTTACGGTTTTGTTATTGTGTTCATTACTCCTCATTTTCTATTGTTTTGTTTAGTTGTTTTATAAGTGAAGTATGCTCGGTCACTAAGTTGTTAATAAAATATATTGGTTAAGAAAATTAAGCCTACATACATATACACCTTCACACATACACATATGTACGCCCATTCACATATTGGATATTTTATTTAGAAGATTTTCAGTTACTCTTAGAATAATTCTCTCTTCATTTTGATTTTTGTTTCTGTGATATAAATATTGTTGACCTCCAGTTAGACTAGCATCATTTGTTGAAGATACTGTCTTTTTTTCCATTATATGGTTTTGGCTTCTTTGTTGAACATAGTGCCCATAGGGGTGTGGGTTTATTTCTGTGTTTTCAATTTAGCTCCATTGATCCACAGTATGTTTCTATGCTAGTACTAAGCAGTTTTAATTACTGTTGCTCTATAGCACAACTTCAGATCAAGGATGGAAATACTTCCAGAAACTTTTATTGTACAGGATTGTCTTAGTTATTTGAATTTTGTTTTTTAATATGAAATTGATAATTGTTCTTTCAAGGTATGTAAAGAGTTGTGTTGGCATTTTGATTGGGATTGTGTTGAATATATAGATTGCTTTTGGTAAGGTGGTTTTTGCTTTTACTATGTTAATCCCACTGATCTATGAGCATGAGGGAGAGAGCTTTCCATCTTCTGATATCTTCAATTTATTTCTTCAAAGTCTTGAAGGCTTCTTTTTAACACAAGTCTTTCACTTGTTTGGTTAGTTACACCAAGATATTTTATGGTGTGTGTGTGTGTGTGTGTGTGTGTGTGTGTGTGTGTGTGTGTGTGTGTGTATTGTAAAGGAAGTTATTTTCCTAATTTATTCTCTTCCCATTCATATTTTCTATATTGGAGGACCACTAATTTTTTTGAGTTGATTTTATATCCATCTACTTTGCTGAAGGTGTTTACCAGCTGTAAGAGTTCCTTCTTATGTACACTATCACATAATCCACAAATGGTGATATTTTGACTTCTTCCTTTCCAATTTGTATACCCTCGTACTCATTTAGTTGTGTTATTGATTTAGCAAGTACTATATGGAAGAGATACAGAGAGAGTGGACAGCCTTGTCTTTGATTTCAGTGGAATTGAATTACATTTGTCTTCATTTATTTTGATATTGGCTATAGGCTTGCTATCTACTTTTAGAAAAATGCAAATAGATCCATATTTATCATCCTGCACAAAACTCAAGTTCAAGTCACTTGAAGAGCTCTACATAACACCAGATACACTAAATCTGTTAAAAAAAAAAAAAAACAGTGGGAAAGAGCTATGAACTCATTTGCACAGAATACAACTTCCTGAAGAAAATACCAACCACACAGGCTCTAAGATTAACAATTAATAAATGTGACTCATGAAACTGGACAGTTTTGGAAGGCAAATGACATGGTCAACAGACAAAACAAGAGCCAACATACTGAGAAAAGATCTTCACCAACCCTACATATGACAGAGGGCAAAATATATTAAAAAAAAATCTCAAGAAATTATATGTGAACAAACTAAATAATCCAATTAAAAATAAAGAACAGATCAATAACCATTGATGGAGAAAACAAAATATAACATGACAAAAACAAATTCAAACAGTACCTATCCACTAATCCAGCTTTACAGAAGGCACTAGAAGGAAAACTCCATCCCAAAGGGACAAGCAGCAACCAAAACTACTCAGGAAATAGATAACTATACCATGGCAAAAACACAACTACATAAACGCTCGACTGGAACCAACATCAAAATTAAGACTCTTAACAGTCACTGGTCATTAATGTTTGTCAACACGAATAGTCTCAATTCTCCAATAAAAAGACACAGAATAACTGAATGGATGCATAAACAAGATCCAACATTCTTCTGCATTCAAGAAACACATCTCACCCATAACGATAGGCATTACCTCAGGGCAATAGTCAAAATCAAATTCAATGGTGAGATACTCAAGGAAATTCCTCTAAAATCGGAAACAAGGCAGGGCTGCCCACTCTCTCCATATCTTTTCAATATAGTACTCGAAGTCCTAGCCAGACAACAAAAGGAGATCAAGGGGATCCAAATAGGAAAGGAGGAAGTCAAATTATCCCTATTTACAGATGATATTATTGTCTACATAAGTGATCCTCAAAATTCCACCCGAGAACTACTACAGCTGATAAACACCTTCAGCAAATTGGCTGGATAAAAAAGTAACTCATAAAAGTCTGTAGCCTTCCTATACACAAATGACAATCATGTAGAGGAAGAAATTAGGAAAACCAAACCCTTCACATTAGTCACAAGCAATATAAAATATTTAGGAGTTACTCTAACCAAGCAAGTAAAGAACTTGTTTGAAAAAATTTTCAAAACTCTGAAGAAAGAGATTGAAGATGACATGAGAAGATGGAAGGATCTTCCTTGCTCATGGATTGGAAGAATTAACATAGTAAAATGGCCATCCTACCAAAAGCAATCTACAGATTCAATGCAATCCCTAATAAAATACCTACACAATTTTTAAAGACATTGAAAGCTCAATTCTGAACTTCATATGGAAAAACAAAAAACCCAGAATAGCTAAAATAATGTAGTACAATAAAAGATCATCCAGATGATTCTCCATACCTGATCTCAAGCTATACCAAAAAGCACCAGTAAATAAAACAGCATGGTACTGGCACAGCAACAGGTTGGTTGATCAATGGAATCAAATCAAAGACCCAGGTATGAATCCACACACATATGGTCACTTGATTTTTGACAAAGAAACCCAATCCATTCAATGGAAAAACGGTAGCATCTTAAACAAATGGGGCTGGTCTAACTGGATGTCTATGTGTAAAAAACTGCAACTGGACCCATATTTGACACCAAGTGGATCAAAGACCTCGACATAAAACCAGAGACACTAAGTCAGATAGAAGAAAAAGTGTGGAAGAGCCTGGAACATACTGGCACAGGAGACAACTTCCTGAACAGAACACCAACAGCCCAGGCCTTAATGTCAACAATTAATAAATGGGACCCATGAGCCTGAGAAGCTTCTGTAAGGCAGGAGACACTGTCAAGGGAAAAAAGCGACAGCCTATAGACTGGGAAAAGATCTTCACCAACCCTACATGTGACAAACGTCTAATATCCAAATTATATACAGAACTCAAGAAATTAAACACCACCAAACCAAATAACTCAATTGAGAAATGGGGCTTGGAACTAAACAGAATTCTCAACAGAGGAATATCAAATGGCTGAGAAACACTTAAAGAAAGGCTCAACCTCCTTAGTCATCAGGGAAATGCAAATCAAAACAATTCTGAGATTCCATCTTCCACCCATCAGAATGGCTAAGATCAAAAATTCAAGTGACACCACATGCTGGCAAGATTGTGGAGAGAGAGGAACACTCCCTCATTGCTAGTGGGAATGCAAACTAGTACAGCCACTTTGGAAATCTATCTGGCTCTGTCTCAGAAAACTGGGAATAGGGCTTCCTCAAGACCCAGCTATTCCACTCCATGGAATAAACCCAGAAGATGCTCCAGCACACAACAAGAAAAGTTGCTCCGCCATGTTCCTAGCAGCTTTATTCATAAAAGCCAGAACCTGGAAACAGCCTAAGTGTCCTTCAGTAGAAGAATGGATAAAGAAACGGTAGTACATTTACACTATGGAATACAACTCAGCTATTAAAAACAAGGAATTCCTAAAATTAGTGGACAAATGGATTGAACTATAAATCATCATAATGAGTGAGTTAACCCAGAAGCAAAAAGAGTTAAATAGTATATACTCACTTATATTTGTATACTAGTCCAAGGGGCATGTCCCATGAAAGTCTTCACTAACCAGGAAACTGGGTCATGGCGGTGGACATCCCATTGGGACTCTAGATGAGAGAAGCATGGGAGAATGGCAAAGTTGAAGGATCCAGAGGATCCTAAAAACCTACAAGAAGAAAATTATGATAGGCAGATTTGGGGCCAGGGGTCCGGCTCAAACTGTGGCACCAGCCAAGGACAATACAGGCCGCAAACTTCAAGCCCCTACCCAGATCTAGCCAATGGACAGGACACTCTCCACAGTTGAGTGAAGAGTGGGGTCTGACTTTCACAGGAACTCTGGTGCCTCATATTTGACCACGGCCCTTGAATGGGGAGACCTGGTGGCACTCCGAGGAAGGATAGCAGGCTACCAAGAAGAGACTTGATACCCTTTGAGCATATACAGGGGGAGAAAGTCCCCTTCAGTCACAGTCATAGGTGAAGGGAATAAGGGGAAATGGGAGGGAGTGAGGATTGGGAGGATACAAGGGAGGGGATAACCATTGAGATGCAATGTGAATAATTTAATAAATTAAAAAAAAAATGAACAGAGCAAAAAAGTGAAGGGGTGAGAAACACATAAAGTAATGCTCAGTGTCCTTAGTCATCAAGGAAATACAAATCAAAACAAATCTTAGATTCATTTTACACCAGCCAGAATGTCTACTATCAAAATCTCAAGTGACAACTCATCTGGGGGAGTATGTGGAACAAGGGAAACACCCCTGCATTAGTGGTGGGAGTGCAAATTTATACAACAATTTTTTAAATCAATTCGGTGTTTTCTTAAATAATTAGGAATAGTGGTACCTCAAGACCATATAGTACAGGAAAACCATACTGCAGTCCACTTGCCTGAAAAAACTAATTAACAATGAGGATCCTAGGAACTATGCTGAATTCTCATTTAGAAGGGCAATTCAAATAGACACCTGACATGCTTGGAGAGAGGGAACAGCAGGGGAGCCTAACATAGTGGTCCCCTGAAAATCTCTACCCAGCAGGTTATGGAATCAGATGCTGAGACTCACAGCCAAACTTTGTGGTGGAGCATAAAGAAACTTAGGGAAGAGTTGGAAAGATAGAAAAAATTGAAAGGGACGTGAGCTCCACAAGGATAACAGTCCAGCCAACAAATCTGTGTTGAGGGGAAACCTACAGAGACTAATGCATCAACCAAGGAACTAGACCTCCTCCTCAAATGCAGTTGATAGTCAGCACAGTCGTTATATGATCCCCATAATCTGGAGAGCAAGGGCTGCCTGACATGGACCCTGTTGCCAACTCATTCATCACTTCCTTGATGAGGTGACCATGCTAGCCCACAGAGGAAGAGGATCCAGGCAATCTTGATGAGACTTGGCAGGCTTGAGTAAGATGATAGGAGAGGAGGGCTCCCCTTTTCTGAGAACTGGGGGAAGGGGAAGAGAAGGCAGGATAAGACCAGGAGAAGACAAGGAATGGGCCTTCAATTCGGATGTAAAGTTAATAAACTAAAAAAAAAAAAAAAAAAAAAAAAAAAAAAAAACAACTTTAAAAATACTGTTGACCAAATGCAACTTAAGAGAGCAAATGAATTTTTTCTTATGAGTTATTGTCCATAATTGAGGGAAGCCAGGACTGGAACTGAAGGTGGAAACTTGATGCAGAAACCTTGCAGAAATGCTGCTTGTTAGCTCACTTAGAGGCCTCTGCTAAGGTAGCTTTCTTAGACAACACAGGTTCACCTGTCCAGTAACTAAAGCTATCCAGAGAGGACTGGGCCATCCTATATCAATTAACATAATCTCATCAATCCTTCACAGGCATGCCTATAGTCCAATATCATCTAGGCAATTCCTCAATCAAGACTTTCCTCTCCGATGACTCTAAGCTGTGTCAAGTTAACATTTAAACCTATCTAGGACATTCATCACACCCTAACATCATCATTGGGATGACTCATCAACATGTTTCCTTTGTCTTTTCACCAGAATCTTTGAGAATGTCTTGTATCAGTGGGGCTCCCCATATGTCTCAGTACTGAGACTTCACGGATTTTATGTGATTTGATGGGGAGTTAAACTCAGAATCTCATGTCTGCCTGGCATGAACCATTTCCCTAGTATTGTAATCCATTTAAAAACTTATTCTTACCATAAAATTAGTGTGTTCATTCTGGAAATATATAACTTAAACATTTCTTTTTAAACAAAGAAATTATTTTGAATCTGCTAGATATGCTTTCTGTGGACAGTACTGTGTATTTATACTGAGAACAGTTTCAATGAAAGAACAGTTCTTTACCAAATGTCATACTCTCTTTGATAGTAGCCTGAAAAATCCATGAAATGTTTATTTTTTTTAGAGGAACATAAGGGTTAATCTCCTGCATTAATGTTGGATTGTCATGAAAGTTCACGACATTCTCAGAACACCCATGTTTCATAACAAATTGAACAGTTTCAGCCTTCCTTATTTTCTTTTATTAAGGCTACTTGCCCATTGTTGATAATATTTTTATGGGTTCTTGTTTTTGCAAATATTTTATTAAGAAATTATGCACCTATGTTCATAAGGGAAACTGCCTTGTAATTCTCTTTCTTTGTTGAGTCTTTATGTGGTTTAAGTATGAGGGTAGTTCTGGCCTCCTAAAATAAGTTGAACAGTGGTAGTTCTATTTCAACTTTCTATAATACTTCAAGGAATTTTTGATGACAATTCTTTGAAATTCTGGTAGATTTCTGTCTTTAATCCATCTGTTCCTGGACTTTTCTGGTTGGGAAACGTTTAATAACTGATTCTTTCTTACTAAGGGTTGGAGGTCTATTAAAATTGTCCATGTGCCCTTGATTCAACTTTTGTAGGAAGTATATTTCAAGATGTTTATACATCTCCTCTAGATGTTCTCATTTGGTGGAGTATAGATTTTTTTAAGTATGTCTCTATGATTATCCTCATTTTCTGTTGTTATTATCAATTTTTATCCCCTAACATTCTCTGTCAGCAATTCATCCAAGGGTTTATTGATCATCAGATAAGTATCAGAGTGTTGTTTCAATTTTTTTGTACCTGATGAGACTTGCTTTGTTTACATGTGGCTAATTATGGGTAAAAATCCATGAGGTACTAAAAAGGATGTATATTCATTCTTATTTGAGCGAATATCTGTAAATATCTCTTAGGTCCATTTGCTTTATGACATCATTTAGCTTCAGTACTTCTTTGTTTATTTTTTTTTATCAGATGACCTGTACGTTGGTGAGTGTGGAGTATTGAAGTTACACACTGTCAAGCACTTTGAGAGGGTCAGTTTGCTGCTCTAGTTTTAATAGTATTTCTTTTATAAACTTGCATGACCTTATGTTTGGTATATAGAAATTCAGAATTACAATATCCTTTTGTTGTACTTTTTTCTTAATGATTATCTAGTGTCCTTCCATATTTCTTCTCATTAATTAAGTCTATTTTGCCAGCTTAATTTTTCAGTCCATTTGATTGAAATGTCTTTTTCTGTCTTTTTTTCACTGAGGTGAGGTCTATCCTTGAGGGTAATGTGTGTTTTTTTAATGTACCAGAATGATAGATCCTGTTTACAAAACTAATTTACTGGTATATTTCTTGACACTGAGATTTATCAATGAATATTATTGTCTTATTCCTGTTATTTTGCATTCATGGTTTGGTTTTTTTGCCTCGTTTACTGGTCTTGAATTACTTATTCTTTGTGTTTTCTTGGCTGTAGTTGATATCTTCAGGTTGAAGTTTTTCACTAGTGCTTTATGTGGATCTGGGTTTATTGATAAATACTGCTAAGGTTTTGTAATTTTGTGGAATGCTTTGTTTTCTCTTATGTTCTACTTGGTATAGTAATCTGGGTGAGCATCTGTGGTCTCTTAGAGATTGTAGAACAGCTTCTCAGACCCTCTGTCTTTTTGATTCTCCACTGAAAAGTCAGATGTTATTCTAATGGATCTTCTCCTTTGAAATTTTTAATATTCTTTCTTTGTTTTGTACATTTAGTGTTTTAATTATTATTTGGTGTAGAAAGTTTTTTCTGGTCCAGATTATGAATCTATTTGATATTCTGAATGTGTTTTGTACCTTTATTGGGATCTCCTTTTAGTTATGAAAATTTTATTGTATGATTTTTTGAAAAAAGTTTCTGTGTTCTTCTCCTTCCTCTATTGCTATTATTCTTACATTTGTTCCTTTCATGGACAACAAAAATGTTTAGATTCTTTGTATCAGAATTTTTTTTAGATTTAACGTTTTTTTATTGTAATATCCATTTCTTCTATATTGTCTTCAATACCAGAGATTATATTTTCCTTCTCATGTATTCATTTGATGAGCTTTACATTTGAAGATTTTGTGTCCCCTAAATTTTTCCTTTCCAGTTTTACCTCAGTTTGGGTCTTCTTTAATCATATTATTCCTATTTTCATACTTTGAACTGGTAACATCATAGTATTCTACTGTTTGTGATATCATAGACTTCATTAATGGATTTGTTTATTTGTGCTAAAGTCCTTGAATATATTCATAATAGCTACTTGAAGTCTCTGTCTCATACTTCATGTATGTTACATTTTTCAGTGCCTATTGTAGGTTTTCTGGATTCTGTTAGAGAAATATTGTCTTGGATGCTATAGATTGTGAGTTTTGCTACAGTTTATGTATCGGGTCTTCATATGTTTGTAATTCTAAATGTTCATTTTGATCATTTCTTTGTTGGGAAAGTGTTCTTAGTTTCTGATGCACTCACTGGATCTTAGGAGTGTAGGGTTTTGGGTGGCTGTGGGTTACCTGGAAGAAATATTTCTGACTCCTTCACAGGTGTGGCTCTTTGGGCTGTAGGTTAGAATGTATTTCTAGGTATTGCTGTCTGACAACAGAGAAATGGGTGGTCCAGAGGGAGATCTAAATGGCCCACAGAAGGGATACGAGTCTGCTCATGAATTTCTGTAGTTCCAAGGGAATAGATGCCAAGAGAGAAAACAGGGCCCTGCAGATGGTCTGCTCTAAGAATGGTGACAAGACTTTGGAACTGGAAATGGAGGACAAAAAGAAAGGAAAATATCCTACCTATTTCCCAGGCCAACATGAGCAGCCAAATTCCAGGTAGAGGGAACATCGAAGAATTGGCAGGTGACACAGAGGAAGGCTGGGAATGGTGGAAGGGAAGAATATGATACAGTTTTGTTACCTTCTTTAGTCTTACTTACATATATCCTATAACTTTTCAGGATATATATTCACTACACTAACTGACTCTCAGTTTCCTTTGGTATTACTCTTCTTTCCCCTGTCACTTTTATTAAAATTGTGATATTTTGATCTATAGTAAATAAAATATAACAAAATTTAATTGGATATTTCAGAATAATATTTTTAAGATAAAACTTTGTTTTATAAGAGAAATAGTCCTCAACTGAGTTTTAAATATTTATTAATTTGTAGTCATTTTTATCTTACAAAACAAGCATGCCTTTGTCCTCATGTACAGTAATTTAGCCTGAGCCACTCATGAGCTATGTTCAGAAACCATATTTACTTAAAGACAGAAACAATATATGAAGTGATTATTTCCATTTGTATGTATTTTGTAACCATGACAATTTTAACTTTGTTCATACTGAGAGATATATTCTGATATGATATTTATCATTAAGCACCGTTAATGAAATGTGAAAAGTATTTTCTATTTTTCTACATATTTTCTTATGTTTCTATATATGTATAATGGTTTTATTAAAATTCCCAAGCACCTGATGACTTAATTACTGCAATAATCTTCTAAATTAACTTGGTGGAAAGGAAGCTAATTCTATGCTTGAAATGTGAGGAGAAATATCTAATAAAATAGTTTTGTTCGTAATATCAGCAGATTTGGTTATTTTCATTGTCCTGTTGAATATAGACACTTCCATATATAGAGACAATCTGTTTTCATGTGGCTATCTTAGATTATCTATCTGTAAAAACTACTTTGAATATTTAAATTAATTTAATTTAATATTAGGTAAATTTCTCTATTCTGATCTCCTTTTATAGAGCAAAGCAGGAAGAAATCACCACGATTCTTCTAATGGAGGGAAAGAGTTACTAGAGTACACATGAATTGGTCCTGACATCTGAGTGTACTTTAACCATGAGCTCTATTTTAACTCAGAGAAAGTACTGAAGGTAGAGGCAGGTAAGAGCAACCAAAAGCCTAATGCTGCTTCCTGAATGTATCCACCAAAATTCATTATTTGGAATCTATAATTGTTAATCCTGAATAGTTTCAATTACTAGAAAAATTTAAAACACTTGGTTTAAAAGACATTGGTTATTGTACTCCTTTTATTTTAATTTTTTATGTACCCAAATTTCATGCATTATAATAAAAATATGGTAGGCTGTATTTTACTTTTCTGTGACTATGACAAAATACCATGACCAAAGCAAATTCACAAAGTGAGTCTACATGATGTTACAAGTCCATGGTGACATAGAAACATCATAACAAGTGGAAGGAATGATAGCATTATCACAATACTACATAGAGCAACATTTTCAAATGTATGCAGGAATCAGAGACTGAATAGAAAGTGGTAGAAGTCTAGAAACATAAAAAACAAACCTGGCTCCAGTGATGTATTTACTCAAACAAAGCTCTACCTCCCCTAAATTCCATATCCTATGGAAACAGCACTGTCAACTGGGAACCAAAGTGATCAAATACTGGTGCCTAGGGGAGTCATTAAAAACACCATGATGGTTGTATTTAACTAAAAAGCTTCTGTGTAAACCAGGCACAGTGGCATACAACTGTAGTCCCAGCACTTAAGGAGGCTGAGCCAGGTACATCTCTGTGAGTGCAAGGCCAGCCTGGTCTACAAAGTGAGTCCTGGATAGCCAGGAAACCCTGTCTCAAAAATAAGCTCTGTGTAACTAACTAGGATCATTATTATCTTGATTTTGAACTATCAGAATTAAGGCTACACACATAAATTAAAGCAAACTTCTAGGTCTCTCTGTAAGAGAAGGACAAACAAATATATATTTTAGAGCATCATATATACTCCAGACTCTGGATGGAATGAAAATTTGTAAAAACAGGAAAGCTAGTGTGCTTATCATTAGTGAAATAAATTTATTTCCCATATTTTTGTCATCTCTGGAACTAAATATTAGAATCTTCATTAGCTTTGAATGCACAGTTGCAACAACAGGTCTCTAGGGGGCTTCCAGGTAATCAGTCTAGAATTGGAATTGCATCTTTGGTCTTTCTTGTTAGGAGGTTTATGCCTGTTTAGAAATGTGCCAAGCAAGTTTTTCCACATTTTGCTTTGCAGGTGAATACTGTAGGTATATCCAGCCACTGATAATATAATACAATCTATGAAGTCATTTCTTGTACTTTAGTTCTTTTCTGCAGAAGCCCAATATTAAATAAAATCTTAGCAGTAAAAGTCATCACTGCTATAAAGGAAAGCCATAGTTCAGGGGCCTTTGGTGTTGCTTTTCTGCATTTGGGGAATTTTTTTATAATTCATCCAAAGTCCAAAAAATGTGAATTGAGTATTTGCACAAAAGACCAGAATGTTAGTATAAATGCAGGCACTAAAAATCAGAGTAATTAAATTGCTGATAAAAATAATGACTCTATTGGAAATTGGATTCAAAACAACCTATTATACATTGTCAAACAATTTAATTGGTTCCTTTTGTCTATATTCTTAGAATTATGAGTGGGTAGATTCAATGACAAAAGGCTAGTTTACCAGGCAGGAAATACCAAGATAAGGCAAAAGAGACAATGCTACTGCCACAATGACTGAAAATAAGAAGCATATCAGAAAGACTCAAAAAATTCAAAACTGAATAAGAAAATGAATATATTTAAAAGTAAGGAAAAGGATTTATGAAGATTGGCACCATTAGAAAAAACTCAAAGACTTTTATTAAAACAATAAGAACAAAATATTGAAGAAATCTTGGGGATCAGGAAGACCCTACCTAGTGTATAGGCAAAGTTGTGAAGTCTTTAATATAGTACCCAGATTCTCAGCACTACCTCAGATATCATTATTTGAATACTCATTTCAGAAGAAAAAGCATTCTGAAAATGTCAGGGAAGGAGTTTTACAAGCAAACTAGGTAGAGTGATGCATAATTTACATTTAAGGGTAAAGCCAAAGCTTCAGTGTAACTACCATTAATTTATAGATGGCAGATACTTCAAATGTCATTTAACTGAAATTGGAGGCAGCAAAGAGAACCAGACAAATAGAGTAATCATTGACTGTAATGAATAAGACCATGAGAAATAGGGTTGTCATGATTTAGTGAACCAACTTAGCTCTATACTGTCACTAAAATGCAATACATGGAGTCATAAGATTTAGTGATTTTTTTACTGTTTTTCATTCCTCTGGTATGGTCTTTCTTTGCTGTGTTGCTACTCCCTAATCTACAACTAAACATATATCCTGAGCTATTGTGTCTTTTAGTATTGCATGTCATTTATATTTATTATATCTCAGCTAAGTATTTGCCTTCAGTCTCAAAATTCTGAACATTGATAGAACAGTGAAGCCATTGGAGATTCTTGTAGATAGTATGAGTGTTTACATTATAATATGGGTACCAGATATGAATGATATAGTTTAACTCTGGACTCTCTACCAAAGTTTCCTGAATTATTGAGTTATTCCCCAAATAGTGACTATTGGAAGGTGATAGGAACTTGATTTTCTCTATTAACTGAAGCTGTTTTGTCAAAAGATCTAGTAGAATCCAACCCTTCCTCTTTTGCCCATTTTCCTTTTCATGAGCAAAGAAATGAGCTGCTTTTTATAGCAAATGCACTTACTACAGTTACAAAATCAAAGGAGTCAATACTTCAAAGAACCCAACATCTAAAACTTTGCCAAAATACACAAAATTTGAAAATCTAAAGTATATGGACAATTTCCTTGGTAAATTCTACTTTCCAAAGTTGAATCAAGATCAGTCAAACAAATTAAACAGTCCTATATCCCCTAAGGAAATCAAAGAAGTCATCAAAAGTCTCCCAATCAAAAAGAGCCCTGGGCCAGATGGTTTCCGCATAGAATTCTACCAAACTTTCAAAGAAGAACTAAGACCAAGACTCCTCAAACTATTTCACAAAATAGAAACAGAAGAAATACTACCAAACTCATTCTATAAAGCCACAATCACCTTAATAACTAAACCACATAAAGACTCAACAAAGAAAGAGAATTTTAGACCAATCTCCCTTATGAACATAGATGCAAAAATACTCAAAATTTCTGGCAGACTGAATACCAGATCACATCAAAAATCTCATCCATCATGGCCAAGTAGGTTTCATACCAGGCATGCAGGTGTGGTTTAATATAAGGAAATCCATCAATGTAATTAATCATATAAATAAACTGAAAGGAAAAAAATCACATGATCATCTCTTTAGATGCAGAAAAAGCATTCAACAAATTCCAATACCCTTTCATGTTAAAAGTCTTAGAGAGATCAGAGATACAAGGCACATACCTAAACATAGTAAAGGCAATATACAGTACACCTATAGCCAACATCAAGCTAAATGGTGAGAAACTTAAGTCAATCCTACTGAACTCTGGGACACGACAAGGCTGCCCACTCTCTCCATTGCTCTTTAATATGGTACTCGAAGTCCTAGACAGCTAAAGGAGACCAAGTGGATACATATAGGAAAGTAAGAACTTAAAGTTTCACTATTTGCAGATGATATGATGATATACATCAGCGATCCCCAAAGGTCAACCAAAGAACTTCTACAACTGATAAGCAGCTTCAGCAAAGTGGCAGGATACAAAATTAACACAAAAAAGTCAGTAGCCCTTCTGTACACAGATGACAAAAGGGCAGAGAAAGAAATTAGGGAAACCACTCCCTTCACAATAGCCTCAAACAATTTAAAATATCTGTGTGTAAATCTAAGCAAACAAGGGAATGACCTTCATGTAAAAAACTTCAAGTCTCTACAGAAAGAAATTGAAGAGGATATCAGAAAATGGAAAGATCTCCCATGCTCATAGATTGGGAGAATCAACATAGTAAAAATGGCCATCCTACCCAAAGCAATCTATATATTTAATGCCATCCCTTTAAATAAAAACCATACAATATTTGACAGATCTGGAAAGATCAATCCTCAACTTCATATGGAAAAACAAAAAACCCAGGATAGCTAAATCAATCCTATACAATAAAAGATCTCCCGAAGGAATCTCCATCCCTGATCTCAAGCTGTACTATAGAGCAAAAGTAATAAAAACAGCATGGTACTGGCATAGAAATAGGGTAGTTGACCAATGGAATCAAACTGAGGACCCAGATATACATCCACACACATTCGGCCATTTGATTTTGACAAAGAAGCCAAATGATACAATGGAAAAAAGAAAGCATCTTCAACAAATGATACTGGTCCAACTGGATGTCTACATGTAAAAAATGCAGATAGATCAATATTTATCACCCTGAATGAAACTAAAGTCCAAGTGGATTAAGACCTCAATATAAAACCAGCACATTAAATCTGTTAGCAGAAAAAGTGGGTAAGACCCTAGAACTCATTGGCACAACAGACAAATTCCTAAACAGAACACCAACAGCTCAGTCTCTAAGATACCAATTAATAAATGGGAGCTCATGAGGCTGAGAAGCTTCTGCAAGGCAGAAGACATGTTCAGCAGAACAAAATGACAGCCCACAGATTGGGAAAACATCTTTAACAATCCTACATCTGACAAAGGGCTGATATCTAAAAATATTAAGAATTCAAGAAATTAAACACCACCAAACCAAATAATCCAATTAAAAAATGGGGTGCAGAACTAAACAGAGAATTCGTAAAAGAGGAATATTGAATGGCTGAGAAACACTTAAAGAAATGCTCAACATCCCTACTCATCAGGGAAATGCAAATCAAAATGACCTTGAGATTCCATCTTAAATTTATCTGATTAGCGAAGATCAATAACTCGAATGACAACACATGCTGGTGAGGATGTGGTGAAAGGGGAACACTTTTCCACTGCTGATGTGAGTGCAAACTTGCTTAACCACTCTGGAAAGGAATATGGCACTTTCTCAGAACATTGGGAATAGCTCTACCCCAAGACCCAGTATGCCACTCCTGAGCATATACCCAAAAGATGCCCCATCATGCAACATAGACATTTGTGCAACTATGTTTATAGCAGTCTTATTTGTAATAGTCAGAACGTGGAAATAACTGAGATGTTCCTCAATCGAAGAATGGATAAAAAAATCTGTGGTACATCTATACAATGGAATACTATTCAGCTATTAAGAACAAGGAAATCTGAGTTTTGCTGGCAAATGGATGGATTTAGAAATGGTCATCCTAAGCGAGGTAACCCAGATCCAAAAAGACACTCATGGTATATACTCACTCATATGTGGATTTAAAACCAACATAGACAAATTAGGAGAGACTCCACCCAGCAGGGTATAGGGACAGTTACAGAGACTTAAAGCTGGACAGTGGACAAAGTCCCGAAAGTGTAGGGTGGCCCTATCAGGCCACAGAGGTAGAAGTCATATGTAGTAGAGTGTATACTAGATAAACTAAGGTCAGAGTTTAGGGGAAGAGAGCTCCCCTCTCTAAGGACTAGGAGATGAAGGGAAAGGGGATGAGAGATGACATGGGATGGGGGTAGATGAGGGAGGGGGTGGAATCAGGAGGGGAAGAAAGAGGGAGCTACAACTGAGATGTAAAGAACTCAAACTACAGAACAAGCAGGCAATTTATTCTCCTAATCCCACTACATGGGAATAGTTCTGAGACTGGCAGAGATACAACTATAAAGGCATAGTGAGGCCTCATGTTGACAACAGATTCTCTGTGACTTAATATTAGAGTCCACTAATAGGCATGAAGGAAAATTTGCCAATGCCTTACATTGATGGATACAATGTCCAGAAAACTAGCTCTAATTGTTCTGTATATCCCATACACCTCATACAATTATAATGTTAGAACTATATAACGTTTGTGAGAAATTATGTTTTCAGAACAAAATAACCAGCTGGATCAGAACTGACAGGAATCATTCCTCCCAGCACAATGGATACTGACATCTTGCATCCTCCTAGTTCCAGCCCAGGATGAGTCTGTTGCTTCTACCCATCAGATTTGGACAGGTACCTGGACAACATTGTAGAAAATTTCTGATCCAATTTGGACCACCATTCCAATCTCCTACTAAGCCTGGAATCTCTCAACATTCAGAAACTGAACCACAAATGCAATCACTAGATTGCTTAATCATTCTCTTCAATTTTGGGAGCCCCATTGCAAGGAATTATTTGCCCCAATTGAACCTGAAGATGCCCCATTCTCTCAAAGCAGGGAGTAGATTGTATAGGTTGCTGTTTGCTTGCTATATCTACAAATGCTTTCTCACCGGGAGGTGGTCATAAGTCACTATTGGTCTCATACAAAGAAAAAATTAGGGGAAATGCAGGCGTGTCTCTCTTTCCCTTTATTTTGCATACATGGGCAAGGAGATGGGAACTGAAAGGAAAGAAAGAGAGATTTAGGAACATAGAGGGAGGATAGAACAAAAGCTAGATGATAGAACCTACTCTTTAACTCAAGGCCTTAATTGTTACCTATAAGGAAGGTTATAACTAAGTCATTGCCATAGAATTTAGTATACTGATAAAAAACATGAGCATGTCAAATACTTGGCAGATTTAAAACAAGAATATAAATCCTAAGTCTAACAGAAAGATATGAATCTATTCATATATATAGTAAATTAGTTGAATAGGGTCTTCAAAAGCCTCAGAGACACACAGAATATGGCATTTAAAGTTGTTCTTAAAATCCTAAATTTATTCGACAACTAGACAAGTTAACTTCTGACCACACCCAGCCAACCTCAAAGAGGATGATGAGTATCAAAGAACCTCCTTATGGAGATGGCTTCAAAGGTGGCAAACCAACCATTCGGCAAAATGTTCTTGTTCTTGCCACAAACAGAATCTGCCCCAAAATGGGCAACTTAGATGCAGGCAGAGTCAAATGCTGCACTCTGCCAAGTCAGGGTAAGCAAATTCTCAATATTTCCTGCCCTGCTAACAAGTCTGGAATACATATTAGGCCAGAAAGCTGAAGATGAGGCTCCAACGTCAAAAGGTATATTGGGTGACTGGTCAGGCAGTAAACTGTCTTGAGTCAATTTGTACATTTTGGAAGCTGCTAACCCACACTGCTGGTTCACTCAGGAATTTAAGTTTTATTCCTTATCAAGTCTCTGAGGGTCATTGAAGACAAGATAGTATAGTTTTACAACCAAGCTTAGCTGATTTGGAACAAGATCGTCTTAGATTAAGTAAAAGAAGTGAAGCTATTAGAGTTGAGATAGGATAGATATTGACTTTCATTCAGAAATTTATACCCAACAAGACAGAAAAGACACTTACTTCAAATGGGATTAATGCAAATGGACAATTCATTATGAGTGTAACATGTATAGAACTCAATATTTTCATGATTGTCACATGGTTTTCCCTGCTATATGTAGTTTATTTTATACATGTGTAATAAAATAAAATATTAATAACATAAAATAAAACTTTGCCAAAATAGAATTTTCTGGTTTTAAAATTTATTGTATAATATATTTAACTGCCATAATGGAAAGCTGATAAACACATAGCAAAGCAAATTATCAATAAAATGACATTATTCCCAATTCATGTACTTAATAATAAGTATATGATTGAAGTGTTATAAGAGGATAATAAAAAAAAGAATAAATCAACTATTAAAAACGTATAACTCTATTAACATGTATATGAAAAAGAAACAAAAGCACAATTAAAGTTTGGATAAGAGATATATAAGTTATTTTCCCTAATAAAGCCTACAATTGACCAACATATCTATAATGCTCACAAATATTAATTAGAAAGTTAAAATTAAAACATTTAGATACTATTTCAATGTAGAGATACCTTTTAATTAAAAATACATAAATTCTTTTTTTTAGCAAGGAGGCAAGGAAATTTAAAGACTTACTTTTGGTGGAAATGTAAAGTAATGCTGCTGATATGGAAAAGAGTAATGTGATTCTTTGAAAAAATAGTAATGAATATATGATCTAATTATTAATAAGATTCAAAATCATACTCAATAGTACACTTATAATCTATTGTTTATAGTAAAATTATTGACAATAGGTGTACATTTATACAGCTTGTGTGCAATTAAATGGCATAAAAATCTATTGACATTTTACTAAGCATTTAATAGTAAGGAAATTATGTCCTCATGCATTTACAACATGAATGAACATAGTGGGGAATCCCTAATACAACAGACTGTAACATATATGAATGGATTGCCTAGTTTTATGTCAACTTGACAAAGGGTACAGTCATTTTGGAAGAAGAAACTGAAACTTTGAAAATGCTCCCATGTGGGCAAGCCAATGGTTCATTTTCCAGCTTAATGTGGAAGAACAAAGATCACTATCTGCAGTGCTACCGTCTGTCTCGTGGTTCTGGATGGTATAAGAAAACAGACTAAACAAGCTCTGAGCAACAAGCCAGTAATTAGCATTCCTCTATGGCCAGCGCATCAGTTTTTCTCACCAGGTTCCTGACTTGAGTTCCTGTCATGCCTTACCTAAATAAAGACTTACAAACTTTAAGATTAAATAAACACTTTCCACCACAAGTTATATTTAATCATAGTGTTTTATCACAGCAATAGAAACACTTATACAATAAAATACTTGGAATGAATGTTTTAGAAGTCTATAATTTGGTTGGGTATAGGTACAATGGAAACTTGTTATCCAATGATATGTTGCTTTTTATTGAAGATGAATAAGCTATAGCTCTAAAATAATACCTATTTTATGAAAGTAAAACAATAAGTGTGTTTCAGAAGCCCCTCCAGAGACTTCTGAAATTTAAAGATTAACTCATTTGGGCCTGGTTTCATTCTCTCAAATACTAGCCCTGAAAATGTATAAATATAAAAATTGGGGCTTAAAAGGCAGTCTCCACTACACACAGAATTTAAAGCTAGCCTAGGCTAAATAAGACTATCTAAAAACAAAGGAGGAAACAAAGAAAGAAGAAGGAAGTGGGGAGGAAAGAAAGACAAAAAAGGGGGGAAGGAAAACAAATGAAGAAAAGAAAAAAATTGTAGAAAGCCTCTAAAATATTTTGGCACCATGATTGTTTAGACAGCTGTCCGCCATCCATTATCATCCCTTTTGTGTTGTCCTCTACTGAGCAAGAAACTCTTCTCATCTTGTATACGATAATTCTACATGTCTCATCAACATAAATCTCTCTCTCTCTCTCTCTCTCTCTCTCTCTCTCTCTCTCACACACACACACACACACACACACACACACACACACACACACACACACACCAAAAAGCTGAGGGAAGTAAAAAATAAGATTTCTCAGAAACAAGAACATACACAACATACAAACATGGTGAATCTAATTACAATTTTTACAAAAGCCTGTGCTACATAGGGAAACTTGTTCTCACAAATATTCACAAATAGTACTCGGTTTTATCTGCTGTTTTCCTTTTTATATGATTATAAGTTTTTCAAGGATATTAAACTATTCAGAGACATATAATTTAAAGGATAAATTGTCTTCAGCATTTTGAAAAAACAGAAACAAATCAGAACTCTTGAACATGTAATCTTATCTACCATGACAGTCAGGCCAGAACTTACAGAAACAAATAAAGTTTTATTGTTTTTTATATATACCAACACACACATATACATATATACATGCATTTGTAACATGCAGTGCATAAGTAAAAACAATAATAAAAAATAAGAGAAAGAAAGGATGAGAGAAAAAAGTCTATGATATTGGCAGGGTAAAATTTTTGTACACTGATTAAATATTTATGGATAATTGCCTGATGACTATCATAATAGGCCCCACTTACTCAGAATTACTAAAATTAAATAAAAAGCAATAGCAAAAATGAAAATTGGAAAAAATTAACTGAGTTTTCTACCCAAACTATTTTCAATTCAATCATGTTTTGTTTATGATAAAAGAGAGTTTGCTTCAAGCCAAAATTTTCCCTTTGGTAATGAATCAAGTATGTATGAATAGCAAGATTAATGTCTTACAGCATTACTTAACTATTTTAGAACTTCAACAAATATTTCTAAGTACAAATTTCTAACAACCATGCTAATTTCTTAGAATCATCATGCAAAACAAGCGATTTCATCTTTCCAAGAACTGAAAAGACCTCATATAAGTTATTTTCTTGTCAATAGTAATACTATCTGTTCTAAACATAGATATTATAACCATTTTAATGGGATTATTTGGTTTGGTGGTTTTGAATTTTTTGAGTTCTTCATATATTTTGGATGCTAGCCCTATTTTAGGTATAAGCTTAATGAAGAATTTTTTCCAGTCCATAGGCTGTAGTTTTGTTCTTTTGAGAATGTCCTTTGCCTTACAGAAGCTTTGCAGTTTGATAAGCTTCCATTTATTTGGTGTTGATCTTAGAGACTGAGCTGTTAGTGTTCTGTCCAGAAAGTTGTCACCTGTGCCAATGAGTAATGGCTGAGAAACACTTAAAGAAATAGATAAGGTCTTCAAAAACCTCAGGGACATACAGAATATGGCATTTAAAAGGTTTTTTATTATTTTAAAGATTCATTGACAGTGATACGGTTTACCTCCTGGCAACAACCAGGCAACCTCAAAGAGGATCATGAGCATCACAGAACCTCCTTATGGAGATGGCTTCAAATGTGGCAAACAAGCCACTGGGAAAAATGTCCTCATTTTTACCATAGACAGAATTCTTTCTAAAAAAGGGCAAGCTTGTATTCAGGCAGAGTCAATGGCCAAACTCTGTCAAGACAGGTTAAGCAAGTCCTCAATAGTTCCTGCATCACAAATATGTCTGTCAGATATATTTGGCCAGAAGGCTAAAGAAGATGCTCCAACATTGTAGACAGAGATAGACTGTCTCTGTCATCTTCTCATTTGGAAAGCTATTAACCTGCATTCCAGGTGTGTTCAGGTAATCAATTTTATTCCTTCTCATGTCTCTGATGGGGTTGAAGACCAGATAGCTTAATTTTACAATGACGCTTAGTTGTTTAGAGGTTAAGATGTTTTTAGATATAGATAGATGCTTTAAGTTGATAATAATGAGATATGATAGGTATTGATCTAAATTCAGAATTTTAGATTCACCAAGATAGGAAAGATATTTTTTCTTTAAGGCTGCCAAATACAAATAGCCAAAACACTAAGAATATAACATTTATATAATTCCTGATTGTGTCATGGCTCTTCTTACTATAAATAATTTATTGTATATATGTGTAATCATATAAATGATTTGTAAAAAATAAAAATGTTTATGTAAAGAAAAACGTAATGAAAGCTGCAGTGTTGTACTTTGTACCTAGCTGTGTGAAGAAAAAAACACATTCCATTACTTTGAGTTGTATGAAACTAATACTAAATATTAAGAATTAATTAGTAGTAAATAATACAATTAAATTACTAGAAATATATGTGGAAAATTATTATTCATAATGTACTAATGACCAGTAAAATAAGTGATATGTTCAGAACAAAACATTTGTTTGGATATTATCAAGTGCACTATCCATTCTTAGTACATTTAATACTCTTTTCAATAGAAAATAAAAAGAAATCTTAATGTCCTTTATCCTCAAGGAAATGCAAATCAAAACAAATCTGAGATTCTATCTTACACCAGTAAGAATGGCTAAGATCAAAAACTTAAGTGAGACCACATGATGGCAAGAATGTAGAGAATGAACAACACACCTTAATTGATGGTGAGAGTGCAAACATATACAACCACTTTGGAAATAAATCTGATGCTTTATCAGAAAATTAGGAATAGTATTACCTCAAGACCCAACTATATTACTCCTGGGCATATACCAGAAAGATGCTATACCATATAACAAGGACATTTGCTCAACTATGTTCATTGCAACTTTATTCATAATAGCCACAATCTGGAAACAACCTAGATGCCCATCAAAAGGAGAATGGATAAAGAACCTAGTACACTTACCCAATGGAATAATAGTCATCTATTAAAAACAAGGAAAACTTGAAATTTTTCAGGCAGATGGATGGAACTAGAGATGATCTTCCTGAGTGAGGTAACAGAACCAGAAAGAAATGCATGGTATATACTCACTTATGAGAATATATTTGCCATTTAAGAGAGGATAACCACACTATTGTACACATACCTAAGGAAGCTAAATAACAAGGAGGACCCATGGTAAGATGTTCTTCTCATTCAGAATGGCAAATAGAACAGACACTGGACGAGGTTCAAAGAGACTAACATAGAGGTACTCTGAAAGACTCCACTCAATGGGGGGATAGACATAGAATCTCAGACACAGTCAAACATTAGGGTAGGGTGAAGTGATAGGAGTCTTATGGAAGAGTCTTATGGAAGTAGAAAGACTTGGAGGGAACATTAGCGCTACAAGGAGGCCAATGGAGCCAATAAATCTGAGCCCATGGTTAACGGGTGGTGAAGAGACTGATGCACCAACCAAGGACCATGCATGGTAAGGACCTAGACCCCTGCTCAGATATAGTTGATAGGCAGCATAGTTTCTTTGTGAGACAGATAATATGGGGAGTATGAGCTGCCTCTGATATGGACTCATTGATCATTTCCCCCTGCTGGGGAGGCCATACCAGGCCACAGAGGAAGAGGATGCAGGCAGTACAGATGAGACTTGATATCCTGGTGTCAGATGATAGGGGAAGAGGGCTCCCCCTTTCTGAGAACTAGGGGAGGGAAGACTGGTAGGAGACAAAGAGAACTGGGAGAAGACAAGTGATGGGGCTACAATCAGGATGTAAAATGAATAAAATAAAGCTTTTTTTTAATTAAAAAGAGATCATAACCAGCCATGATATACATATATGTAGGATATACTAAGGAGATATATGTAGGAAGATCACCATTTCAGTACAGTCTTGACTACAAACTTATGTGTTAGTGATATAGAACATAAACCATTTCTTATGCAAATGTGAGACCTAAATTAGAATTCATCAAAACCTTGTAAAGCCTGATGCATCAACATGTGCTTAAAATTGAATTATTCCTATGGTGAGGTGGGAGACAGAGAGATATGGAAGTCCAAATTAATGTCTCAGTTATAATAATGCTCACAAATATGCACATACATACATAAAATAATAAACTATAAAGCACATACTTTTCTATTTTTAGAGAAACATCAGGCTGAATTATATATACATAACAATTTATTTTGAAAATACTCTACTGTGTGACCCTTTATAAAAATTGATTATTAAACTGCTCTTCTATACACAGTTTGATAATCCATGTCTCTAAAATTCATATGCTTCTGGTGAAACATTTCATTTAGGAACATTATTTAAAACATAATTGTTTTATACCAATCTATCAATCTTTAGGAATCAAGCCTATAAAATTATAAAATTATATAGAGGCTAAATATTCAAACTACTTTCCTAATTATTTGAGCAGCAACTAGGGATAGCAAACAAAATTAGAATTTAGAAGAAAAAGAATGAAAACATGATGAAGTAATCTGATATATTTCAAAATCTCATGAGCATAAATTATCACTGTTCACTATGCATTAAAGAGAACTAGCCCTTTAACAAAGAACATTTGTTTTGATGTTACATGAGACATCATATGCATGCCATTTATAGCTTATCAATATTCTATAGAGATGCCAAGAGAAAGCAAAGGCCATTGTCATTTCTCTCCTCAGCCCTTAGTAGAGGAATGAGAGCCAAGTCTCTCTGAAAGCAGACAGTCTTTTTCTCACAATCCCAAAGAATCTATGCTGTGATTTTATTATATTTGTCAGAGGATGGCCAGAAGTTGTTGTAAAAATATCATATTTCTTAAAAAGCCTCAAGTACAGTATCTAAAATGGGAAGCAAATGTATGAGTTGGTAATGTTCTGCAGGGTAAAACAATGTGTCTTACATGCTGACAGCCTTGTATTATGAGAAAGGTAAAAAAGATTCTGACCTGGCCAAAAAAAGCTTTGATCTTTAGAAAAAGTCTCATTTGTGGTCATATTTAGATTCAACTTTATGAGAGTCCATGCAATGCCATAACAGGCCATTCTAAAACCTACTTGAAATTTGTCCTATACAATGCATCCACTCATCAATTCTACTCACTGAGTTTGAAGCCCGCACCGGCCATTTTAAGGAAAATTCTATCAGTACTGAATATATGAAGACAATTAAGATTAATATTGTATATATAAATTTATCCTGTATATTATCTACAATCTTAAATACAGTTTTGTTTAAATTTTTGCCGCACTGTTAGGGAGTTAAGTGCTGCAGAAAAGTCTATTTCTGACTTACAGTCTTAGCCTCTTATGTAGAATTTACTTATGAATAATTTATACAACAAACTATTAGTGTTAGCAAGTATGTTTCTGACAATGGTTTCCCATTATGCCTTTCTACAAAGAAGGATGGAGTAGATAAGAGAATTGTCCTTATTTAGAAAATTATTGATTGCTCTTCTAATGTTATTTAATTCTATTATTTTGTATACTATTGTTTTATTATGTCCAGGACACTGACTAAGAATTTTAAAGAGCATGTATTTTTTTTATAATCATTTACTTATTATATGTGTGTTCATACAAAAGTGTTCTGTGGTGCAAAGGTGGTGGTCTGAGATCATCCTGAATGACTCAATCTCCTCTTCACTTTGTCAGTTTTGGGAGTCCAAATCATGTCCTCAGGACTGTTGGCAAATGCTGTCTCTCCATCCCTGATTTAGTAATTTAAAGATATTATAGTTTTATGCATTTATTTAAAGTTTATTTCACAGTATGTATTAATATGAATAGTTTATGCAGACCGCATCTAAAACTTTGGTGAAAATCCCCACCTCTATATTTTTCTGTTTTTTTTTTCCTGTTAAGTCTGAAGCTTTATGTCTCTTTATTAGAAGAAATTATGGCTTTTATGTTATCTGCTTTCTGTAGTGGAATGATCTTAAACATTCCATTCAGCTTGAATAATAAAATGATCACATAAAAGAAACAAAGCTGAAAGAAATTATTGACTCCTAAGCAAACATAGCTAACATAATATATTCTATTTAAAAAAAAAAAAAAACTAAGCCGGGTAGTGGTGGCGCACGCCTTTAATCCCAGCACTCGGGAGGCAGAGGCAGGTGGATTGCTGTGAGTTCGAGGCCAGCCTGGTCTACAAAAGTGAGTCCAGGATGGCCAAGGCTACACAGAGAAACCCTGTCTCGAAAAATCTTATATATATTCTATTTAAACAACAATAAAAATTATAAATTCTCATTCATTGTATTATTTGTGATGTTTTAGTGTCAAACTGTTTCTTTACTAAGATCATATCTCAGTAAGTACTTCAGTTAAATTTTATAAATCATTTTTCTATGCATTAATTTTGAGTTTATGTTGTGTAGCTGAAAAGAATTTAGCATGCTTTAGTACAAAACTGATTTTTTTCTTTTTGAAATAATCTATGTCTATGGTTACTGGAAGATTTTCTGATAACATAAATTGATCAAAATTTACAAATTACATTTTCAAAAGAAAACAAAATAGCCACATGCCAGGTGGTAGATTTTAGATTTCACAGTGGGCTAGTGAAGTGAGTAAGCTGGTAAAAGTACCTGCTGCCAAATCTGACAACTCAGTTTGATCCCACATGGTGGAAAGAGAGATTTACTCCTGAATTCCTGAACCTCCACAAACAATGTCACACACATGTATGCACACACACACACACACACACACACACACACACACAAAATACAATTTCTACATTTTTCTAAAAATAAAAGATTTTACAAAGCCTAAAAATAGATAAATTTACAAATTTAAGATTATTAGGTATTGATGCCAGATTTGGAAAATAAAAGCAAAGATGTTCAATTAGGCTGGAGATTTAGATTTATTTAACTTTATCAAAGATAGTGCTTTATTAAAGAAAATATTTTCTTTGTAACTGAAGTTATGACATCTACTCATTTCATCATTTTATGAGTAACCTCTGTAATATTATAAAAACCAAGGACTGAGGAAGATAGCTTACTTGATCAAGGATTTGCTTCAATAAAGTGCTGGATTTCACCCCACTGCTACATAAAATGAGAAGTGGTGTTTCATATGTCTCAGGAAGGGGAAAACAAGATATTATAAGTTCAAGATTATCCTTCTCTGATTTGGGAATTCATGGTCAGCCTGCTCTACAAGATATTCTGTATTAAATAGAGGGGGTAGCAAAAGACAGAGAGAGAAAGAGAGAGAGAGAGAGAGAGAGAGAGAGAGAGAGAGAGAGAGAGAGAGAGAGAGAGAGAGAGAGAGAGATGGAGAGAGATGGAGAGAAAAGAGAAAAAAATTCTATCTCTATTTATAGAATATAGTCCCTCCAAATTCCAGGAGTTTGCAAGGGTGCGTATCAAAATTCAAGATATGAATAACTTTATAAATTTTTTGGAACAGAAAATTTTCTCCTAATTTCAAAAATTAACTTTTTTGTAAACTTTTATTTATGATTCTGTGGATTGCTTATTTTGGTGTACATTATATATTGAAAACCCCTAGCTTTTTGGAGCTTTTACTTCTATAAAAAGAGACAATATATATATATATATATATATTGCAGAACTCCTTATATTCATCTATGTTATAGCAATACCAGTAACAGGTATTCATGCCTCCAAAATTTTTCACAAAGGAATGAAGAACTTAGGCTGGAGTGATGGCTCACAATTATGTTCCATGGTAGACCTTTGTTCAATTCTAGGCACCCACTTTGTACCTCACAATCATCTGTAACTCTAGTTCTAGGGGATCTGACATACTTTTCTGGTTTCTGTAGGCACCAGACATGCAAGAGGTACACAGATATAAAAATGTAGGCAAAATACTTATACATATAATAGGAAAACAAATATTTATTGAAAGAATTCAAGGAGTAGCAAAAACAGCAAAGGTGTAGTTAACATGGAAAGCAAGTTTAATCAGAGAGTAGAAAAAAATGTCAGCAAGGAACTACTAATGCTGGTTCCTGGGTAATCGAATAATGATGTATTGTTGGAATGTTAAAAAGGATCTGATTGTTCAGGATGAGTCAAAATGAAACTAAGTTATAGAAGGAACAGAAGAAAATCACCAAGAAATTCCACTTTGGTGGTAATAGAGATGACACACTAGTTAAGAATGGGCAACTCATAACTGTGTGTAACTCTAGCTCCAGGGTATATCTGATTCCTTTTCCTGAAACCTCTTGGCTCTTGCATTCATCTGCACATACCCATACACAGACACATAGACATACATACAGACAAATAAACACACACACACACACACACACACACACACACACACACACACATGAAAATAAAATCTTAAATAATAATAAAAAATGTTCAATTCTAGAACAAACTCCTTACAGGTCTTTACAACATAAACCCCAACAGAAAAAGTTTTGTTAGTGAATAAAAATATGTAGGTTGTATGTTATATCAATTAACTCTATGATACAAAAGATAAATGTGTCTGGGAATTGAACTCATGACCTTTGGAAGAACAGTCAGTGCTCTTAACCTCTGAGCCATCTCTACAGCCCAAAACGTGTCTTTGATAAACATATTCCTAAAAAAATCTCCACAAGTGCCTTATCAAAGTTGTTTAGAAGATGTTCCATATAAACTTGTTTCCATCCCAGCATACAACTGATACATGACTCATTGACCTTGAAAACTATAGATCCTAAAGCCTCTAAAAGCTTTTTATTCTCTTCATGAAATATAGCCACATTTCTTGAAGTATCTCTCTTGACAGAAAGTTGAAAAGGAAGCTTGACTAGCCTTGAATTCTTCCTCCCTCTTACAACAGTGCGTAAGCTCAAGACAATCTTGAAAAATTTATCTCATCCCTTGCATACTGTGATTTCTAGTCTATAGGCTAGTTCATGCTATGTCACATGTGTTTGCCCATCTTGCATGAAAATCTGCAAGAGTCAGTAACACCCTTTATTTTTAGATTCTAAAGGGAAATGAATTATCGAGTTTCCTGTATCTTCCTTTAAGTGCTTCTCATGACTGCCTATGGCCATGATGCTCTCTATATCTTACCGAATATTCTACCAGCTTCATGTCTGGTCTTGGCTGCCTACGGTAGTGATGTTATTTCTCTTAATACAGCTTATCTGAAGGGCAATCTCATGGCAGTTTTTCCTTACTTTACAATGACCTTCAAGTATGAAAATTCCTTGTGTTAAAACACAAGAATATTGACATTTACTTTTTATGAATATTAGTTAAAATATACTTGTATTGTTTTTGTATGCATGCACATTAACACGTTTTAAAAGAATAGAGAGAATTTAAGGATAAGGATATCAATAAAAGTGATGTATGGCTTTACAATGTATTTGTATTTCAATCTAAGTGTCATTACCAAAAAGCCAAAACATTAAGTTTATAAGGTGTGTAAAATAAAAAGTACAGTAAGTGCAGTTTGATTTACAACTGAAGAAAAATTTCTCTCTCTCTGTCTAAATTGAACTCTACTATGTTTATAAGAGCTAAACAAATAAAAAATTATGGCTTAGGGCTTTACTACCATGCAGCACTCAAGTCGCACCCCCATCAGCTTTCAGTATTACAAGCTTCACTCAAGTTAAATCCAATGTACAAATGTAGTGTTTGAAAACAACTTTGTACCAATTTGTGTGTTTTTTTTATTAATCTATACCACCTTTCTTCATGTTGTTATAGTCACCCACAGTATATAGTATAATAACATGCTAACAGAATTTCAGCCTAGGTGCAATATGTTAAACTCTACAAAATACATTAGGCTGTACTAGTCCAACAGTTATGTCTACATAATGATACAGTCATTGTTGTTCAGATGTTTTATAAAAGAATGCATCACTTTCATGGCAATCCAATTATACACAGACAGAGAAATCTTGTAGGATATCTAGGAATTGTGTCACCCATATGTTGTTAGCTCAAGTTTCTCAATTTAATAAGCTATTAAAAATATTGAACGATATATAACTTTTTGAAAGAACCCATTATATTGATCCACAATTTAATATAAATGAGAGACCAAAAGAACATTAAAACAAAAGAACTGAAAGCCAAATTTCTAATTGGTTTAAAATAAGCCAGTTTTGTCCCATGCCTTCCTGATACAAAGCCAAGAGATTTGCTTCAAACTGCCAAACAGATGGAAGCATGAATTTAAGCACAATTAAATATAGTAAATCTTCTGAAGATATACATAAACACCTGTGCTAAAGGTTTTCATGTCAGGGTACTGTAAGGATATCAACTGGAGATAAAATGTTTTGGTGGTTCATAACTGTGTTGAGAATGCAAACCTAAATGATTGCACATAGATTTTAATATTAAGAATTATGAAGTCATTCTGCTGGTATAATTAGAGTTTTATTATCTGATGTAGTCACAACCCTGTTTATAGGTCCCTACTGAAGAAACCTTGACAATAAATGTGTTGCCTTCAGTATAGTAGATGTTATGCGTTAATAAACATTTCTGCTTCTTTTCTGTTTATATAGAACAAGGTGGTTGCATTAAGGATTTATATTTGAAATGTTGAAAAGAGCAAAGAAAAAACATTTTAGATGATGCAAATTTGAAAGTTTGCTTAGTATAAAAGAGTAGTGTTGCTATATTCCTGCCAATTACAACTATCCATACAGATCTGTCAGTCTGATAAACATATGCTTTTAGAGAAGAGAAAACTTTGAGTGGATGTATAAAGAGCAGATGAAGTCCTGAGTAAATGTTTCTTATTGACAAAGACCAATGTCTCAGACCCATGGAAATTGAAAAAAACATATTATGGTCCATGTGTGAGTATTAACAGAGTATGTTTATGTAGGTAGCATGGACCAAAACTTCATCTTCTCATATGTTTATACCCCGAGACTCCTTACCTAAAGACATCTCTTACTGACACTATCTAAATCCTCTTCCCTGTTTGTCAATGTTTTAAATTGCTGTATGGTTGTTGATGCTTCTTCAGAACAAGAATGCCCAATTTATCACAGATTTTCTGTATGTATGTGTATATGTGATATGTATATGTGTATGTGTGTGTGAGTTTGTGTGTGTGTGTGTTCTTCATTCTCTTAATTTGCCAGTTGTGCTTTTAGGGCCTAGAGAAGCTAGACATAGCACACTTCTACTAAAAAAATGTGCATTCAATTCTTAAAGTTATTAATTGTAAAAAATACAAGCTTTTTAACTTAATTATCAATGTATTTATTGCCATTTTTTTTACCTTTGTCTTAAAATGGTTTTCCCCTTTCTTTTCTTTCCTCTTTATTTTTTATTTATTTATTTATTTTTGAGACAGTGTTTCTCTATGTAGCCTTGGCTGTCCTAGATTCACTATGTAGACCAGGCTGACCTTGAACTCACAGAGAATCACTTGTTTCTGTTTCCTGAGTGTTGATATTACAGGCATGCACCAGTGCACCTAGCTTAAAATGTATTTATTTCTTTTCTTTTTTTTACTCTATTCTTTTTTATTCTTTTTTACATATACATTTATCTTATTACACATAAATACAATAAACTACATACAGCAAGAACAATGAAACAATCAGGAATTATAAAAATGTTACAGTCCTAATGTTTTAGCTATTTGAATTTGGCAACCTTGAAGAAAGTATCTTTCCTGTCTTAATGAGTCTAAAAAATTTAATATAAATCAATATCTATTATATCTCATTTCTATCAACTTAAAACATCTGTCTAGACTTAAAAACATCTTAACCCCTACACAACTAAGCTTAATTGTAAAACTAAAGTATCTGGTCTTCAACTCCATTAGAGACTTGAGGAGAAATAAAAGTTAATTACTTGAGTAAACTGGAAGTGAAGGTCATCAGATTCTAAAATGAAAAAAAAAAAAAAAATGACAGGGGCAGTTTGTTGCCTGAACAATCACACAAAACTCTCCACAATGTTGGAGCATCATCTTCAGTTTTCTGGTCCAGTATATCTGACAGACATACTTGCTTACTCTGTCTTGGCAGGGTTTGACTCTGCCTGCATCTAAGCTTGCCCCCCTTTTTGTGGAGTAAATTAATTTTATTTTTAACTATGATTAGTTTTTCTCTTGTCCAGACATCCAAACAACTACAGAAACACCCACTAATTTTTAAATAGGCTATTTTTATATGGCCTAATTTTTTTGGTCAATATACTTTTTTTTAAAGGCACAATTCTGTCTGTGGCCAAAATGAGGACATTTTGCACTGTGGCTTGTTTGCTACATTTGAAGCCATCTCCATTAGGAGATTCTTTGATGTTTATCATATTTTTGTGGTAGGCTGAGTGCTTGCAGGTGTTAACCTATCTTGTTGTCAAAAAATCTTAAAAACAATACAAAAAAATCTTTAAATGTCATTCTGTAGTTCTTTGAGGTTTCAAAATGTATTTTTTAATTAACAAAAATACAAAAAATATCTCTTAATTACTGTCCGTTTAAATACTTATTATGTGATAAATTTATGCATCCTGAGCTAGAATTATTCAGACAATGTGTGAGGGACTATTGTAACTTACAAATGTCTTTTTGAGAGAGTCAAACACATGACAATTGAAGTCAGTGTGAGATAGAAAAATGGAACTTAAAGGTTGAGAAAGGACCCCAGATTGGAGACTATGAGTGACTTTTTAATTTTTTCTTTATATTTTAATAATTTTATACATGTATCCAATTAAATATGATTATGTCTACATCCCCCTATTTTCACAGGGTTAAGAAACTAAAGGAGCCTAAAGAAAAAAAGAGAAAGAAACAAAAAAACATGTCTTCCAGTATTCTGATTTTGACACAGTGAAAATTGTTTACAGTTTCCAAATTTAATCAATAATTTCCCCAAATAATTATACATTGAGACTATGATTCATTCAAAATTAAGAACATAGGGGAACATAATACCTAGCCTATTATCCAGATATCAATTTGTCTTCTTCCCACACAAAGCTCCAGGTACTTGCGTTATTATCTTCTCTAGTATCTGTTCAGACATTCTCTCCTCCTGCAACTCCATATTCATCCCTCGATGTCTGTCCTTGGAACCTCAAACTATGCCCCCATTCCTCCTACCAAATCCCAAGCTTCAGCATCTTTTTTTAACCAATCAACTTTAAATTACGTGGAACAAAGTTTAAACAACAAGGAAAGGCATATGTGAAAATATGCTTCAGGGACCAGGTCTTGGAAGCCAGTAATTAGAATTAAAATACATATCACCAGACCTACGCACAACAAAATTGCAACCAAAAGCAATTTGTGAGAAAAGGAATTTTTTAATCTTACAGTTCTCAAGTGACACTCAATTATTAAGGAAAATCAAGACAATAACAGAAGGCAAGAAGCTACAGATAGGAACTGATGAAGAGGCCATGAAATGCTGCTTATTGGCTCACTGACTTGCTCCTCATGGCTTGTTCAGCCTATTCTTTTACACAACCAGGGACCCCCTGCACATGGGTGGCACCACCCACAGTTGACATCTGACATCAATTATTAATTAATAATATATCTTACAAATTTTCCTTTAGACCAATCTTATGGAGGCATTTTCTCAATTAATATTCTTCCTTGATATGTTGAGATTTGTGTTAAGATGGCAGAACAGTAGCCAGACACTGAATAAATGATAACTTTAAACTCCATGTAATAGAGTAATGAAAAATATTCTGTAAACAATGATACTTGAAATGAATATCATTATAATATAATGTCAAATCATTCCCATATCTATAGAAATGGCGCTTGTGCAATGTAAAATTGGCTAGCTACTATAATAATGTTTGAATATTGACAAGTTTTTAGAATGAAGCAAATTATAGTACTAGCAATGAGAACTTATAAAATAAAACTATTTTAAAACTAATTAAACTAAGTAATAAAATATTTATGTGATAAATAAAAGGTTACAAAATGATAAAGGAATAAGTTCTATTATATCATATTCTAGAAATAGCTCCATAATCAGGTTACAGATACTGACGATATTGGAAAAGTGACTTCTCGGGATTTAGCTGATGTTATAGAGTGAGTCCCTACAAGCAAAGGATGTGGGTAAACTGCTTAACACTCCCAGCCTTAAATTATGACCTTTTAACAAACTTCAAGTCTACAAACTGAGAAGTAGCCTACAAGATGTTGTTATAGTGAGCTTTGAAACATATCCATTGTGAAAATTCAGAAAAAGACTGATTCCACAGAAGCATATGTTAGCTAAAATCACTAAGTAATGATTAACATTTATTGAATTAAGTATATTTCATACCAGTGATACAAATTTCTACTACTAAGACATCTTTATAAATTTCAATCAAGGGCTGGGCGTATGTCTCAGCAAACAACATCCCTGGCTGATCTTTCATAGGACCCATGTTCAAGTTGTATCACCCACATGGAGGCTCACAAGTGTCTGAAATTTCAGGTCAAAGACACCCAAAATCTTCTGGCTTTTGTGGAAATAAAGTGAACATGTATCAGACAGACATACATGCAGGCAAAATATACATACAAAGTTTACAAAATAGATTTTCACCTGGGTGGTGGTGGTTGTATGCCTTTAATCCTAGGAGGCAGAGGCAGCTGGATCTCTATGAGTTTGAGGCAGTCAAGCCTATAGAGGGTGTTTCAAGAAAGTTCAAACATCACACCAGAAAGGCTTCATCCTGTAGTTTAATGGGAACAGATACAGAAACCCTCAGCCAAACATTAGATGGAGCTCAGAAAACTCCAAAGAAGAGGGGAGGAGAAAGGATTGTATGAGTCAGAGAGGTCGAAGACACCAGGAGAACACAGTTCACAGAGTCAACAAAGCCAGGGCTCATAGGCACTCACAGACACTGAAGCCAAAACCATGAAGCCTTCATGAGTCTGCACCAGACCTTCGGAATACGTGCTATAGTTCTTTAGCTTGGGGTTTTTGTTGCACATCTAACAATGTGAGTGAGAATGTCTCTTACTCTTTTGTCTGCTCATGAGACCATTTTCCTCCTATTAGGTTGCCTCGTGCACTCTTTTTTGTTTTGTTTTGTTTTGTTCGAGACAGGGTTTCTGTGTGTAGCCTTGGCTGTCCTGGACTTGCTTTGTAGACCAGGCTGGCCTCGAACTCACATTAATCTGCCTGCCTCTGCCTCCCAAGTGCTAGGATTAAAGGTGTGCGCCACCATGCTAGCTCACCTCATTCACTCTTGATATGAAGGTTTGTGCCTAGTCCTAGTGTACCTTTTATGCTGTGTTCAGTGGATATTACTGGGATGCCTGGTCTTTTTTATGAAAGGGCAATGGAAAAGCTGTGGATCTGGAGAAGGGAGGTAGGGGTTGGGAGATTGAGGGAAGGGATGGAAAGGGAGGCTGTGATTGGGATGTTCTGCATGAGAGAAGAATAATTAAAATAAAATAATTTTCAGCCACTCCCAAAACAACACAAAAGAGATCTTTAAAAATAATGTTTAATATGCATGCATGCTTCCTTATATTTCCATGTGAATTTTTACCATTTTTTAAAATTTCTTCCACATAAAACAAAAGAATCTAAAATTTTGTAGGAGTGTTAATAAACAGGGAAATAAGACGACTTCATTTTATTTGCTAACTTTTATAATATAAATCTTGTTCATCCCTTGTTATAATTGTTTATACTATATTTTGTTGCTATTTTAAATGAACTTATTTTTTATGTATTTTTTCATACAATATAATTTTGTCATGTTTTAACCCTTCTCTCAACTTCTTCTTTATCCTTCCCATATTCTTCCAAAAATGCCATTTAATTCATTTTGTGTTAGCCATCTACTGCTGGAAATAGGGCCTGCCCTTAAGAGAAGTTTATAAACTCAGACACTTGTAGGAAACTAATTTCTCATTTGTGACCAGTCATCAATTGGAAAAAGCTTCTAGGTTAGAGATGTGGGCTTATGTCCACTTCTCCCCTCAAGACTGAAATGAAATCAGGCCCAGATCTGTATAGGCCGTTTGCATGCTGTCAGTTTCTGTGAATTTATCAGTGCATTGGTCCTGCAGTATTTAGAAAGTCTTGATTCCTTGTTGTCCCCCATCCTCTCAGGCTCTTACATTCTTTCAATTTCAACTTCCTCAGAGTTCACTGAACCCTGCAGAGAGGGATTTGATGGAGACATTGCATTTAGGACTGAGTGTTGCAAGGTCTCACACTCTATGTACACTGGTCAGTTGTGGGACTTTGTGTTTGTTCCCATCTGCTGCAAACTTTTGTAATTTTCACTACATGAGCACCACCAGGTTTGTGATGAACCTCAAATACTACCCCAAAAGAAGGTGAGGCAGCCAAAGTTGTTAAATGAGGCAATAACTATAATGGGCAAGGACAGACTCCTCAGACTAGTGAGGTAGGTGGAGCAAAACTGGAACAATACATAAATTATTTCAATGCTAGAATTTTCAATACACTATAAATCTTTTAATGTACTTCCCCATTTCTATCTTTACTGAATTACATGTCCATATAATTTCCCATAACTATCAGTGTTGTTGCCAGGACTTTTTTCTATTCCTTTTGTAGTCGGAATGATAAATTTGTGATCATCACTAGTTTTTCCTAATTTGAAAAGCCTGTTTATAATGTTGGCATTCCTCAATTTTTTATAATAAAATCTAACTTTTCATTTCCTTCTATCATCTTATCACCTTATTTTGATCTTTTCCCAGAGTTAATATTCTCTTTAATCCTCCTGATATTTTAAATATTTATAGAAATACTTTATGTTCTATTTTTCAGATGCATTTTCTTATACAAAAGATACTTAAAATTTTTCAATAATCTTTCTCCTTGTTTCTTGCTCATTTTCATTCTCTACATTATCTCTCACCTATTTTTATTATAATCATTCATAATTTTATGTATCTGATTCATTTTTTAAATAACCTTTTTTAGTATTTGAGATTATTATGTAATTACATCATCACACACTTCCCCTTCCTCCCTTCAAACTCCGAAAATACTTCTAATCTTCCTGCTTTTGTTGCCAGTATTGTGGAAAGAATTATGTGTCACCATACTAGGTTTATGATGTACTAGGAATTGAACTCTGCCTTGTGTGCATGTTAGGTAAGCATTCTACCAATGCCCCTTTACCTGAGTAGTTTCTTTAAAGGTTTTCATAGGTTCTCATTACCACACAAACTTATACCTTGTCTGTTATAACATTCCATCTCAGAGTAAGTTTTATTATGTGTTGCAAGTGACAAAGAATATTAGTATAGTATTACCATTTTGTAAGCAATATGCTTTACTGCCAGGCGTGGTGGTACATGCCTTTAATGCCAGCACTTGGGAGGCAGAGGCAGACGCAGGAGGATCACTGTGAGCTCAAGGCCAGCCTGGTCTACAAAGCGAGTCCAAAAAGGCCAAGATAACATAGAGAAACCCTGTCTCGAAACACACACACACAAAAACAAAACAAAACAAAACAAAACAAAACAAAACAAAACAAAAAAACCCCAAAAAGATACAAAAACTAAACAAAACAAAAAAATAAGCTTTAAATTAATACCATTCTTTGTATTCTATATTTTATGGGTTTGGTTGGTCCACAACATAAGAACAATACCTGGAGATTCAAATAGGTACAGCAAGCCCTCAAATCAGCAATTATGAGAATATTCTTGTTGTAAAACAGGAATAGGAATTCGGGAAGAGAGTTTCTGATCTTTGATTCAATCTTAGTTATTACTTAAGCCTGGAGATAATAAATGAAGACATGACTGAAACTGAGAAGAGCCACCTGGACACATCATGGTTGTGTGCCAACTAATTCCCTTCCCCTTGCAATTTCCCATGTTCTGCCACCAGTCCCATAAATGCCACTGGACTAGCACTTTTAGGGCCTATCCTCCTCAGGGTTCTATGCCAACTAGGAACCACTATACCAATGAAGTAGCTATACCTTCTCTTTTTCTTCAGCCCCACCTATGAATCTAAAACTTGCCTTCTACATTCCATTAATTTCATTTTCTGAAATTCAGAGACATGAATTCAAATGCCACTGGCTCAGAGTTTCCTGGATCACCAAAGGGTTTTCTTAGAAGCTATCCACCCAACACCATTAAAAGCTCACCAAGAGCCCAGAAAGTCCCTGTTAAACTTAAGATACCCCGGTATTTCTTATTTTAACATATCCACAGTAGGAGTGTTATATAACGATAGCTTCTACCACATAAAATTCCACTATTTTCTGCAATTACCTTTTTTTTTTTGGTCCTTATCCTGGCTTACCACTGAATTTTATTAATCTTAACAGTTTTTTAATTTTGTTTTATCCAAAACATCTTGAAGTTGAAATTTTATACCATAGAGCTTTTACAGAATGCTTTTTTGAGTTAATAATTGCCTTTAAATTGGTTCCATGTATTTTCATGATTTGAAAGATCATCCCCTTTTTGGCTCAAAGATCATCTTGACTTTTGCTCCAAATAGTATTTATTTGTTTTCACATACTTCAATTTATTTTTTGTTCATATACCAAAAAATCCTTATTTTCACATTTTTATCAATTATGAATGAAGCTTTAATAAGCACCATAATTTTTTGAAGACAATTCAACTTCTTATGGTCAATGCCAAGAAGCTCAATTGTTTTGTCATAAACTAAGAAAACATTGAATCTTCCACAGTAGTAACAACATTTTGCGTTATCACTAGTAATAGACATGATCTCAAGTTCCTTTACAGTACTCCAAATATTTGGCATAATCAGGGGTTTTGAAGCTTAAGAGTTATGTAGGAGTACTTACTGCTATTTTGTTTTTGCATCAGTGACAAATGATGTTGGACATTTTGACATTATTTTTTGGTAGGCACATCTTTAAAATTTATTTCCACCTTTATTGAGATAAAATTAACAAAAATATATATGTTTGAATTATACAGTGTTACAGATAGTATTTTGATTTATGTATGTGCATAAACTGTGAAATGATGCAGAAATTAGTCTAATTAGCATATGAAATACTATTCATAGTTATCTTTTCTTGTGGTATAAGCAATTAAGATCTACTCTCTTTGAAGCTATCAAGTATAAAATATATTATTTACTATTATCAGCATAATGTTCAAAAGAGTTCCAGAAATTATTTATTATGTGAAATAGGCTTTGTTCAGTATTTTTGCACTTGGGCTCCATGTATGGCTACTAAAAAATGATGTTCCTTTGGGAGGGTTTAAATCTTGTTCATAAAATAATTTAAAATTGGACTCAGTATTAAGATCAAAGACAACTGTAATAGAATTTGTGGAAAAACAAAAGTGCACAGCAACAGCAACAGCAACAAAATAGTATAAGCATGCTTTAAATACTGGCAGCTTTACAAAAAAAGGAGAAGGACAAAAAGACCAGAGAAATCTGTGCCTTTTCCAATGGAGAACAGCAAGTAAAGACATGGAGGAAGGGGGAATCAGAGGTGAGTTTCAGAGAATAAGTGAGGAAGTCATAGGTGGCATACTTATAAAACTGAGCTTTTAATATTGAAATTGAACCACTATCTAGAGTCTTCAAAACACTTTTTTTAAAAACTACTATATTAACCTTCTTGACATAGTTTGGGAATGCAATAGAGGAAGGCAATGTCAGCAGAAAACAGACACTTTTATAACTTTGTTTCTTATTGTACTACTCACAATATTAAGTTAGATCATGTCCCCTAATCATGTCACAATAAATCCTTTATTTTCACAAGTAGTATACACTAATGAAATAAGGAAATGTTCAAATGTTTGAAGTTCCTGGAGATCAAAAGCCGAACTAAAGTTCATAAAGTTTAAAACCTTAACATATTAAAATCTGAAAAATATGATTCTGGAAAAGGTTTGTTGTAAAAATTACAGCCAAACAAACAAACAAACAACAAATCAAACAAACAAACATAAAACAACTTCTTTTACATTTTCAAAGGATATTTGTTTGAGAAACATAAAAGCACAACCAAATGAAAAAAATGACAACAATATTTTGTAATACCACTCTGTTTTGAGACATTGCTTTCATAATAAAATAAAATAAAATTAGTATCAACATCCTTACCATCGTTACTCTAAAGGTTACAAAATTTTATTGTTTTAGTGTATATTCTTAGAGTATATTGAGACCCACTTCATAGGAATTTGAACCACTATTCAAAAACTGGACCTAAGCCCCCTACACATATGTTGCAGATGTGTAGCTTGTTCTTCATGTGAAATTCCAAGCAATTAGAGTCAGGGATCCCTTTCTTATGGCTGGACTGCCATGTCTAGACGCAGTTGTAGACGATGCTCCTAATCCTGCTGGTACTTGATGTATTAGCTGGGTTGGTAGTCATGCGGGTGGTCTCCCCTTAACTTATGATGAAGGGATGGAGAAATGGGTGAAGGATGTGAGGGTAGAACTGGAAGGAAACGAAGGAGAGGGTGGGGCTTACAATCAAGCTGTAAAGCAATTTTATAAAAAAATTATAAAATAAAAAAGGATATTGATTTTAAAAAGATATGAGTGTTTTTGTTTGAATTTTCAAATGATTTAGAAATATTTTATTCATGTTTTAATCCTATTTATTTAAATTAATGAATAGCCAAAACAATATTCTTGATATAAGCCTAATAAATGAATATTTATTATATATAAAGATATTAAATTACTTACTTTTATACAATAGATTCTGTATTCTCAACTTAACATTTTGGGGTACAAATTTTCAATAATAATGTGATCATATTTTTAGACATTACATGGTTTTGCTTTTATGCTTTACAGGTATTTAGAAGTTGTGTCACTTATAGCTCCATGACAAATTCTACATTTTGTTGTTTGTTTTCTGTTTGGAACCTTTTTAAATTTTTTTTAAAATTTACCATAAATGTACTAATGTAACAATGTAATTCTTTATAATTTGTTTTTATGTGTGTGCTCCAGGGAATGGATGCATCTGACAGCTAGTACATGCTAGGCAAGTACTCTGTCTACTAAGCCCTATCATTTCATTTATATGCCTTCTTGTAAAATAGTAACCTAGACATTTTCTTTCTGCATTATTAAATAAGCAATCTTGGTATATTTTTTTGCTGTCACTCTGGTAAATTCCTGTGAGAAGATAAACCAAGAAGAGAAGTGTTTTATTTGGTTGAAAATTCCAGGTTATGGTCCACCATTTCAGGGACTACATTATGTTTGTTTCAATGTCTGTCAATTAGCATAAAAATTTCTGTTCACCTATAAGAGTTTATATATATATAATTACCTAAGAGATACATAAGTATCTATCTTTATGTCTCTCCCTTGCAACACGTGTTTTAAGTACTAATATTCTTAAATATATTCTTCAAATCCTATTATATTGTATTTTAGTTAATATATAAAGTATTGTGTGCCTTTGTGGTGTTATCCAACATAATCTGGTAAAGTTGGTTCCCCTGTTCTCCTCTTCCCATCCATTCCCTTCTTTTATTCTTGTGCATTCTACCTCTATTAGCCTTTTTTCAACTTTAATGTCACATATATTCTATTGCCTTATCTCCCTTTTCAGCAATTAATTTTCCTTTCTTATGGTTCCCTTTCTAGCATTCTGACCTATACCCACACCTTCACCATTACAGTCACATTTCAAGGTAGTCTTGTCACTTAGTGGAGGCCAGATTCAAACTTCCTATGTATTTCAGGCTTGCCTCAGGTGCATAATACTTATTTCTGTCTTGAGATTCTAAAAAATACTATCATAGATCATCATGGCTGTTTTTTCCATGTTTTTGTTCCAATAACTGTATTACATAGCTTGGAATGTTGGTAACAGAAAGAAAATATAAATTATAACTTTGAAAGTGTTGAGAAATTTAGAAATATCTGAGAAATGTCAACTATGTTGATCTTAAATTATTTCATGAAATGTCATTAATTAAAATGTTAAGATAGAAACACAAATGGAGACAGATTATCCAGTACAAAAGAATATATAGCACAAAAATAAATCTACTCATCTATGGTCAACTTATATAGAGGAGACATAATACATAATAGAGACTATGCAACCAATCTTTTTGACAATTTGTGTCATAGTAATTTTTAAAAAGAGAGACCAAGATTTTACACCATACACATACATGAAGAAAAACTGATAAAAACATAAATTTACATTGTTAAATTATGAAAGTCCTATAAGAAAATTGGGTAATAGATTAATGATATTGTCTTGTTAATGCTTTTTTAAATATGAAAAAAAATCATAGGTAGCAGAAAAAATAAAACATCAAATCAGAACTTATGCTCAGCAACATATCAAAATGAAAAATACATACAGAACATGAGAAAATATTAGTGAACTATAAGTTTCAGAGATAGTATAACAAACACAATGTGTGATAGAGGAGGGACAAAATAACAACCAAATAGATATGGTTCCTGTGAAAACATACAAATGACAAAAGGCTTACTAAAAGAAGTTCACCATCACTGATCTCCAAGGAAATGATATTCATTACCACAGGATGCTATCATTTCAAATTTGCTGATATCACTATTATAAAAAAGATGGAACAAAATTATTGGTGAGCCCATGCAGTATATATAACTTCTGTATAATGTTGGTTAGAATGTTAAATGTTATAGTATCTGTAGAATGTAGCACTGAAATTGTAAAACTTTAAATAGAAGAATGGCAAAAGTGAGTCTTTGCACTGTGGAGAAAATCAAAATACCTGAAAGCAGTACTTTACTGATTTAGATGAACTTCTATGCACAGTGGATTAGCTTTAGATACCAGTTATAGCCTCATTATAAAATTACATATATTAATTATATTAGAATGCATTTATGTGATTACCTGTAAATTTTTATTTTTTCATGTGTATATATGAGGATGCATATGCTACTGCAGGTTTATAGAAACCCAAGAACATGTTACAGAATTCATATAACTGCTTCCGCATTGTAGATTCTACAGGTGGTGGAACTCTTATTTTCAGTCTTGATGGTAAGCACCTGCCTTTACTGAGCCATTTTGCTGGCAGACTGTCTATATATAATAACCATGTACTTTCTTAATATTCCATGGCACATGTTCATTACACATGGTAATATAATTTAAATGTACATTTCACAGAAAATATGCCACATATGTTGATCATATTCATCCCATCAATCTGTCCTTTTCTGAGCTTTTCTGCCTGATGCAAGACATCTCTATTCTCCAAGGTAGTGTGTACACAGAGAGGGGAATGGGAGGGAACTAGTGGTAGACAGAAGGAGAGAGAGAGAAATCTATAAATGTACATTAATGTGCTCTATATACCTATACAGCCTATATGCGTACAAGAAACAGTATACATATATCATACATATTTTCTGTAAAGTACATAATCCATCCTTTTTAATGGCTTAATAAAATGCCAGTGTGTAAATGTATAAAAGTTTCTTAGTCATCCATCATTTGATTCTCTGAATTTTTTGTAACTGTTGTAATGTTTACTTTTTCATTTCTAGTTTTGATTTTTTTTTTCTTGGTCACATTGGCTGAGGTTTGACCCCTCTTAGAACCATGCTTATTGTATCTAATATATTCTGGTGTGTTGTATTTTTGTTTTATTCATTTTACGTACTTTTCAATTTTCTTCCTACCTTTTAAGTTGTATTCACAATTCAATGTATTTTTTGTCTCTATGAATTTATATCTTTTGTAGTTTTTTCTGGTAAATATTTAAAATTTCTTTCCAATATGATCAGATTAGATGTACATTGTATTCTAAAATATGTCTTTATATTGAATATTCTAGATATTGCTGTTAAATCCATTATAACATATAACTCTATTTGAATATATGGCTTCCTAATTTATTTTTTGTCCAGATAGCCTATATAATGGTCAAAGTGTGATATTCAAGTAATCCACTGCCACTAATTCTTGCCCCAAAAAGTTAGTTCTGTCAATGCTCAGTGCCTGAATTTTTATATTCTTTGTAGTTTCTGACTAATGTCAGCTTGAATCTAACCTTTTCAAATCTTTATATAAATACATTGAATTATAGGATCTTTCTACATCCTTTGTTCTAAGGTAATATATATACCTTTGACAGTGAGGTGCATTCTTTACAGAAACAAATCTATTTTCCTTTGTCTTTTTTTGTTGTTGTTTGGTTTGTTGGTTTCTTTGTTTTCCCAATCGTTCAGTCTCAATTATTTGTCTGGATAACTGAGTCCATTAGGTTTAACATACATTATCAATATATTTGCACTAATTCTTCCAAGGTTTTTTTTTTATACGTTTAGTAATAGCCTAATCCTTGTTTCCCTAGCTAAATTTAAAGTGCATTTATTCTGTTCTGTGACACCATTGTTGATTTAATGTTTTTTTTCAAAGGGTGTGCTTCATTAAAGTATGTAATATAATACTCACTTGGGGTTATTAATTCATTAAATTTGTTCTTAGCATGGAAAGTTTTCTCTTGTCCTTCAATTATGAATGATATCTTTGTTGAATGTGAAAATCTGGGATCATAGAAAATTGTCTTTTTGAACTTAAAGTACATCATCCTATTGTTTCTTGTGTTTTAGGGTTTCTTTTGAAAAATTTGCTACAATTCTAAAAGAACTGACTTAACTCTCTTTTGCAACTTTTAATTTGCTCCATCTTTTATCTATAATCTTTCATTATGATGTAAAGAGGTTCTTTTCTACTTCTTAGCTTTGGCATCCTAAAGTCTTCTTGGCTCTGGGTGGGAATCTCTTTCTCTAGATTTTTAGAAAATATGTTTCATTTTACTTTGTTTTATTTTATTTTTCGGTGCACTATTCAAGTTTAATTATATATACTGTGCACACATTTGGTATTAGCAGTAAGCATAGACTCAGGAAACCATTAAGATAAGGTAACTGTTTCTTTTTTCTTTTCTTTTTTCTTTTTTTTTAGGTAACTGTTTCTTCATGGTCATTGTTTTTCTCAGTGGTAAGACCACTTATCATTTAACTTAAACTCTACAGTATTAATAAACATTTTAAAGTCTCAATTCAATATTATCAAACACATTTACATTGTTTCCAGCCAATCTATAAGTTTTCATTTTGCATTACTGCAATGAAAATCTATTTTCTCCCATCCTCAGCCAGTGAAATATACCATTTATTTTCTCTCTTTGTAAATTTTGATAACATATACATTTTCTGTAAGTGAAAATATAAGTTTATTCTTCAACTTACAATAGATATAAAATATACTTTACATCACTGGTCCTCAAAAACTCAAAAAACCACTGAATGACGTGGATTATGGCCATACTTATTTTGTACTCTTGACATTTCAAATTCCATATCAATGTGTTGAGAGTAATTCTTGCTTATTATTCACTAAATGCTATTAATATAATGCTATCAATTCAACAGAACAATCTTATATGGAGGAGGAAAATTATAAAGTTTCTATGGCATAGGGATAGATAAATGCCATATCCCTATAGTGTGACAATGAAGGTGAATTGTTTGTCTGCTCATGGGAAAATTGCTTCTAATGGACCTAATGTATAAGCATGGAGAACAAGGCATTTACCAAATCAATAGCTTGCACATCATGTAGCAAGTTACATGCTAATTTGCTCAATAAATAAAGCCATAACTGATGTTGCAGCTGCAGCTTAAGTTACCACTTTTTAATGTGCCCAGTAACTCATTGTCATTTCTGAAAGGCTGTAAGTCTTTTCATAGACCAAGTAGGAGAATTATATGGGGATGTGGTAGGAATGGCCACTGCTGTGTCTTCTGCATCTTTATGGTGTCACTAATTGCTTTTAGTTCTCCTCCACTAAATGCACTGTTGCTTCAGATTTACTGTTTCCTAGACAGACTTACTTCTAATGGCTTTATTCACCTTAACAGCCCATAATTCATAGGTCAGAGAAACTAGTATGTCTATTTTCAGATTTCTGAAAATGGAAATCCACATAACAGATTCAGATGTACACTGGATTTACTGTGAGACAGACCTGACCTAAAACTTCATATATCATTTGACCATTGTAAGGTCCTCTTTTCACAGAATGGTCACCATTTGACCATTGTAAGGTTCTCTTTTCACAGAATGGTCACAGTGATCTCTTCTTAGATTTTCTAGAATTCACAATCAATCACAACAGTGCCAGTAGTCCCTAAAAATTTGATTATCTCATTTTCACATATTCATACAGAGCTTGGTGAAAGATAAAATGCACATTAACTCTTCAACAATAACAAGAGAGTATTCAGCAACTTGATCATTCAGCCGTGTTGTAGGGCCAGACCTTGAAAAACTCAGTTTCCACCTTCATAACAGATTCTTAGTCTGTAAACTGGGTCCATTTTGAGAACTAATTAATAGGCTATGAATTGCTCTTTTTATTGTTTTTTAAAAGTTTCACTCAAGCTTAAATACTTCTGCCTATACACATACATGCATATATACATATAAATACACACACACACACACACACACACACACACACACACACACATATATATGTTAGTGACTAACAGTTTGAGCTTCGAAAACATGACAGCTCTGGTAACTTGGGTTCCTTGACTCTCACGTTTGGTATAGGAGGCTATTTCACTTTATCTTTAGAAGTTGAATGCTACACCTGTGTGCTGCTACTTTGGGATCTTAAGTTAATTTTCCCTAATTAACTTAAATTTTTCTATTGCGTGTTATTGTTTTCATTATAATGTATAATATATATAGAGAAAAATCAGGGAACTTTTATATGGTCCTGGGTTTCCCTATAAACCCATTGATCATAGAATTGTTAAAGTGTATGTCTTATGACTCTCAATGTGAAAATTTAAGTGTTAAATACATTGTAAAGCCCAGTTTTCCTAAGCTTTTGATCCAATTTTAATACATTTAATTGAAGGAGATTAGACACATTAGACTTGTTCCCAATGAGTCATCTTTCTACTCACAATTTGACCAAAATATCAAATATTTAGAGTAATTTCTGTATCTATGATGTGCAGTTATAGATGTTGATATCCAGTTTAATTGGCCATTATTAATAAATTATGCCTGCTTCTGTATATTATTTGTTAAAATTATATATATTTTAAAACCTATTGTTCATTTTCTCCTCAGATTTATACATACTATAAACTAGAGAACTGAAGCAGTCCTTAATGAATGTGGCCTATGTCCTGAATTTTTACTACTTGTGAACTTTAAGTGCCTTCTAGGATTTAGTCTTGCTTTTTGTAAAATCAAAGAGTGACAGTACATATACATACTGAGAATAATACTGTTATTTGGAATGACTGCTTCCTTACAAGAGACAATTTCAATTTTTTCAAGTAGTACAGCATTAAAATGAGAAGATGATAAACAGGCTGACATTCCTATGTGAGGAGTCTTGATCCACTGTACATTTGGATGTTCTAAGAGGATATAGTGTGAATACTTATTTCAACTGGAAGTGAAATAGCTACATTCAGTGAATTTGGTGTTATCCCCCATTGAAGAGTTTGGGAAAGAGAAATATTAATATAGTGAAATTTCATAAGTAATAAGCTGGAAATATTCATGAAGTAAAATTACACATCAGAAATTATTGAAAATGAAATCATTTCAATGCCAAATAAACTTTGGAAGAATTTGACACTAGTAGATTTGTTTTGTAAAAAATGTTGAAAAGGTTCTTTTGGAAAATAGCAGGGCTCCCAAGAATATTAAGAGTTCCACAAGAAGGCCAAGCTACACATCGATAATATATATGCAGAGGGCCTTGTCAGTCCCATGCAGACTCCCTGATTGTCGGTTCAGTCTTCTTAAGCCCCAATGAGGCCAGGTTAGCTAATTCCGTGGGCTTTGTTTTTGTGATATTTTTGACGTCTTTCACTCCTACAATCCTTCCTTCTCCTCTTCAGCAGGGTTCCCTGAGCTTGGCATAGTGTTTGACTGTGCATCACTGCATCTGTTCCTCTCAGTTTCTGGATGACGCTTCTCTCATGACATTTAGGCTAGTCTCCAATTAATGAGTAATGTTGAATATTATTAGAAGTCATTTCATTGACTTTTTTGGTATGTACTCAGTTATAAGTGGATATTATCTGTAAATTAAATTTTAATCATTCTCCAATGCACAGATCCCGAGATGCTACATAACAAGGAAAGCTCAAGGTGCGAACACATGGATCTCCCTGGGAAGGGGAAATAGAATAGATTTTACAGGTGTAATTGAGGTGGATGGGAAAGAAATAGGTGGGAACACTTGGGGTAAAATGGAGGGAGTGTGTACAGGCAGAGATGATTTGGACTGTGAAGCATTTTGGAGGCAAGGTAGAAATCTAACGCAATGGAAACTCCCAACAATCTAAGGTGACCCTAAGAACAACTCCTAGTAGTGGGGAATAGAGAACATGGACAGGCCATCCCATGGAAGACTTATAGTAGAGTGGTTGAGACACCAAACCAGTTAAAAAACCTTTGACCTACAATTTGTTCTTCCTGCAAGATGTGCTGTGGTAAAGGTGGAACAGACCTTGCATTAGTGGCCAAGCAATGAATGGTCCAGTTTGAGACCCTAGTTTATGAAGAAAAGTCCATGCCTTTCACTGCGTGGAGTGCCAGGACCCAGAGATTAATAAAAACAAAACAAAACTAAACAAAAACAAAACAAAAAAGCCTATCATTTCCTGTACTCCCTATTCAAACTTTAAGTTTGAAATCAACTAGAGAGATATTATTAATGATTTGTACTAAAGTTGATAATTTATGTAAATTTTTCAAAGACAAAAACTGATGAAATCCTTTAAAGGAGATATGAATAATCCAAATATCATAAAAGGTCTGTATCCAAAATGGAAGTTCCAATCAATAATTTACAATCTTCCCGATCAGACAATACTCATTGCTGGTGCGTGCTTTGTGAATCTCACCAGAGAGTTAAAGATTAGTAATATCATTTTTTAAAAGCTCTACTTCAAATTAAAGGCAGAGGTAATAGTCACTGGCATAAGGTTTTCATAGATTTGTTCTAGTCCATATTTCATTTATTCAGTACTTTTATTCTTCCACAGTTTGAAATATTAAATGTTGAATCCATGCCTTGCATATGGTAAGCAAATGTTTTATCACTTATCTATATCTGTAGATCTTTTATTTATTTATGTATTTGTATGTATATTTAATTATTTATATGTTGACGCAGGTTTTCATTAAGATACACACAGAAGTTTTGAATTCCTATTACTCTTTGCATAACTAGGAATATGATTACCTCGTAACCAATTTTTGAAAAGAATATTTTGCTGCTTATTAAATCAGTATGATTATCTTGTTAAAATCTATTGACTAGAAATCTCAGGATCTAATTGTAGAATGGCAGTTTTATTCAAATGATCTCTATGTCTAATTTTCTTCTTCTTTTAAAAAATTTATTTTTTTTAAGAATTTGTTCAGAATTTCATGCAAAGTATTTTGATCATATTAATTCCTCACCCTTGTCTTCCCTCTAATTCCTCCCAGATACAACACACACACACACAAACACACACCATACCACAGCACACACAGGGTGGAGGGAGGTGGAGAGAGAGAAAGAGAGAGAGAGAGAGAGAGAGAGAGAGAGAGAGAGAGAGAGAGAGAGAGAGAGAGATCCTGCTGAGTAATTAGTGTCTTGTTGTGTAACTGAAGCTTAATTCATATATATTCAAGTCTTTTGCCTTAGAACACCAAATGTTAGGATTACAAGTATGGGCCATTGTGCTATACATTCATCTTTATGTCAGAAACACATTCATAGTTAATTCAGTATATGGTAGGTTTTGAAATTGGAGATCTAACCACTTATTTTTCTAAATTGTGTTGTATATTCTAAGTTATTTGTGGTTCTATAGAAATTATAGTGATATCATGCTAATTTCTTCAGGACACTAACCTGGGCTAATGGGAAAAACTTATTAAATTTGTAAATTAGTATGTAAAGCTTACTGTTTTTACAGTATTAAGAATTATAGCTATGCAGGCTACCAAGAAGAGACTTGATACCCTATGAGCATATACAGGGGGAGGAGGTCCCACTCAGGCACAGTCATACGAGAGGGGAGTAAAGGGAAAATGGGAGGGAGAGAAGAATGGGAGGATACAAGGGATGGGATAATCATTTAGATGTAACAAGAATAAAGTAATAATAAAAAAATTTTAAAAATTACAGCTATGATTTTAAAAATTACTTCAGTTTTCTCAGGTCATCTTAAATTTCCTTCAAAATTGTGTGCAGTTATTGAAAATATAAGTTTTGTAGTCCTTTGGGCAGATTTTCTGGGTGTTACACTGCTTGATGTTATTATAAAGAGACACTTTTAGGTTAAAAGATTAAATGCAGTGCAAATATTGCTCAGTTGGTCATTCTTTCAACTCAACCAGCTGTACATCTACTGAACTATACATAACAAAGTGAATTCTACCTTAAATATTTTAAGAGGCTAGAGTTCTAAAGTATGAGACTTTCTGTCTGCTCCAACAATTAACCAAACTGACAATATTTGCTCAGCACAATTTCTTAAGTGATAGAAAGGCCTAATTAACAAAAGGCACTGACTTCATATTATGTTGCAAAGGAAAATATATTTCCATTCTTAACTTTTTTCTTCTGTAACATTTACTTGTTTGATTGAAGAAGTCAATACTATGGCCTAACATTTTGTTAATGAGACCATTTTACTTTACTAATTTATATTTTCTCTTTCCTATGTGAGTATATCAAGCATTTACAATATATATCAAAATAAACTACTTGTTATTCAAGCAAAATAAATAGGCTTAATTTAAAAGCTAAATTTATGCACATTCTAGAAATTTTTGTATAAAAAATAAATGATATATATGTAAGGCATTTTCAAGTAAGAAGATTTGATCCCCAACATACATTTGAGCTTTGCTTGAGTAATTAGGACAAGGATGAATTCCTTCCTCAGAAGTCCTTGTAGCACTCAGGAGTAAGCTGGGCTGATAACAAGCCAGAAATGATTATGATTCTATTCAACAACATTTTAAGAAAGCATACCCTAAATTGCTTTTGGATCAACAAAGCCCATCTTATCCCCTTCTAAATGTTCTGTTTCCTTTGAGAACCAGAAATGTATTTTACTTTCCCTATAGTGATTCTGCTAAATAGCTTTTAATTGTCTGGAAGCAGAAGACAAATCCAATAAGAAAACAAGAACATGAAATTATGTCCTTATCTCTAATGGCCCTGATGAAGAATGGATAAGCCCCCTCCAATCCCAAGGTAGATGTTTTCCTTCATATTCCAAGTGATTGGGGTGTTTGATGTTAATGCTATTGCTATTATCTCCTATCTGAAAAATAGATTAAAGGTATAATGGCATGTGAATTAAGTATTTAATACATTTGTGGGTTGAATGGTTTCAATTTAAAGAAATAATGTTAAATGTTAATGAGGGACTAAGCTTATGAATTGATGGCTTAAGATGATTCAATATATGTTTTCCAGAAAAATAGTGAAATCAGCTGCTGAGTTAGGTGTTATGACCTCCAGATTCAAAATATATTACTACATATGTTTCATACCATATTCTTGTTATTAGCATAAAAGTTATTTGGTATAAGTTTTCAAATTGGTCCATATTGCTGGATAGAACAGCAGAGAAATGTAAAATTAAATTGTGCTTACACCTTTATTTGATGAGGAGGCCTGGCAGCATTCAGAGGAAGGATAGCAGGCTACCAAGAAGAGACTTGATACCCTATGAGCATATACAGGGGGAGGAGTTCTTCTTAGGCACAGTCATAGGGGAGGGGAATAAAGGGAAAATGGGAGGGAGGGAGAAATGGGAGAATAGAAGGTATTGGATAATAATGGATATGTAATATAAATAAATTAATAAAATATATTAAAACATTAAATACTAATGAGAATATTGTGCATATAATGTTTTACAATAAAAATATATTACCCCGATTATTGTAATGGGATACATTTAACTTGTTTTTATTTATTGAAAGTAGTTCCATGGTACTGCAATGGAAAAGCCAGATAAGTTGTTTTTTCCTCTTACATATTATATCATTCTTTTCTTTCCGTATTTTCAATTAATCCTGTTAAGGGTTACTGAGAAAAATACTCATATTTGTCAGTGGTTAATAGGATAAGATGAATTGGACTACCTGGATTTTCATCCCTGAGAGTTTTTTCTCTTATTCCAAGCAGCAGTAATGACTGCATACTGACACTCTTTCCAATAGCAGCTTGCATAAGGACAGGAGTGCTAAATATTTCACTATATTTAGCTATAAAAATAAATATAAACCTTATATTTAATTTTATGATTTATCTTGCTATTTGTATATCTCTTCTATTTTGTAATATAAGTTGAAGGACAAAATATGTATTGGGAATTAATATCATGGCTTTAATTTAGCTGTATTATAGTTTTAGCTCATTATTTGTTTACAAGGACATGAATTTTGTTTACAAATTACAGATAATTTAGCTTATTGCTAACTCTTTAAGTTTTATTTTATTTAGTTGCTGACAATATAATCTTATATGATTATATAAATACATAGAAAGTTATAAAATGCACCATGATTATGATAGAAAAATTGCAATTAGAGTAAATATTATAAAAATTTGTTTCTACAAGTTCATGATTATATTTGAATTTAGCACATTTGTCAAAATTACCATTAACATTTTCCTAAATTTTAAGTTTTAACCTGACTTTTGGTATAACATATAATTATTTTCAAAAATATACAAATATCTAATAAATATTAAAGAAAATGTTATTATGTTATGTCACACAGAAATTAGTGATATTTATCAAGAATTTAATTATAATGTAAGTATGTGCTTGGGATGGTGACATAGTTCAAAATTTATAAGTGCCTTCTATTTTCTCAGATAACACAAACATCTAAAACTCTGCCTTCAGGGTTTCAGACACCCTATTCTGGGTTCTAATACATCTGAGTTTGAGAAGATTATGTAGCTTTATGAAAAGTATCTTAATTTAAAACCATAGTTTGTACTAAGTGTTTGGTTGATTCTTGTTGTTAATTTCTTGCTGCCCAATTGTAGGAATTAGGATTAGAAGCGCTTGACAAAAAAGTCACAAATGGGGAAGGGGGAACCCAAGATGGCAGCCCTGAACACACTCCTTATTTTATCAACAGGGCAGCAGTGATTGTACTAAGGACCAATCTAAGAATGACGAAACCAGTGATGGTAATCCCTAAGTGAGGGTGTCCAAACTGTGTTGAGCATGGTTGGTTCCAGTCTCGGGCCACTTGACTAATCCACAGAAAAATCCAGGGTCCTGGCAGGCTCTGGTGCCTGGGTCAAAGACTAGCCTTACATGCTTGGCTAGCAGGCAGCTTCTGAACTCCAGGGCTCAGAGGGAGCTGTAGGCAGCAAAACTCCTGCATCTGTGGCATCTATCAGAGCTGGCACCACAGTCCCAAACACAGTTGGAGCTGAATTTAGGTCACCTGTCCTGAGTTCAGTTCTCGGGTCCCTGCAGGCATGGGCATACTCTCCGAAGACTATCTACATTCCTAGCTGGTAGGCAGCTTCTGAACTCATTGACTCAGGAGAGTTGTGGTCTGCAAAAATACCAGCATCACTCACTGTCTTTCACCCCTAGGGGACAAGCATGCCCGCAGGAGCAGCTCTCTGCTCAGATATCTTCCTGTCTGCTTCCAAGCTGACAGGTATACCTGGTTCACAAACAGGTAGCCAACAAAGAAAGTGAACTAAGCAAAGGTGAGTTGGATTGGGCACAGGACCAAAGTCCCATCGTCTTCCCTCTGCCTAGAGAAACCAGGTGAGCCTACTGGAGCAGCTTTCTTCTCAAATACCTTTCTACCTGCTCCCTAGCTGCTTCGACTACCTGTGTTGTAAACAGGGGGCCAACAGAGACAGTGAACAAAGCAGAAGTAAGTACAGTGTGGGACCAAAACCCCATCATCTATACCTACCCCCAAACCCTCTAACCATCAAAGACCACCAAATTTGCTAACACCAGAGACATCACAATGGGAAGATGTCAGCTTAAGAACACAAGCAATAATTCCAGGGCCATTTGATACCACCAGAAAACATCAGTCCTACTACCAGAAGAAGCCTTGGAGATACTATCATACTCAACACATAAGATAAAGATTTTAAATATGAAGTTATGAAAATGATAGATGCCATAAAGGAGAAAAACACATCTCTCAAAGTAGAAAAGGAATACACAGAAAAAGAGATTAAAGAATTGAACACATGGCTTAAATATATTAGCTAAAGACAGAAAACTTCAAACAGGAGAAGGAAGTGACTAGAAGGATACAAGACCAAAAATGCAGATAGAAGTAATGAAGAAACCACAATTGGAGACAATCCTGGAAACTGAAAACCTGAGGAAGAGGATAAGAACTACAGACACAGCATCAATAACAGAATACTCGAGATGGAAAACAGAATCTCAGTGGTAGAAGATATGACTGAAGAAATCAATGCAACAGTTAAAGAAATTATTAAATCTAAAAAGCTCCTGACACAGAACATCAAAGAAATCTGGAATACTATGAAAAGACCAAATCTAAGTATGATAGGAATAGAAAAAATGAAGACCCTACCCAGCTCCAAGTTCCAGAAATTTTTTTCAACAAAATTATAGAAAAAACTACCCTAACCTAAAGAAAACAATGTATATAAATATACAAAAAACCTACAAAACTCAAAAAAGATTGGACCAGCAAAGAAAATCCTTCTACTGCATAATAATCAAAACACTAAATGAAAAAAAAAAAAAAAACAAAGATTATTAAAACTGCAAGAGTAGAATGCTAAGTCATATACAAAGGCAAACCTATCAGAATTACACATGATTTTTTAACAGAAACTATGAAAGCCAGAAGGGTCTGGACAGATGACATGCAGGCACTAAGAGACCACAGATGCCAACACAGACTACTACCCTCTACAAAACTTTCAATCACCATAAATGGAGAACAAGATAATCCATGACAAAACCTAATTAAACACTACCTAGCCACAAATGCAGGCCTACAGAAGATACTAGAAGGAAAACTCCAATGCAATGAACCTAAATACATCCAAGAAAACACAGAAAATACATAATACACATCCACAAGACAAAAAGAATGGAAACACACAAACACACAAAACCATGACCAACAGTAAAACAAAATAGGAACTAACAACCACTGGTCATGAATATCTCTCAACATCAATGGCCATAACTCCCCAATTAAAACACACAGGCAAATACAATAGATGGGAAAACAGAATCCATCATTCTGCTGCATAGAAAAAACATACCTCAGCAGAAACAATAGATATTACCTCAGAGTAAAGGAGTAAAAATGATAAGCCAAGCAAACATACCAAAGAAGCAATTGTAGTACCTAGTAAAATAGAATTTCAACCAAAACTATTCAAAAGAGGGAAAGACATTTCATATTCATCAAAAGAAAAGATGAAGTCTTAATCCTGAGCATCTATGCTCCAAATGCAGGAGCAAAGAAACATTACTAAAGTTTAAGTCACACGTCGAACCCAACACACTAATAGTGGGAGACTTCAACACTCTTATCCAAACGACCTAAAAGGCAAAAAAGAGTATTCAAATCAACCAACCAGAAATGAAATAGGAGACATAACAAAGAACACTGAAGAAATCCAAAGAATCCTTAGATACTACTTCAAAAATCAATACGCCAAAAAATTTGAAAATCTAAATACAATGTACAAATTTCTTAATAGCTATCAATTAAAAAATTTAATCAACTGTAGGTAAAAAATTAAATAATAGTTCTATATCTCCTAAGGAAATAGAGGCAATCATTAAAAGTCTCACAACAACAACAACAAAAGCCCATGGCCAGGTGGATACAATGCAAAATTCTACCAAACCTTCAAACTATTGCACAAGATAGAAACAGAAGGAATATTACTAAACTCATTCCATGAGGCCACAGTCACCTTGATACCTAAACCACAGACTCAAAAAGAAGGAGAATTTCAGGTGAATTTCTCTTATGAACATATAAACAAACTGAAAGAAAAAAAATAACTCCACATTATCATCTCCGTAGTTGCCAAAAAAACTATGTGACAAAATCCAACACTCATTCATCTTTAAAGACTTGGAGAGTTCAGGGATACAAGTCGTATACCTAAACATAGTAAAGGCTATATTGCATTGCAGTGGGCAACATCAAATTAAATTGAAAGACACTCAAAGAAATTTCAGTAAAATCAGGGACTAGACAAGGTTGCCCACTCTCTCCATATCCTTTCAATATAGCAGTTGAAGTGCTATCTAGAAAAATAAGACAACAAAAGAGGTCAAAGGGATCCACATCAGATACAAGGAAGTCAAATTATCTCTATTTGTAGATGATATGATAGTGCACATACGTGACCATGAAAATTCCACCAGAGAACTTCTACAGCTGATAAACACCTTCAGAAAAGTGCCTGGATACAAAATCAAGCCATTCTTGTTTAAAGTATTGGAGAATGCAGGGATAAAGGTACATAGGAAAATATCATAAAGACATTATAAAATAAGCCTATAGCCAACAACAAACGAAACAGAGAGAAACTTAAATCAATTTACTGAAATTGGGGACAAAGCTATCTTCTCTTTCTCCATATTTCTTTACTATAGCACTTGAAGCTCTTGCCAGAGCTACAATCCAACAAAAGAAGATCAAGAGGATACAAATTGGAAAGGAAGAAGTCAAATTATCACTATCTGGAAATGATATGACAGTATACATGCGTGACCCCAAATATTCTACCATGGAACTCCTTCAGCTGATAAACATCATCAGCAAAGTGGTTGGATACCCAATCAACTCATAAAAAAGTCAGCAGCTCTCCTGTACACAAATGACAAACAGATTGAGAAAGAAATTAGGGAAGCTATAATCTTCAAAATAGCCACAGATAATATAATTTGTCTTGGTGTAACTAACCAAGCAAGTGAAAGACTTGTATGGAAATAACTTCAAGTCTCTGAAGAAAAAAATTGAAGAAGATAGCAGAAGATGGAATGATCGCCCATGCTCATGTATCAGGACAATCAACATAGTAAAATCGGCCATTTTACCAAACGCAATCTACAGATTCAATGCAATTCCCATCAGTATTCCTACAAAATTTTTACAGACCTGGAATGATCAATTCTCCACTTCATATGGAAAACAAAAACCCTGAATAGCTAAAACAATCCTGTACAGTAAAATATCTGCTAGAGCAATCTCCTTCCTTGATCTCAATCTGTACTATAGATCAATGGTAATAATAATTTTTTTTAAAACAGCATGGTACTGGCATAGAAACAGGCTGCTTGATCAATGAAATTGAATGAAAGATCCAGAAATAAAACCATACACCTATGTACACATGATATTTGACAAAGAAGCCAAATGCATACAATAGAAAAAAAGATAGCATCGTCCACGAATGTGCTAGTATAATTGGATGTCTTCATGTCGACCGATTCAAATTGATCCATATTTACCAAAGTGCATAAAACTAAAATCCAAGTAGAATAAAGACCTCAACACAAAACCAGACACATTAAATCTGTTAGAAAAAAAGTGGGGAAGATGTTAGGAAAAGAGGACTCCCATTTCTGAGGACTAGGAGAAAAAAGACGAGGGGATGACAGAGGGAGAGTATTGGGAGGGAATGAAGGAGGGGGATACAATTGGGATGTGAAGAATTGAAACTGGAAAATAAGCATGTAATTTATATTGCTAATCCCACTATATGGGATTAGCTCTGAGACTGGCTAGGACATGAATGTCTAGGCATAGAAAAGGGCTAGAGAACCCCTATGAATTATGATTAGATGCTATTCTTAGTATGGCATGAATGAAGATATACAGGTATCATTATTTACTCATACAAAGGGCAGAAAATCACCCTTAATTGTTCTGTGCATCCCTCAAACCTTATACATACATAATTTTAGGACTGTATAATACTTGTGAGAAATTACATGATTTCACAACAAAAGAAATGGACACTGACACTGGATCAGATCTGACTGGATTCAGTCCTCTCAGCATGCTGGACATTGACATCTTGCATCCTTCATGTTCCAGCACCAAGTGCTGCAGTTGCTGTTCCTCACCAGAAACCTACAGTTCCAAGGACACTTTTGAAGAAATCTTCTAAGCACAATTGGTCCAACATTTCTGACTACCCCCCACAGGACTCTAATTAAGCTTGGAATTTCTCAACATTTAGAAACTGGACCACAAAGGCTATTACTAGCCTGTTTAACCATTTCCTCAATTTTATTTGGGTTCCTACAGAGGTATTCATCATCACAAATCAGAGAGAAAAACCTTAAGAGAATGACACCCCCATTTCCTTTAAGAGGGGTGAGTAGGTTTTTGGTTGATTTCTTGGGCTATAGAGGGTTATTATCAATAGGAGTTGGTTACAAATTATTATTAGTCTTATTTAGAAAGAAAACAATATTGGGCTCAGGGATTTCTCTCTTTTTCTTTATCTCCCATTCTTAGGTCAGCTTTATTTGTAATAACGAGAAACTGGAAACAACCTTGATATACCTCAAAAAAAGATATGAGAAAGAAATTATGGTATGTTTACACTGTGGAATATTATTCAACTATCTAACATAAAGGAAACTTTAAAATTGGAGGCAAATGGATGGAACTAGAGATCCTGAGTGAGGTAACCCAGGCCTTGAAAGACTACATGGCATATACTCACTTATAAGTGGATATTAGTGCAACATAGATGTTCTCTGTGAGATTGGACACAGCGGGGAATCAGGGGCAATACTGAGATTACAATAAGGCTCTTGGTTAATAGCTGTAATTTCTATGGAAAAGCCATTCTAATGGTTGTAAAATGAAATCCGAGACTCATTTTGACTTCCATTTCTCTGATGACTAAAGATGTTGAGCATTTCTTTAAGTGTTTCTCAGCCATTTGATATTCCTCTGTTGAGAATTCTGTTTAATTTTGAGCTCCATTTCTCAATTGGGTTATTTGGTTTGGTGGTGTTTAATTTCTTGAGTTCTTTATATATTTTGGATATTAGACCTTTGTCAGATGTAGGGTTGGTGAAGATCTTTTCCCAGTCTGTAGGCTGTTGCTTTGTTCTATTTACTGTGTCTCTTGCCTTACAGAAGCTTCTCAACCTCATGAGATACCAATTGTTAATTTTTGAACTTATGGCCTGGGTTCTGGGTGTTCTGTTCAGGAAGTTGTCTCCTGTGCCAATGTGTTTCAGGCTCTTCCCCACTTTTTATTCTAAATGACTTAGTGTCTCTGGTTTTATGTTGAGGTCTTTAATTCACTTGGCCTTGAATTTTGTGCATGGTGATGAATATGGATCCAATTGCATTTTTCTACATGTAGACATCCAGTTAGACCAGCATCATTTGTTGAATATGTTATTTTTTTCCATTTAATAGATTTAGCTTCTTTGTCAAAAATCAAGTGAGCAAATGTGTGTGAATTCATTTCTGGGTCTTCAATTTGACTCCATTGATCAACCAGGCTATTGCTGTGCCAGTACCATGCTGTTTTAATTTCTGTAGCTCTATAGTCCAACTTTAGATTGGGTATGGAAATTGCTCCAGAGGGTCTTTTATTGTATAGGATTGTTTTTGCATTCTGGGTTTTTTGTTTTTCCATACGAAGTTGAGAATTGATCTTTCAATGTAATTACAAAATTTTGTAGGTATTTTGATAGAGATTGAATTGAATCTGTAGATTGCTTTTGGTAAGATGGCCATTTTTACTATGTTAATTCTCCCAATCCATGAACAAGGGAGATCCCTCCATCTTCTGATGTCATGTTCAATCTCTTTTTTCAGAGATTTAAAGTTTTTTTCCAAACAAGTCCTTCACTTGCTTGGTTAGAGTTACTCCTAGATATTTTATATTGCTTGTGGCTATTGAGAAGGATGTACTTTTCCTAATTTCTTCCTCTGCATGTTTGTCATTTGTATATATGAAGGCTACTAACTTTTTAGAGTTAAATTTGTATCCAGCCAATTTGCTGAAGGTGTTTATCAGCTGTAGGCATTCTCTGGTGGAATTTTGGGGGTCATTTATGTACACTATCATATCATCTGTAAAAAGGGATAATTTGACTTCCTCCTTTTGCATTTGGATCCCTTTGATCTCCTTCTGATGTCTTTTTGCTCTGGCTAGAACTTCAAGAACTATATGGAGAAAGTTGGCAGCCTTGTCTGATCCACGATTTTAGAGGAATTTCCTTGAGTATCTCTCCATTTAAATTGATGTGAGCTAAAGGCTTGCTGTATATAGCCTTCATTATGTTTAGGTATGTGCCATGTATTCCCAATCTCTATAAAACTATATTTATGAATGGGTGTTGGATGTTGTCAAATGCTTTTTCTGCTTCTAAGAAGATGATCATGGGTTTTTTTCTTTTAGTTTGTTTATAAGATGGATTACATTGATGGATTTCCATATATTAAACCATCCCTGCATGCCTGGAATGAAGCTTACCTGGTCAAGTTGAATGATTCTTTGATATGTTCTTGTATTTGTTTTGCGAGTATTTTATTGAGTATTTTTGCATCAATGTTCATAAGAGAAGCTGGTCTGAAATTCTCTTTTTTTTTTCCCGTCTTTGTGAGGCTTTCGTTTCAACGTGACTGTGGCCCCATAGAATAAATTTGGTAATGTTCCATCCTTTTCTATCTTTTGGAGTAACTTGAAGAGTATCGGTATTAGCTCTTCTTAGAAGGTATGGTAGAATTCAATGCTGAAACTATCTGGCTCTGGGCTTTTTTTGGTTGGGAGACTATCAAATGATTGCTTCTATATATAGAAAGAAACAGGACTATTTAATTTCTTTATCTGATCTTGATTCAATTTTGGCAAGTGGAGTTGATCAATAAAATTGTCCACTTCCTTTAGATTATCAAATTTTGTGGCATAAACGCCTTTAAAGTAGTATCTTATGATTCTTTGTATTTTTTCAGTGTCTGTTGTTATGTCTTCCTTTACATTTATGATTTTGTTGATTTAAATAAGGTCTCTCTACATTTCAGTTAGGTTGGCTAATGGTTTGTCTATCTTGTTGATTTTCACAAAGAACCAACTCTTGGTTTTGTTGAATCTTTGAATTGTTCTATTAGTTTCTAATTTATTGATTTCAACCCTGAGTTTGATTATTTCGAGATGTCTACTCATCTAGGGTTTTTCTGCTTCTTTTTTTCTAAGGCTTCCAGATATGTCATCAAGTTGCTTATATGGGAAGTTTCTATTTTCTTTATAAAGGCACTTAGTGCTATGAATTTTCCTCTGAATGCCGCTTTCAATATGTCCCAGAAATTTATGTATGTTGTTCCTTCAATTTCATTTGATTTCAGAAAGTCCTCTATTTCTTTCTTATTTCTTCCCTGGCCTAGGTGTCATTAAGTAGAAATTTGTTGAGTTTCCATGTGTGCATAGGCTTTTTGTTATTCATGTTGTTGTTGAAGTCCAGCCATAGATCATAGTGTTGAGAAGAATATAATCCTTTGTGTTTGGGTGAAAAGTTCTATAAATATCTGTTAGATCCATTTGATACATGGTGTTGGTTAATGATGTTATTTCTCAACTTAGTTTCTGTTTCAATGACCTATTCTTCAGTGAGAGTGGGTTGTTGAAGTCTCCCACTATTAGTGTGTTGGGATCGATGTATGGTTTAAGCTTTTTTAATAGTTCTTTTACAAATGTTGGTGCTCTTGTATTTTGAGCATAGATGTTCAGAATTGTGATGTCCTCTTGGTTGATTTTACCTTTGATGAGTATGAAGTGTCCTTCCTCATCCCTTTTGATTAATTTTGGTTGAAAGTTTATTTTATTAGATATTAAAATGGCTACACCAGCTTGGTTCTTGTGACCATTTGCTTGGTCTCTGCTGAGAAGTTGGGTGTAATTCTGAAAGGTTTGCTATTGTATGTTACTTTGTCTTTTTCTCTTGCTGCTTTTAATATTTTTCTTTCTTCTGTATATTTTGTGGTTTTATTATTATATGTCAAGAAGATTTTCTTTTCTGTTCTATTCTATTTGATGTTCTGTAGGCCTCTTGTATGTTTATATGCATCTTCTTTAAATCGGGGAAATTTTCTTCTATGATTTTGTTGAAGATATTTTCTGGGCCTTGGAATCGGGTCTCTTCTCTTTCCTCGATTATTAATATTCACAGGTTTCACCTTTTCATGGTGTCTTTGATTTCTTGGATATTTTGTGTTGGAAATTTTTCAGATTTAGCATTGTCTTTGATGGTTGATATGAATTCTACAATTGTATCTTCTAGTCCTAAGATTCATTCCTACATTTCATGGATTCTATTAGAGAAGCTCACTTCGATGTTGCTTACTTTTTTCTCTAATATCTCTAGTTCCCGTTTTTCATCTGTATGTGCTTTTATCACTGTTTACATTTTAATCCTCAGATCTTGAACTGTTTTATTTATTTCCTTTATCTGGTTGTTGGTATTTTCCTGAGTTTTTTCCAGTGCCTCTCTATAGGCTTTTTTTTATGAGTTCCACCTGGTTGGCTGTGCCTTCCTGCATTTGATTACAGATTTAAATAATTTCCTCCATTATTATCTTCATTACTAAGGATTGGATGTCATTTTATTGTATTACAACTGTGTTTGAGTTCTCAGGGCTACTTTCTTTGGGATAGCTGGGATCTGGAGATTACAAGTTGTTTTGTTTTTTGTTGTTAGCATTCTTAAGTGTTCCTTCAGGCATCTTGCTATCTCTGGTGTTGTGTGGTAGGTTATGGTATTATTTACTGGTCATTGAAAGTGGGTAGTTTTTGACTGATCATAGGTCATGTGCCCTTGCCTGTGGGGATCAGGGAGTTCTTCCCTTGAACCAGCAGGAGACCTGGTTTCTGCTCCAGGAAACTTTGTTCTACACCTTAAGCTCCTGACTGGGTCAGCAGAGGTAGGCTTCTGCCTGATTCCATTCACGCTACTCAGGAGATTCAGACTAGCTGTGTTGGGGACCACTGTTTAATTTTCTGTCCTGACCCCTCAGGGCAGTCCAGCCTCTCCCAATCATGTAGGAGACCCCGCCAGGCTTTGGGGACTATGGCTTTATCTGCCCAATTGTCTAGGCCTGGACCATCCTGGAGCTGGGATGTGCCTTCCTGCATTTGATTACAGATTTTAATCATTTCCTTCATTATTATCTTCATTGCTAAGGATTGGATGTCATTTATTGTATTTCAATTGTGTTTGAGTTCTCAGGGTTACTTTCTTTGGGGTAGCTGGGATCTGGAGATTACAAGTTGTTTTGTTTTTTATTGTTTGCATTCCCAATTTTCATCCCAGCACTCATTTGATAGAAAGAAAAATTCACAAATTCAAGATTATCTTTCTCTACACAACAAATTTAGCAATGCTGGATTGTAGGACACATTGTAGTAAATACCGAAATAAAATTAAAGGACAAATAGAAAATGAGAAACAAGTGTTTCCAGAACTAAATAAATTTATTTTTCTACATTTTGGAATTTCCTGCCTAAAGTGCAAGCAGTGATAGCCAGCCAGTGCTGGGATTAGAGACAATTGCCACTATACTCAGTTTATTTGGTATTTAGGATATGCATGGCAAGTTAATACTTTAGCATTTGATTGACTCCCTCATTGTATCCAACAACTTGATACATGTCAGTCATGTGAGAAGATGGAATGAAAATTGGGAAAATTTCTACTTCATGTTGACCTATATGTAAGACTATGGTGGCATTTTCTTGACTGATGATTGAGGTTGGGAAGACTAACACTTTTTGGGTGGTGGCATCATTGGCAGGTGCTCCTGAGGAATATAAGAAAGCAAAGTGAGAAGGCTAAGCAAAGAAAGCTAGTAGGCAACATTCTTCTTGCATGTTCTCTGCTTCAGTGTTTATCTCCCCATTGTGGCTCTGGTTTCTGCCCAGTTTCCTTCAATGACAGACTATGATGTAGAAGTGAAAGCCAAAATCATTTCTTCCCCAAGTGCCGTTTGTCACAGCAGAAGAAAACAAACTAGTATAATCAGGCTAAAATAATATTTTCCCATTGGTATAAGAATTTATCTTTTGCTTAATTCTTCCCTTTATTATTTCACTATCCATTCATTAACTTTCATTTACTTGTAACATTGTTTTCCATGTCTATTCCTCCTTCCATAGTGACCATCCTGGTTAATCAATTTTTAACCTATGTGTACTTGCAAAATGAATATCAAGTTCACATAAAAAGAGTTTTAATATATTAATGCTTCATTATAATACAGATTTGTTTCTTTTTTCATATTTTACAAGTTTAACAAATTCTTTCCAGTCACTCATGTTACAATATTTTTATCTAATCTTTTGCAACTAAGTAGAGCATAGACAATAAAAGAACTCTAATGCTGCTAATGTAATCAACCTTTTCTGTAGTAGTCAATTCAATGTGAAAAATAGGATGTCAAAGAGAAAAGACATCAAAGTTTTAGAGAAGATAAGGCTGAGTTTGCATGTACAGGAGGATGAAGCAAGCAATATGAAGTTGTATGGTAGACAGAGATCACACATGGTATATCTGGCAACTTCCAATAGATGGGGAATGAACAAGTTAAATCCCTAAGGCTTTGAGATAAGACTATACATTCTTTTTACAAGTAGCTATCCGGCTTTGAGAATCACTTTCTGCCTTAATATTCACAAAAAAATTGTGTACCTGATCCTGAAGTTCTCAAGGGACTATGCAATTCTTCATTACTATTTATGAACTTTCTGCTATCTGATCTATAAAATTGGATGTGTGTAGTAGCTTTCTACTTTTAAATAAAATGGTTTATATAAAACAAAGCCTCAGCAGTCATAGAATACAAAAGTAAATAGCTGATCTAAGCAATTCAGACTTTATATATCCTTCTTTTATTTTAACCAATATCTATGGATACAAGAATAGATTCGTATGACTAGTTATCAAATTAAAGTAGCAAATTTTATATATTGACTTCTATGATATGCTAGTATCTTTTAACATGGGATCATCATTAGATCCTGCCATGGAGAGTTCAGATATCATGTGAATGGGTATTTCATTTGTGGTTATGATTACAAATGTCTTACTTATATACACAGTACATAGAAAAGAAGACAATATGAGTATGAATCTTGGATGTTTTGTGGTAGAGAGAATGGGAAATAATATCTGAAGAACAGACTGACAGCATCTTTTATCACTACAGTGTTACTCAGTGGTCTCATTGAGAGAGTAATTATGGTAAAGGATATTCAGATCATATATTTTCATCATTGTGGTTTTTCTCTGATGAAGGCTAACCTCATTCCAGCTGCTGATAAATGGATTATTTTCCACAGTCCAAAATTTGATATCTTCATTTTATTATAAAATACTGAAATAAAGCACCAGTGACCTTGTAACAGAACATTTATATATTAAGTGGTTTCTAATATAGAGAACGAAATAGTTTGTAGTCATGAGAATCTACCTATAATCAGAAACAGTTTGGCCTGCCGTTAGCATTATTTGATTTACATGCCCAAGTTCCCTGCCTGTTGCTATATCTCACAAAAATATACAAACAAGGGACTAATTTTCCAGAGAAAAATATGATAATGCATATGATCAATCACACCAGTGGTTGTATTTTCTAATCCAATTACTTCCGAAAAATTATAACAAAATACTAGAATATTCTGTTGAAGTTTGAGTACAATTTCCATTTACTGATGGATGTGGTTGAGCATTGTGCAAATAATTTTTTTATCATATTTCCTCCATTTTAATCTATAGCAATGTTGCTGAAAAATACAAACAAAAGCAGAATCTCATCATAGATTCAGAGGCTTGAATTGATTGTTACATTTAGTTCAAAGCACTTGTTTCTCATGTTCTATTTGTCCTTTAATTTTATTTATATTTTTGTTACAAGGTGTCCTATAAAAGCCTTGAATGGTACTAAGATATTGTCATACAGTATGAGTTCCATACCCATAAAAGTAATTTTTATTCACCTGATATAATTGTCATCATGGAGCCTTACTGCTGATAAGTCTACCCTTCCTAGCTCTCTCTAAAGCCTGGCTTTAACTGACTCTTCAGGAACTGATGAAAGAACTGTACTCCACTTCATGAACTCAACTGCATTCAAATGAACTGCACATAACTGATTCCCAACTCACTGAACTTATCTGAACTGACTGCTCAACTGAACTGCAAGAACTGATTGAAATGATTCTCTCTCCCTGTACAAATCAGTCTCCATTTGGTCACTCTGTCTGTTCTTCGATTAGACATCATTTTCAAACATGGTTGATTCATTCTACAAACTAAGCTTACCTACATTGTTTGGAATTAAAGGTATGTACTTTGTTTCTGTATTCCAGCCAGATGTAATAAAGGTATACTGGATTCATCGACATATATATTTAAGAATTACCCATATATCGGAAGTAGTCCCTGCTTCTCACATGTGGAACATACAAGGAGACTATATTACTATATCTGAGCAAAGGGTCTAGGTCCAAATCTAGGGACTTGGTTGGTGTTTCAGTCTCTTTCTTGTAGTGCAGTTATCCTGTATTATATGGTTAATATCCTCTTATGAGTGAGTATATAGTATGCATTTCTTTCTGGTTCTGGATCTTTTCTATTCCATCGATTTGCCTGCAAATTTCAAGGTTTCCTTGTTTTTAATAGCTGATTAGTATTCCATTGTGTAAATGTACCACAGTTTATTTAAACATTTGTCAATTGTGGGACATCTAGGTTGTTTCCAGATTCTGGCTATTATGAACAAAACTGCTGTGAACATAGTGGGGAGCAAACGTCCTTGTTGTGTGGTGGAGCATCTTTTGGGAATATTACCCAGGTGTGATGTGGCTACGTCCTGAGGTAGAGTTTTTGCCAATTTCCTTGTTGTGTGGTGGAGCATCTTTTGGGAATATTACCCAGGTGTGATGAGGCTACGTCCTGAGGTAGAGTTTTTGCCAATTTCCTGAGAAAGAAGACGAGCTCGATTTCCAAAGTGATTTTTACAAGTTTCCACTCATGCCAGCAGTGGAGGAGTGTTCCCCTTTCTCCACATCCTCAGAAGCATGTGCTTTCACCTGAGTTTTTGAATTTATCCATTTAGATAGGTGTTATATGGAATCTCAGAGTCATTTTGAGTTGCATTTCCATGATAAATAGAGATGTTGAGCATTCCTTTAAGTATTTCCCAGCCATTTGATATTCCTCTGTTGAGAATTCTCTGTTTATTTCTGTACTCCATTTTTAATTGGATTATTTGATTTGGTGGTATTTAATATCTGGCCACTTTCCACTGGCAGGATTGCCTTGTCAGGCTACAGAGAAAGAGGTTACAGGTAGTACAGTGAGACTTGATAGGCTGAGGTCAGATGTCAAGGGAGGAGGGCTCCCTCTTCTGAGGACTCAGGAAAGGAGGAAGAGGGCATGAGGAAGGAGGGAATGATGGAGGGAGATACAATTGGGATGTGAAGAACTTAAACTGCAGAACAAGCAGGTAACTTATATTGCTAATTCTACTATATGGGAATAGCTCTGAGACTGGCTGAGACATGAATGTCTATGCATAGACAAGGGCTAGAGAACCCCTATGAACTATGATTAGTATGGCATGAATGAAGATATACAGATATAATTTTTTACTCATACAAAGGGACTGAAACCACCCTTAATTGTTCTGTGCATCCCTCAAACCTTATACATATATAATTTTAGGACTTTATAATGCTTGTGAGAAATTATATGCTTTCAGAACAAAAGAAGAAGACACTGACACTGGATCAGCCCTGACAGGATCATTCCTCTCATGATGCTAGACACTGACATCCTTTATCCTTCATGCTACAGCACCAAGCAATTCAAGTGCTGTTCCTCATCAGAACAAGACAGTTCCCAGGACACTTTCAAAGAAAACTTCCAATGCCAATTCATCCAGCATTTCAGACTGTCATATACAGGACTCTAATTAAGCCTCTAATTTCTCAACATTTAGAAACTGGACCACAAATGCTATTCCTAGATTGTTTAACCAATTTTATTTGGGTCACTACAAAGTTACTATTCATGCCAAATCAGGTGAAAGAACTCTTAAGAGGTTGGGTAGGTTTTTGGTTGCTCTTTTTGGCTATAGAGGGTTATTATCAATGGGATTTGGTTACAAGTTATTATTGGTTTTATTTGGGAAAAAAAACAAGGTTAGACTCAGATATTCCTCTCTTCTCATTTATCTTACATTCTTAGGTTTGGAGATAGGGGCTGAAAGGAAAGAAGGGAGAGTATAGACATATATTCAGAAGATAGAACAAAAAGTGGATTACTGAGTCTACTCCTCAACTTAATGCCTCAATTGTCACTCACAAGGTTGTTTTTAATTCACTGCTACAGAATTTTGTATATAGATGCAAAATAAATTTAATTTTATATACAATGGTATGGAATTCAAATGTAAGATTATTCTTCACACACATTATATTTATTTCTACTCTAATATGAGGTATTGTACTCATATAACTCAATTATAATACAAGGTTTACTGCCAACTTTGAAAGTGCTATTGCAAGCTGTTTAGGATAAATACGTTATACAAGTTAATTGTTAGTTGATAAAATCATGGTCATGGCAATTACTAGTCTGTTTTTATCACAAGAATATGCATATTAGGTGCAGCAGATAATATGAATCTATCGAAAAATGATGTAACATAGTTAAAGTCTTTAAAAACCCCAGAGACATGCAAAATATGGCATTTAAAATGTTTTTATTATTTTAAAAATTCACTGAAAATTAGACAGGTTAACTCCTGACAACACCCAGCCTACCTCAAAGAGGATCATGATCATTAAAGTATCTCATTATGGAGATGGCTTCAAGTGTGGCAAACAGCCACTGGCAAAATGTCCTCATATCTACAACAGACAGAATTCTGCCTAAAAAAGGGCAAGCTTGGATGCAGGCAGGGTCAATGACAAACTCTGCCAAGACAGGGTAAGCAAGCCTTCAATAGTTCCTGCCTATCAAATATGTCTGTCAGATATTTTGTGTCAGAAGGCTGAAGAAGATGTTCCAACATTATAGAGAGTTTTGGGCAACTATTCAGGCAGCAAACTGTCTCTGTCATGTCATTTCAAAAGCTACTAACCTGCACTCCTGGCATACTCAGGTAATCAAGTTTATTCCTTCTCAAGTCTCTGAGGAAGTTGAAGACCAGGTAACAGTTTTACAATGAAGCTTAGTTGTTTAGGGGATAAGCTGTTTTTAGGTCTAGATAGATGTTTTAAGTTTATAATGGCAGTATGTAATGGAGATTGACTTACAGTGAGAATTTTAGATGCACCAAGATAGGAAAGATGTTTTCTTCAAGGCTGTCAAATACAAAAAGCTAAAACACTAAGAATGTAACATTTATATAATGCCTGATTATGTCATAGTTCTTGCTATAGGTAGTTTATTGTATATACATGTAATGATATAAAAGTATTTGTAAAAAATAAAAAAGTTTAATTAATAAAGATATTATATTATTGTATTATTGTGTTAGAATTTTTTAATAAAACTTTATACTTAAAATGAATTAGCCACATATGATTTCTTCTTTCTCACTTCTTACCATTTTATTTCTTAATGTTAATTGATGAAAGTATAGAACTGTGATTTTTTAACCTAATAATTTACTAGAACTTTGAGTGTTTCTTATCCCTGTCACCTTTGAGTTGATATATTTAATAATATAATGACATTTTAAAAACTGATGTTTCTGTAAGATAAAATCTGAAAATATAATTGTTTATGGTCATAAAAATGGTAACTCTACAGGTACAGCAGATAGTGTATTTTTAGCCAGAGTGGTTTATTGTGGCTCTCTATGGATAACCATTTTTGTTACTGCACAAACACAAACAAAATTATTTATAACCTAAGATATTTTGCACTAATTCATCATATAGTCTTGCTATTATAACCATGGTAGACAGAAATCCGAAACCTATAAAACCTTTTATAGGAGCATGCTTCTATAGTACTAAAATTTGGGATGATTAATACTTCATGTTAATCCTCAATTGCAAATTCTATGTGAAGTTGTAGTAGGTTATGTAACTCCCTGTAGCAAAAAACAGCAAGGAAAAATAAAGCAATAAAATCCCAAATGGTGATCAGTACCACAAAATCTAAAGATTTTAAGAACAAAAACCCCAATGAATATTCAGGACTGCAAAGTCTAAAGACAGTGTGGAAATAAGAGTTATGAGTGTTTCCCCAAGGAGAGCTTTTTAATGACATGTTTGCTTGAGATGAGCTAATATAAAATAGGTAACAGAAAACAGAAAATGTCACTTCATCTCATATCTGATGGTCAGGCAAAGCATAAATGAAAACAGAAATGTGCCTTACTAATTGTCTATATCTCTCCTATTAAGGAGAAAAAATGCTGAAAGTTTAAGAGAGGAAAGGGAATGATATGGAATTTTGATGGTCTTTGTGTTAATCATGTGCTATTTTCATCTACATCAGGATGAATGGTGACTGAAGAGGAAAAATGGTAAACTAGACTAAATATTTTCAGCTTACTTCTCCAACACAACTTTTTCTTTTCTCTTCTTTTCTTTAATTTCTCAAGCACAAAGATGTTAAATTGTATGTACTTGGATGTGTAGTGGATATAAACATGTTTTTCTTTTTATCCCAACTGTGGGATAGGGAATAGACTTGTTAGAGATTAGGTGATGTTTATCCATTGGAACTCAAACCACATCATATGGGGACTGGGCTTTTGCCAACTGAAACACATCTTACTACAGATTCTGAGAGGAGATGTATGTATTCACCCAAAACAGGAGGTAAGGCCTTTTAGGTCTTGGTATTATTTGGCTGTTCATCACTCCACTTTGAGACACCACTCCAGAGAATGCTTCCGAACTCCATGTTCCAGCTGCTATTCTAAGTTCCAGCAGCAACTTTGGCTGAATTGCTGGTCTCCTGAAATCCTGCCAGGGGATTTCACTGGGAGAAATCCTACCAGGTACTGAGTTCAAAAAGTTCTAATTCCTCTGTTCCCGTTCATCTCTTCTTTCTCCTACCTTAGAGAGGTGGTTTGTAAGAATGATATAAGCATTAAAGTACTTCAAATAAAGTAGGTTTTGAAAAAGTCAAAGCCTATATGGCTTAGATAACCAGCTTTTTAAGTAAGACATTTGGTTACTACACAGGAGAAAGAAGGTAAATAAAACAATTTATTCCATTTGTTCAAATCTTTCCAGTCATGGGTGTTCACTGGCTTCATTCCTTGTTTAATCTCATGGACACTTCTGAAAAACTTTCTGCTGTAGTGCTAACATTACCAGTTATGGATTCTCCCTCACTGTATTCTGCCTTTAAAAATTATTTTTGCGTATTGGTATCTGGCCGGCAGGTATATCTCTTCTCCATGTGAGTGAGAGCCTTTTCCCACAAGAGGACATAAGATGACTTCAAATCCTCTATTGCTCACATTACAAATGGTTGCTAGTCACTAATAGGTTCTTTAAATCAAACTGAGGTCCCCTGGAAGAGTAGCCAGTGTATTTAACCAGCAAGCTCTCTCCCTTGCTTTTGGTCTTATTGATGGTAAGAATTTTCTGTTAAGAGCCCTGGGGCACTTTATCATGACATACTGCTTTCTTTTAATAATCATTATACCTATAAATTTTATTTGAATAAGTGTTTCTGAATGTTTCATTTGTTTTTTGACAAGCCTGTGATAAATGCCGTGATCAGTGATCTAAGATAATATATAAAATTAACTTATTTTAACAAGTAAAAGAAAACATAATATAGCAATCTTAGTTGCCATATTCTTAACAAAGAAAACAATAAATTCACTTGTTTAGTTAGAATATCTGTAGTTTAGCATATTTGTGAAAGTAAAAGGCCCAATTATTGTTTTTATAGAGAAATGTATATTTTTCCTATAGAACTATGCCATCTGAAAATACTCAGTATGTGGTAACTATCCCCACTGCAAAGGAGGTTTGTTCAGAGTCAGACAGTTCATAGATGCTGTCATTTTAAAGTCCCTCACATCTGGTCACGCTTAATCCTCTGGTTAAACTGGTCCAGATATTCACATAGTTCTCCATCTGCACATTCTGTTTATGCAACACTTATATCATTAATTTATTTAATTTTCTAATATGAAGTTTTTTAAACATAGAAACGTAGTAGAAGGGGAAGTCCACCTGACAAGAGAAGAAAACTAAGGATCACAGTGCCCAGTGATTTTTATCGTTAATGCCAGAAAATATTTTAAAAATTTGTCTCATTGGCCCCAACTTCCAGTGATTTGTGGCATATGTGTTTGACATAATAACTTTGGGCATTTGACACAGGATGCCATTATATCATTTAAAGTAGGATTTAGTTAAGATTGATGGATAAGTATAATAATCCTCTCATTATGGTCTAAAAAGTTACTTTAATTTGTTTCTGGCTCTCTTTAAGTTCCTTGAATATAATTTAGATGTTTGGTCTCAAGGTGCTGTGAGGCTTAATTAATCATTGTTTGAAATATGGCTTGAATTGGAAGACCCCAAGAATGCTGTGTCTCACTGATTCCCCAAATATTAAGATGACAGAAAAGTTATCATTGCTATTTGAAATAAAGTTCCTGGTGATTTCATTAAAACCAAGACAGGGCCCTTAAGTATATGTATAATCGTAATTTTATTGGAGCCTGATGTATATGCCATCATATTTATGACCCTGGAGAATGTACAGTAGGAAAGTAGTTTACGGCCTTTGTTATAGCTAAATCTCTAGGTAAGATATGTCTCTCATTTTAATGACCTACAGATGAAGCATTAATAATAGAATGAAGAGTACCACTGAGCTCAGAAAATAGAATACACCAAAGTGAACTGTATTGAATAAGCAGAAATCCCAACCTATCAACAAGCTGAATTCCAAAGGTTCATTTATTTGTTTGCAATTTACAAAGCACTTTATCAAACAAACATTGTTGTATATGGTCATACATGCCCACGACAACCCACAAAGCATGTTTTAACCCAGTATTAAGTATTCATGAAAAATATTAAAAATAAAAGCTTTGTTGACGCATCTTAAGTAAAATAATATTTTCTGGCTAACAAAAAAATTGAATTATATAATACAAAATTGTTCTATATGAAAGTCCTTTTCTGGCATGTAGAGTCAATGAGCTATAGAACGGACTCTGTTAGACAGTGCTTCATTTAGGAATCACATCCATTATGGGTGTAAGAAACTTGGGTCATTACAAAGGAAATTTAATGATGTTAAAATGTAAGAACTAGTATGAAAAGTGAGGTATGGATCCAAATATCTTTTGAGTTTGCAGTTATGCTATGAAGTTAGTGTTCATACATGTCATGTGAAGGAAATTATGGTTTCCCTATGAAAAAAACATGAGCCTTCAGTATCAACTGCCATTTCCCTGAAATACCCTTTTCTCTTGTCATGGTTCTTGCTGAATAAAAAGTAAACAGTTTTGGCTAGGCCTGAAATGTTAAGGAAAGGTCAATGTCTCCCAAGTGCATTAGAAAGTGGCCAAGCAGTAGTATCTTTGGAAAGACCCTGATGCCTGCACATATGTCAAATCTACTACTTCTTGGAATTCTGGCCATTTAAGCATAAAAGAAATTAGCAGACTGTTGATGCCACTATATATGTAACAGAAACTATAAAGCCATTCTCTCTCCAGGAAAAAGAACTCAGCGAAACGGGGAAATGTGTGAGCTGGACAAGAACTCCCCTTCCTCGGTCTCTTCCCCTTTGTTTGTTAATTTCTTTGTTTATTCACATTACATCATGGTCATACCCCCATCCCTCACCATGTCCCAGTCCCACCTTCCCTTCCTCTCTCTATTTTTCTCCACTATATCTCAGAAAAGGGAAGCCCCGGAGTTGGAGGAATGGCTCAGTGGTTAAGAGCGCTGCCTGCTCTTCCAATGGTCTGGAGTTCAATTCCCAGCAACTATGTGGTGGATCATAATCAGCTGCAATGTGATGTGGTGCCCTCTTCTGGCCTGAAGGTGTATATGCAGGTAGAACACTATACATGATAAATAAATACATCTTTTTTTTTTTTTTTTTTTTTTTTTTAAAGAGGGGAACACCACTTCTACTCCATCCCAACTCATCAAGTTGCATCAAGATTGAGCCCTTCCTCTTCCCCTGTGACCTGGAAAAGCAGTCCTGACAAGGGAAAGTTATCAAAAAAACTGATGACAGAGTCTATGTAACAGAAAACCCTTCTCCCCATACTAGAGAACCCACATGAAGCCTGAGCTTTCATTGACTATATCTCTGTAGTGTGCCTAGTTCTAGTTCAGGCACGGTCTTTGAGTGATGCTTCTGTCTCATAGGGTTACTCTCATCCCTGGTTAATTGGCTTTCTTGGCCTTCCTGTAGAGCTCCTGATTCCTTCAGGACTCTTTTTCCTTCCTCCGACTTTTTCATAAGACTCAATATACATCTTCCAATGTATGATTGTGAGTCTCACCATCCCTTTCAAACCATTGCTGGGTGGAACCACTCAGATGGAAACTCTGCTAGGCTCCTGTCTGCAAAAGAGCAGAGTGTCATTAATAGTGTCAGGGGTTGGCTCTCTCTCATGTGGTGGGTCTTGGTTTGGGACAAACATTGAATGGACATTGTCTCAATCTCTGCTTTATCTGCTTTATTTTTATCCCTGCCCATCTGGTTGGCAGATTGAAATTTGGGTTAAAGTTTTGTGGGTGAGTGTTTCCTTCCCTCTATAGGAATCTTGTCTATTTAGAGGGTGTCCTCTTCAGTCTCTATGACCCCTGCTACTTTGAGTCTCTGTTAAGAGTTCCCCTCATATCCTCCCAGGACCCTACTCTGACTTAGGTCTCTGGCTTGTCTTCTAGTCGGTAGTCAAATTTGGTATTCAGTCACTGCACCCATCTTGTCTCTCCCTGCCGGTAAGTTTTAATTAAACTTTTATCTCCAATTCTACCTCTAACAGGAATGGTTCTATCTATAAAAGGAATAGGTCATAAACTAATATACAAACTTAATTCAGATACACACACACACAATCTTGTGATTCAGAATTCCAAAAATCTTGGGAACAATCAACCAAGTTGTGTATGTTGTATTGCAGCAGAGAAACAGAATAATGTTTCAAATGACTTATGAATAAATGCTGTTACAACATCTTTGCTGTTGCCCTTTAAAAAAGTAATTATCTTATTTTCTTAAAATGATGCTATTCCATATTTGAAGTATTTATCAACAATATGTTAATTTTTAAAGAATATATTTCATTATGACATTCTCATATATGTACTGATTATAGTGATTGCTGAATTGATTGCATTAAGAGATATCTAGGTAATGAATTAAACACATCTGTAAATGACTCTGTGATGGTATTTCCAGAAGTTATTAACCAAGAACTATAATGGCTAGTTTAGTGTCAACTTGCCACAAATTATAATCACCTGAGTAGGGAACCTTTCTTGAAGAACAGTCCTGATTGCTTTGATTAGTGTGGAAAGGCCCACTCCTATTATAGATGTACTTCCCGGTAGCAGCCCAGCTTTCGAAAAGGAAGGATTGTATTTCAGGAGGAAAATTATTCTTGCCTTTTGCACACTTGGCCTTCTCTCTTACTAACCAGACAACAAAGCTAATGTCCCTTAGGAATCATCTATTATTACCTCTACAATTAAAACTAGAGGTGAAAAAAAAAAAACTCTGCTGCTTCTATTGTTAATTCTTTCATTGATAGAAAAATCAGTGTTTCCCAGGTTTCATTGCCATTATTTTAAATATCATCACATGTATACATATATAAATTGTTATTAATCATATGCATATATTTTACATCCCCTTGGTTAAGTAGTACAATGAGATAGGTCTATAGATATAGAGTTATAAGGTTGCATTTATCTGTTGGGATAATAGTTTCTGAACTGGTTCTATGGTTAGTAAAGACTCTTCAGACAATGCATAACACAAAAATAAAAAGTTTTCACTATTAAAGACATTATCCAGATAAATGCATTTTATGATCTTGATTCATCTATTGTGAGGTATAAAAATTTAGTAAATCTCTAGGAGAAACATTTTAGATTTTGTAATAAAATGAAAAAGTTAACAGCACTGGTTTTTTCACTTTCACCTTTGAACAAAATTACAAAGGTAAAAAATTAACTGAGTAATAAAATTGATTGGCTCCAGATGCACGCAAACTATCTAAAGATTTATGAGTGTGCAATGGATCTTCTCTCCTGCAGCCAAAGAACTCAGGTTCCAAACAATGCCAAGCCTTCATTACATGGTTAGCTGAGTTACATTGTAAATTTTATTGATAGCCTTATATACTGCCAGCAGATAAAATAGAGACATGGATTAAAAAGGAATGGGATTCTATGCCTTGGCATGGATTATTTGTGGGATGACCTTAAGGAGGTGGAAGGTACTGATACCTGAGAGTCCAAAGGACTCACTATAGCTGAGAAAATATTCTTAACTCTGACAAAGTAGGCACCTGGAACCCAGACCGAACTCCAGAAGTATTACTTTCTCTGCTATTTCCTAAAAAGAGAAGTCATCCTATCTTATCTGCAGGGCCAATGTCCCTTAAAAACAATCTATAATTATCTTGAGGCCTATAACAAGATTAAAGGATAAGAAAGTACCTCAAAGTGAATAGAGAACTTAGTCCAGGATGTCTGCTATACCACTGAAGAACTTAATGAACTTGCTAATCCACTGAAACAGAAGCCTGGTGAATATGTGTACCAGTGGATTTTAAGTGTATGGGCTAATGTTGGAAAAAAATAAAGCAGTAGATGTGTTTATTGCTACGGCACCACTGAACAAAAATATTAGGTCTAAGATTGAGACTTGCACAATTAAAGGGAGGTACAAAGAGTTTATTTGATGTGTTGGTGGAAGTATTTGTGAAAAGATGGCCACTGAAAATGAAGTAGAGATGTCTGATATTCCTTGGTTTAATGTTCATGAAGGGATTTAAATGTTTAGAGGTGAAGGTTCTTTACTAGTCAAAGAATTAATTCATTTACTTCTGTATTGTTAATTTTTCATTTCTTTTCGGGTTACTAGATGTGTGTAATGTATTAATTATATGCATATATGTATGTGTTTGTGCACATATTGTTCATATAAGACATGCACGTGTCTTATATTGTTGAGGTTTAGAAATCTATTTTAACATTGTTTTTTGAGTTATGGTAAACACTTCAAGGACTGATACAAGTTTTCAGCTTTCAGTGGATTAATCTGTCAATATGTTCATGGTATGATATCATTGAGAAGGTGTTAAAGTAAGAAGTGGAGAATATAGGACACTGGGCATGAGATGAATACTAGAATCTATATCTTTCATTGGCTCCTGTTCCTTTTTTATTCACTTCTTTTTACATGAGGAACAGCAATGAGGAAAAGAATTTCCTAAATCATGAATGACCTTTTTCCCAACAAGAAGAGACCAGGTTAACATGGACCTTCTGAAACAGTAAGCCAAAGCTAAATCTTTTTCCTCTCAGGTATTTGGTTACAGCAATAAGAAATATTCTAACACACATGTATATAACATTGAGATATTATTTATGCCCTCAATATCTCTCTAGTAACATTTTGTCTCCTAGGGGTCCTTTTTACTAAAATTTCCCCTTCTGCATTGATGATGCCATCTTTAATATTGTTTTGGTTTCATAGTAGAATAAATATTTAACAGTTTATTTGTTTAAACATAATTTACTTAAGTGAACATGAAGCTCTGAGTTCCATCCATTTTCCTGCAAACAATATGGTGTTTTGTTGTTGTTGTTGCTTAAAAATTCTCTAGTGTTTGTATACCATACGTTCTTTTCCTATTCATCAGTTGTGAGCATGTACCCTGCTTTTACTTTTTTACTACTGAGAGTAAAACTGAAATTATGATGGCTATGTCTTATGCCTCTTGTGTGTTGATTTTGATTCCATAGAGTGTATACTCAGAAGTAGTTAATTGCATCATATGGCAGTTCAATTTTGGCTTTCAATTGTTATTTAATATATTCAATACCTCTTAAAAAAGACCATATCCATGTTTCTCAGGAATGATTTAATACATTCTTTTAATATTTACCTAGATGATGAAAATATTTATATTTTATAATAAAAGTTATGGACATTATGACTTTTTTTGACAGTAACATTTGATAATATCTTACTGCTCTCAGAATTTTGCATAAAACCAAAGATTAGTTTCATGGTATAAAGTGTCCAAGTAAGGTATATGAACAATCATACACTAAAACTGAAATATACATGAATATATATTCAGTGTATATCTGGTATCTAAACAGAAGATCTAAAATTCAACATGCTAAGTCATCTACAAGTATGGGCCAATTGTGAAATTTCACAGCTGACTGCCTATAGCAGGTTGTTGTGAAAAAACACAGATTTTCTAGAGCTCTTTAAAATTACCTTTATGATATTTGCATGAGAAATACAGGAAAGACAAAGGAGTTCTCATCTCTGTAACATCACAGTGTGCATCTGCAAATATTCTAGTAAGCAAAAAAGAGCACTTCTTATCTTGAGCATTTCAGAAGGTAGAATTTGACATGTTTTTATTTATGTGTATATGCTGTAAATAGCAGAAATATCTGTTGTGGAATAGTATACTCCGTTCATCACATAAACTTTGCCCTCTTAAATTCTTAGCATTTGTGATTGTTCACACAAGGCATACACAATACTGTACCAATTTATGTCCTATCATGGAAAAAGGAAAAAGCTCAAAGGAACCCACCATTCCTTAAGGATTTATAGGAAATTGAACTTTCCTGGGTAGAAGAAACATTTTCTTCAGTAATGCAGACACTTGCAAGTTGCCTATACGCCAGTAAATAATCCTTCATGTTTCATAAATAACCCTAATTAAAATCAGTAGTTCACCAAGCTACAATTGGGTAAGGTCATGTTCTTGATCTCTCCTTGTTGTTCTCTCTAAAAAATTCACCCAACTATATGTATTCCCATAATACACTTAATATTACCTATTGTGTCTCTAGTTTTACACATTAGAATGATTTTAAATGATGCTATCACATCTATGCAATCATTGTGTGAGTAGTATATGCACTGAAATTTTGTACACATGCATCGAGTAAGTTATATAGTTAAAAGTTATTTTAAACAAATGAGAAATCAAAGCTCTAAAAATTGTACAAATTGTTCGGAAATGTGTCACTTACATGCCAAGATTTAATCATAGGTATTCTCATTTTGTAGCCTGCCTTCTATATCTTATACCACTACTAGATTCACAAGGGTGGATTATATAAAATCATGGGCATTTTCCTTACAGTAAATTGTGTTCTATAACAAGATAAGTCTATCATTTTAAATGAATCCAAAAAGGTCTTCCCCAAAGTTTCTTGCTATGTCAGTAGTATGAGGATAAAATTTTCATCAATTATGCATAAGACTTTATGAGAAATTCTGCAAGAAATTAAAAATACATGTGCCTGAAGTGAGACAGGGAAGAATGTAGTACAAAATGACTATATATATATATATATTTGTGTGGCTACAACACTAAAAAACAAACAAAAGCTAAGAATAAAGTTCATAATTTTTCTTGCAAACGACTCTATACAACTCATGGGTGTAAGAAAATTTGCTAATTTAGTATAAGCTCACTGTATTGTCATTCAAAATTTGAAATTATAATACTTCAGAGAAATAATTCATACAAAAAATTGTAGACTACCTTAAAATGGCATAAAGAGGTTTTTTTTTTTTTTTTTTTTTTAAATCACTGGCTGTAAATAGACTCAAGACTTTTTACGTATTAAATATTTTTTTTCACCAGGCGGTGGTGGTGCATGCCTTTAATCCCAACTCTTGGGAGGCAGAGGCAGGCAGATCACTGTGAGTTTAAGGCCGGCCTGTTCTACAAAGTTAGTTCAGCACAGTCAAGCCTACATAGAGAAACCTTGTCTCAAACAACAACAACAACAACAACAACAACAACAACAACAATAATAATAATAAATATTTTTTTTATGTATTGCATCCCATAAGCAGTTTTCCTTCCATCCTCCCACCCCCAACCCCAGCACCTTCCTTCTCATCTAGGTCTGCCTCGCTCCACATCCCCTGCATGGCTTAACAACATACAAAAAGACCAGGCAAATCATCATACTAAGACTGGAAAAGGGACTCCAGTACAATGAAAAGAGTTCTACAAGTAAGCAAAAGAGTCAGAGATAGGCCCCATTCCCATTCTTAGGAATCTCTCAAGAAAACCAAGCTACTCAGCCATTACATACATACAGAAAACCTAGCTCAGACACCTATAGATTTCCCGGTTCCTGTGAACTCCCTGGAGTCCAATCTGTTGATTCTGTGGGCCATGTTCTTGTTTTGTTCCTCTGGTCCATCTGGTTTTCTCTGATTGTTCTTCCCCTTTCTACACAGAATTCCCAAAGCTCCACATAATGTTTGGCCATGGCCTCTGCATCTTCTCCCATCAGTTGCTTGACAAAGTTTTTCTGGTCTCTCTGATGACAATTTTGCTAGTCTCCGGTCCCAGAACACTTCGCAGACAGGACAAATTGTAGACCGAAGGTTTTGTGTCTGGATTTAAGATCCAATCTCCCCATTGAAAGTCCCCTCTAAGAACAAGTTCGTTTGACTGTTTCTCCAATTCCATATTTGTATATTTAAGATATATTATCCAATGTGTTATGGTCATTAAATATATAAGGACTTTTCAAGTCATTTCCAGAACACAGACTAGTTGTGTATTTCTTTTCTTATTTTTTTTTATTTTTTACATATAAATTTATATTATTATACATATATACAATAGACTACCTATAGCAAGAAGAACCATGACTCAGTCAGGAACTATATTAATATTACATTGTTAGTGTTTTGACTATTTTTATTTGACAGCCTTCAAGAAGGCATCATTCCTATCTGGTGTGTCTAAAATTTTGAATGTAAATCAATCTCCATCACATCTTGTCATTATCAATTTAAAACATCTATCTAGACCTAAAAACATCTTAACACCTAAACAACTAAGCTTCATTGTAAAACTAAGCTACCTGGTCTTCAACTCCATTAGAGACATGAGAAGGAATAACCTTGATTACCTGAATATGCCGGGAGTGCAGGTTAGAAGCTTTCCAAACAAGAAGGTGACAGAGTCAGTTTTCTACCTGAATAGTTACCCAAAACTCTCTTTAATGTTGGAGTATCTTCTTTAGCGTTCTTGTCCAATATATCTGATAGACATTTTTGTGAGGCAGGTACTATTAAGGATTTGCTTACTCTGTCTTGGCAGAGTTTGGTTTTCGACTCTGCTTGCATCCAAGCTTGCCCTTTTTTAGGCATAATTCTGTTTGTGGTAGAAATGAGGACATTTTGCCAGTGGCTCTTTTTTTTTTTTTTTTTTTTTTTTTTTTTTTTTTTTTTTTGAAGCCATCTTCATAAGGAAGTTTTTTGATTATCATCATCCTCTTTGAGGTAAGCAGGATATTGCCAGGAGTTAACCTGTCTCATTTTCAGTGAATGTTTAAAATAATAAAAACATTTTTAAATGCCGTATTCTGCATGTCTCTGGGGTTTTTGAAGAACCTATCTAACTATCTATCCTACCGTAACTTTCTATATAATCATATCTATGTGCTGCACCTAAGATGTATATTTTTGTGATAAAAGTAGACTAGTAATAGACATGACCATGATTTGATCAATTAACAATTTGCTTCTATAATGTATTTATCCTAAACAGCTTGCAATAGCACTTTCGAAGTTGGCAGTAAACCTTGTATTATAATTGAGTTATATGAGTACAATACCTCATATTAGAGTAGAAATAAATATAATGTGTGTGAAGAATAATCTTACATTTGAATTTTATACCACAGTATCTAAAATTAAACTTATTTTGCATCTATATACAAATTTCTATACCAGTGAATTAAAAATAACTTTGTTAGTGAAAATTGAGGCATTAAGTAGAGAAATAGATTTACTAATCTACTTTTTGTTCTATCTTCTCTATATATTTCTCTATTCTCCCTTCTTTCCTTTCAACCCCTTTTTCCAAACCTAACTATGTATGATAAAAGAAAAGAGAGGCATTTGCTGAGTCTAACGTTGTTTTCTTTCTAAATAAACTAATAATAACTTATAACCAACTCCCATTGATAATAGCCCTCTACAGCCCAAGAAAGCAACCAGTAACCTACCCGGATCCCCCTTAAAATAAATGAGGTACTGTTCCTTTAAAGTTTCTTCCAGCTGATTTGGGATGAATAGTACCTTTGTAGGGGCCCAAATAAAATTGGGAAATTGGTTAAACAAGCTAGGAATAGCATTTGTCATCCAGTTTCCAAGTGTTGAGAAATTCCAAGCTTAATTAAAGTCCTCTGTGGGATAATCTGAAATGCTGGACCAGTTAGCATTGGAAACTTTCTTTGAAAGTGTCTTGGGAGCTGTCTTGTTTTGATAAGAAGCAGTAATTGAAGCACTTGGTGTTAGAACATGAAAGATACAGGATGTCAGTGTGCAGGATCATGAGAGGAATGCATCCTTTCAGGTCAGTGTCTGGTTCTTTTGTTCTGAAAATGTGTAATTTCTCTCAAACATTACAGAGTCCTAAAATTATAAGTGTATAAGGTGTCGGTGATGCACAAAACAAGGAAAACTGGCTTATATTCATTTGCTTATTATTTGGAGAAGTGTTCCCATATAGATTATGCTGGCACCAAACTTGCTATGTGGCTGAGGATGACATTGAACTCATGAAATTCCTAACTCTTTTTCTTCAGTACAATGATTATCAATATTTACCACAATGTCTTGTTCTATTTTTATTGTTAAAAAACGAATAATCTATTTAAGAATCTAAAATTTGACTATACTTTGTAATACAGATATTTTTCCTATTTATGCTGTAAAAGGTAAGCTAACTGACAATCAGAACTCCTCATAGAAGCCCTATGTGTAGTTTTTTCATGAAGAATAAATTGACCACTTCTCCCAGGATAATGCTGCCATAAGAAAGTACTATTAGGTATTATAGTTGGTATATCTGGCCATCACCTTTGTTCCCTTGTAACCTCCTCTTCAATCTGGATTAGAATTATGACTGGTCTAAATTTAAAAATGCCTTAGTATTCTACTGCTTTGATATGACCAGAAGAATCTTGGAGAGGAAATGTGTTATATCATATTTCCATGTGACAGTCCATCAGATCAGTAAGAAAGTCAAGAAAGGGACAAAACCATGGTAGAGAGCTGGAGACAAGAACTGAGCCAGAAAACATAAGGGGAATGCTATTTACTGGCTTGCTCTGCATAGCTTTCTCAGCATGATTTCTTATAGGACCTAAGACTACCTGCCAAGGGATGGAATCACCCCCTGAGAGTTGGGCTCTCATACATTAATCATTAATTAAGAAAATACCCAAAGAGTTCATAAACGCCAATCTTATGGAAAGTTTCTCAATTAAAAATTTCTGTTCCCTCATATGTCTGGGTTTGTGTCAAGTTGACAAAAGAAAACAACAACAACAACAACAAAACCTTAGCTGTTAAAAAACATGTTAATAGTAGGTTCTTCATCAAGGCCTATGACCTCCAGAGCCATAGACTTTAGACTAGTTGTCAAATACCAAAAATAAATGCACTATTTTGGAGATAGCTGCAAATCAAATCCAAAAGTTGCTTGCCTCCACCCTCCCCTCTTTACAGTCATGTCTCTATTGTACCAGGAGGCATATTTGGCCTAAAAGGTAAGTGTTTTAGCATATACTTCTAGATAAGACCATTTAAGTCTTTTTGTCCCCTAGCAGCCTACATACACCATGAAAAGCTAGTCCACAGAAAGTAAATTTCCAATCACTTGAAGATTGGTCTCTTTGTTCCACATACAAAGTGAGTGGTGGCTTCACTTAGCTGTTGTTGACAACTAGCTTTTGTTGCTTTGAGTATCTCTGGACCATCGCTGACTCATAACTAATAGGGATGTATCCTACCTCTGGCACTGTGACTTTCATTTAATAACTCAAAATTTCTGAATGCAGCACCATATGTATAATTATTTGGTGTCCATTCAATTATTGTAATAATACATGTATATCTTGCAATTAGCTTATAAGGTTCTTTATAATTCTTTAGTTGGGGTTATCATATATCCTATATCTTTCTCTCCTTTAAGCCTCAATTCTACTCTCCTAAAAAAATATTTAGCTCCCATTTCCCCTACTCTTTAATATGCCATATGTTCTACCAAAATTAAGTATTTTACAATAAATACAAAATTAAGTATTTTACAATAAATACAAAATTTTAAGCATAAATATTACTGAATTGTTTTAAGTGAAATCATTTTGAATTAACTCAGAAATTCAGGCTGCTTGATTTACAAAGGCTTCTTTGGCCTCTTAAGAGTTGCAATGAAGGATACCACAAATCTGCTCTACTGTGATTTTTGGATTTGGCCATGTCATTTCCTAAGAATGTAATGTGTCCAGGATATTTTGGTTTAATGACTCAGAGCATCCTGTAACCTTGATTTAAAGCCAGCCACAAACTTTAGTAAAAGTAATCCTAGAAAATTCATGCTTATCCAAGCTTATAGGTCTAGATCATTTAATGGGACCCCAGGTATGATATTTGGCAACAAATCTAGTCTTTTGGAATATATTTTAAAAACTTACTGCCATTCTTTCTTGTTAGAATTTTTTTCTCTTTTGGCTTGATTTATTTAGAAAGATGATTTGTACTTTCCTGATACCAGTGAGATTAACAATTCTACTAATATCATGTAGCACTCCCTGATTGCTTAATATTTCTAGAAATGCTCTGTGTTTAAAGCTTTTCTTAGAATTTATCTATGGAAGTTTAATTCATGATTCATGTTCTAGGTTGTATATAACTAGTACAAATTTTCTAGTTATATCTATTATATTGTGTCCACTCTTTAAATCATATATATTCCACAATTGGAATAATTTTGTGCTAACATATGCTCCCTTGGCAATATACTAGAAGTATAAAGTACAGGAAAGATGTGTGAGGGAACCCCATCTATTCAACCATGGAGAAGCCATCATCCATGCTTGGTAAAAACCGTCCACTGTGGCTGCTCATTGCCCAAGTTCTGTAAGTAACCCTAACAAATTCATTTGTTCTTGAGAATGATCATTTGTAGAATCATACTTTGACTTTTCATTGGGACCTTATGAGGATCGGTTAGATGGTGCTTAGACCTTCACAAGATGAAAATTCTCCTAGCAATGCTGAAGTTAAAATTTAGTATTTTTAAATACAGTGAAAGTATAACAACTGATGAAATCATGAGTAACCATTTAATATATGTTGACATGAAATATATGTATATGTGTGTATGACTATTTTTCTTTATAAGTTAGCTTAATTTAATCACAGAGTGAGTCATAAGTAAGGCCTATATAAATCTCCAAACTACTATTATATTTTTCAAATTTCTGTCTCATTTTATATACTGGAATAAATTTAAGGAAATTATCTTAAGGAATATTACAAAAAGAAATTTGAAGCAAAGTATAGCTGATGTGCATTATGATTGATGTACACTTGTTTCTCCTCTAATCTAGCCAAGATTGAGTTGAAGGCTTAGATGCAGTACAGAATTTGTGTTGCAATTCAAATTTGAAACTAGGAGGCATGTTGAGTGTTTTTAAAATTTCCTTTTGGAATTTCCACAGTCATCATTCAACGACCCAGAACAATTGCAGGACCCACAGCACACGGGAGCTGAGGGTCACTGGCTGTGAGAGTCCAACACAACAGGGCTAACCTCCTAACATCCACACCAGTGAAGGATTAGAGCTTTCAGCCTAGGGAAATCATGAGAAAAGAAGTGAATCTATCATCAGACCCCCCCAATCTAACTCTGGAAGCTACCCAACAAAAACAAAGATATCAAGATGTCTAAACAACAGCGAAAAAGCATATGCAAAAACCACCAAAACAACATGGCATCTCCAGTTTCCAGCTATCCCAAAGAAAACAACCCAGAGAACTCAATAAAATGGAAAAACAAGAAAATGACCTCAAATCCTTAGTAATGAGGATGATAATGGAGGAAACAAATAAAATTTGTAATCAAATGCAGGAAGACCCAGCCAAATTGGTGAGAGACATAAAAGAAGCATATAGAGTGGAACTGGAAAAATTGCATGAAAATGCAAACAACCAGATGAAAGAAATAAATAAAACGGTTCAAGCTCTGAAGACCTATAAAGAGGCAATGGAAGAAACACAAGAATATACAAACAATCAGATGAAAGAAATCAAAAAATCAGATCAAGATCTGAAAATGAAAATGAATTCAATGATAAACACACAGACAGAAGAAAAATAAGAACTGAGACCTCAGAGAAGAAGGTGAGCAACACAGAGGTGAGCTTTTCTAACAGAATCCAAGAGATGGAAGAATGAATCTCAGGTCTAGAAGATACAATCACAGGTCTTGAAGCAACCATTAAAGAAAATGCGAAATCTGGAAAACTCCTGACACAAAACATCCAAGAAATTAAGGACACCATGAAAAGAAGAAATCTGAGGATAATAGGCACTGAAGAAAGAGAAGATATCAGACTCCAAGGCCCAGAAACTATTCTCAACAAAATCATAGCAGAAAATTTCCCCAATCTAAAGAAAGAAATGCCTATAAACATACAAGAGGCCTACAGAACAGCAAATAGAATTGACCAGAAAAGAAAAACTGCCCGTCACATAATAATCAAAACACAAAACATACAGAACAAAGAAAAAATATTAAAAGTTGCAAGGGAAAAGGACCAAATAACATTTACTGACAAACCTATCAGAATTATATCCGACTTCTTAGCAGAGAACATAAAAGCCAGAAGGGCCTGGACAGAGATCCTGCAAACCCTAAGAGACCAGAGATGCCAGGCCAGACTACTTTACCGAGCAAAACTATCAATAACCATTGATGGAGAAAACAAAATATTCCATGACAAAAAAAATTCAAACAGTACATAGCCACAAATCCATCTTTACAAAAGGCACTAAAAGGAAAACTCCATCCCAGAGGGTCAAGTTACAACGAAAACTACTCAGGAAATAGATAACTATCCCATGGCAAAAACACAACTACACAAATGCTCGACTGGAAACAACATCAAAATTAAGACTCTTAACAGTCACTGGTCATTAATATCTCTCAACATCAATGGCCTCAATTCTCCAATAAAAAGACAAAGACTAACTGAATGAGTGCATAAACAAGATCCAACATTCTTCTGCATTCAAGAAACACATTTCACTCATAACTATAGGCATTACCTCAGGGTAAAAGGTTGGAAAAAATATTCCAAGCAATTGATCAAAAGAGCCAAGCAGGCGTCGCCATTTTAATATCAAACAAAATAGACTTTCAACCAAAATTAGTCAAAATAGATGCAGAAGGACACTTCATACTCACCAAAGGTAAAGTCAACCAAGATGACATCACAATTCTGAACATCTATGCCCCCAATACAAGGGCACCCACATTTGTAAAAGATCTCCTAAAAAAGCTTAAACCACACATCGATCCCCACACAATAATAGTGGGAGACTTCAACACCCCACTCTCACTGAAATATAAGTCATTGAAACAGAAACTAAGCCGAGAAATAACATCATTAACCAATGCCATGGGTCAAATGGATCTAACAGATATGTATAGAACCTTTCACCCAAACAAGAAGGAATATACCTTCTTCTCTGCATCCATGGAACCTTCTCCAAAATTGATCACATCGTAGGTCACAAAGCAAGCCTCAACAGAAACAAGAGAATTGAAATAATACCTTGTATCCTATCACATCACCGTGGTCTTAGGCTGCAATTCAACAACAACAGAAATAACAAAAAGCCTACATGCACGTGGAAACTAAACAACTCTCTGCTAAATGACACCTGGGTCAGGGAAGAAATAAAGAAAGAAATCAAGGAGTTTCTGAAATTCAATGAACATGAAGGAACAACATACCCAAATTCGTGGGATACATTGAAAACAGTGCTAAGAGGAAAATTCATAGCACTATTTGCCTTTAAAAAGAAATTGTAAACATCGCACATAAGCATCTTAACAACACAACTGGATGCCCTAGAACAAAAAGAAGCAGAAACACCCAAAAGGAATAGACGTCTGGAAATAATCAAACTCAGGGCTGAAATTAACAAATTAGAAACTAAGAAAATAGTACAAATAATCAAGAAAACCAAGAGCTGGTTCTTTGAGAAAATCAACAAGATAGACAGACCATTAGCTAAAATAACTAAAAGGCAGAGAGAAAGTACTGAAATCAGCAAAATCAGAAATGAAAAGGGAGACATTACGACACAGAAGAAATACAAGGAATCATAAGATCCTACTTTGAAGGCATATATGCCACAAAATTTGTAAATCTAAGGGAAATGGCCAATTTTCTTGATCAATTTCACTTGCCAAAGTTGAGTGAAGGACAGATAAACAAGCTAAATAGTCCCATTTCCCTTACAGAAATAGAAGCAATCATTGATAATCTCCCAACCAGAAAAAGCCCAGGGCCAGATGGTTTCAGTACAGAATTCTACCAGACCTTCAAGGGCGAGCTTATACTGATACTCTTCAAGCTACTCCAAAAGATAGAAATGGATGGAAAATTACCAAATTCATTCTATGAGGCCATAGTCTCACTGATACCTAAACCTCACAAAGACTCAAGAAAGAAAGAGAATTTCAGACCAATTTCTCTTATGAACATAGATGCAAAAATACTAAATAAAATACTTGCAAATCGAATACAGGAGCACATCAAAGATGTCATTCATCATGACCAAGTAGGCTACATTCCAGGCATGCAGGGATGGTTTATTATACGGAAATCCATCAATGTAATCCACCATATAAACAGATTGAAAATAGAAAACCACATACATGATCATCTCTTTAGATGCAGAGAAAACATTTGATAAAATCCAACACCCATTCATGTTTAAAATTTTAGAGAGATCAGGGATACAAGGCACTTTCCTCAACATAATAAAGGCTACATACAGCAAGCCAATAGCCAAAATCAAAGTAAATTGTGAGATACTCAAGGAAATTTCTCTAAAATCATGAATAAGGCAAGGCTGCCCACTCTCTCCATATCTCTTCAATATAGTACTCAAAGTTCTAGCCAGAGCAATAAGACAACAAAAGGAGATCAAGGGTATCCAAATGGGAAAGGAGGAAGTCAAATGATCCCTATTTGCAGATGATATGATAGTGTACATAAGTGACCCTCAAAATTCCACCAGAGAACTCCTAAAGCTGATAAATACCTTCAGCAAATTGGCTGGATACAAAATTAACTCAAAGAATTCTGTAGCCTCCCTATACAAAAATGACAAGGTTACAGAGGAAGTAATGAGGAAAACCACACCCTTTACATTATCCACAAAAAATATAAAATATCTAGGAGTTACTCTAACCAAGCAAGTGAAGGACTTGTTTTAAAAAAATTTCAAAACTCTGAAGGAAGGAACTGAAAATGACATGAGAAGATGGAATGATATTCCTTGCTCATGGATTGGGAGAATTAACATAGTAAAAATGGCTATCTTACCAAAAGCAATCTACAGATTCAATGCAATCCCTGTCAAAATACCTAGACAAATTTTTAAAGACATTGAAATTACAATTCTGAACTTCCTATGGAAAAACAAAAAACCCCAGAATAGCTAAAACAATCTTGTACAATAAAGGATCTTCCGGCGGAATCTCTACACTTGATCCCAAACTGTACTGTAAAAAAAATAGTAAATAAAACAGCATGGTACTGGCACAGCAACAGGCTGGTTGATCAGTGGAATCGAATTGAAGACCCAGATATGAATCCACACACATATGGTCACTTGATTTTTGACAAAGAAGCCAAATCCATTCAGTGGAAAAAGGATAACACCTTCAACAAATGGTGCAGGTCTAACTGGATGTCTATGTGTAAAAAAATGCAAGTGGACCCATATTTGTCACCTTGCACAAAACTCAAATCCAAGTGGATTAAAGACCTCAACATAAAACCAGAGACACTAAGTCACTTAGAGGAAAAAGTGGGGAAAAGCCTGGAACATATTGGCACAGGAGACAACTTCCTGAACTGAATACCAATGGCCCAGGCCTTGAGGTCAACAATTAATAAATTGGACCTCATGAGCCTGAGAAACTTCTGTAAGGCAGGAGACACTGTCAAGGGAAAAAAAGAGACAGCCTACAGAGTGGGAAAAGATCTTCACCAACCCTACATCTGACAAAGGTCTAATATCCAAAATATATAAAGAATTCAAGAAATTAAACACCGCCAAACCAAATAACCCAATTGAGAAATGCGGCTCAGAAGTAAACAGAGAATTCTCAACAGAGGAATATCAAGTGGCTGAGAAACACTTAAAGAAATGCTCATCCTCCTTAGTCATCAGGGAATTGCAAACCAAAACAACTCTGAGATTCCATCTTGCACCCATCAGAATGGCTAAGATAAAAAATTCAAGCGACACCACATGCTGGCGAAGATGTGGAGTGAGAAGAACACCCCTTCATTACTAGTGGGAATGCAAACTAGTACAACCACTTTGGAAATCTATTTGATGATATCTCAGAAAAATGGGAATAGGGCTTCCTCAAGACCCAACCATCCCACTCCTTGGAATATACCCAGAAGATGTTCCAGTACACAACAAGAAACTTTGCTCAACCATTTTCATATCAGCCTTATTCATAATAGCCAGAACATGGAAACAGCCTAAGTGTACCTCAGTAGAAGAATGGATAAAGAAACTGTGGTACATATACACTATAGAATACTACTCAGCTATTAAAAACAAGGGATTCCCAAAATTTGTGGACACATGGATTGAGCTGGAAATTATCATAATGAGTGAGTTAAGCCAGAAGCAGAAAGACTCAAATGGTATATACTCACTTATATCTGCATACTAGCCCAAGGGACATGTCCCATGAAAGCCTTCACTTACCAGGAAACTGGGAAAGAGGGGAGGACATCCTATTGGGACTCTAGATGAGAGAAGCATGGGAGAATAGCAAAGTAGAAGAATCCAGAGGGTCCTAGAAATCTACAAGAAGAACATTATGATAGGCAGTTTTGGGGCCAGGGGTCCCGCTCAAACTAAGACACCAGCCAAGGACAATACAGGCCGTAAACTTTAAACCCCTACTAAGATCTAGCCAATGGACAGGACATTCTCCGTAGTTGAGTGGAGAGTATGATATGACTTTCACATGTACTCTGGTGCCCATTATTTGACCATGTCCCCTGGAAGGGGAGACCTGGTGGCACTCAGAGGAAGGACAGCAGTTTACCAAGAAGAGACTTGATACCCTATGGGCATATACAGGGGGAGGTAACCCCCCTCAGTCACAGTCATAGGGGAGGGGAATAAGGGGAAAATAGGAGGGAGGGAAGAATGGGAGGATACAAGGGATGAGATAACCATTAAGATGTAACAAGAATAAATAAATAAATAAAAAGAGATGCCTTAGTCATGGTGTCTTTTCACAGCAATGGATAACATAAGGACACAAGCAGATACCAGGCCTGGGGTATTGGTATAATGGGTCTGACAATGATTTTTTTTCTGAGAAATGTGAATTTGTGGACTTTGGATTAAGAAAGCACTGGAGTGCTTTAGTGGTGCTTAATGAAATATGCTAGTAGAAGAATGGAACATGGTGGTACTGCAGGTGAGCTGAACTATGGGGGCCTGGCTCAAAAGGTATAAGACTAGAAAATTTTTAGTATTATGCCTAGAAATCATACTTGTGATATTTTGGTGAGGAATGTGGCTACTTTTGCACTACTTCTAAACATCTGCCTGAAAATAAGTTCAAAAATTAGATTAATTGCATTGGCAAAGAGAATCTCAAAGTTATCTAATATGTACTCTGATCTGTAGTTCATTCTCATTGAAAGAGTATTTTGATGAAACATAGCAATATTAGAAAGGGAAAAATACAAAATATATGATTCAAGGCTTAAAGAGACAACAGAATGTAGGATGTGGAATGGAGCTAAATCCTGTGTTCAAGGAGATAAACAGATTAAAAATGGAGACTTCAAGTTGTTGAAGATACCAGAGTTGTGGGATACCTGTTAAAGAAAGCTGCTAACAGGGAGTGGGAACAGCCCAAGAGAAAGAAACGTGTTTTAGCCAATAAAGTTGAAAGGAGTTGGAGATTTGAAGAACATATTTACATTAGACATGGTGAAACAGAGTGTGGAGTTTGCCTTGCTGATTTTCAGACTTGTTGTGCATTTTCTCACTTTGCTCCCTTCCCCATGTTTTGGAATCATAGTATATATCATGTGCCATGAAATGTTGGAAGTATGTTATGCTTTTTTATTTTGATTTTAAAGGAGATTACAGATAAGAGGTTGTGCAAATCTTAGAAGAGGCTTTGAACTACAAATTTTAAACATTGTTGAGACTGTGATAGACTATAAGGACATTTGAAGTTGGACTAAATGCATTTTGCATTCTTTTCACTACAAGCATATAGTGACCAAGGAGTGAAATGTTATTTGAATATCTATGGCCCCATAGACTCCTGTTTTTAAATGCTTGGCTAAAGGTGTTATTAAGAGGTATGGACTTGTAGTTGTAGGTATGGCCTTGTTGGGGGAAATGTATCACTGTGGAGGCAGACTTTGAGATTTTATATATATACTCACTGACAAGACATAGGTTGAGCTATATGAAGATATATGAATTCATAAAAAAATTTAAAGCATATAATTTATAAAGTTCTATAATAATAGGTTTCTGTATGGGTTTTTTATTTACTTTAATTTTTATATATTTTTTGTCCTGATTGTAGCACCCCTCCCTCATCACTTCTTGGTCCACTCTCCCTTCCTCTTCTACACTCCACTCCCATCACCTAGTCCACAGATATAGGGAGGCCTCCTTCCTTACTATCTGGCCCCAGCCTATCAAGGTTTATCAGGACAGCCTGCTTCCTCTTTTTCCATGGGCTGGCATGGCCACCCCACCAGGGCAAGTTATCAGTGAGTGGGCAGCAGGTTCCATGTCAGGGGCAGCCCCTAAAACCCATATTATAGATACTGTGCAGCCTATAAATCACATCTCAGCGGGGGTGTCTAGGTACTCTCCATGCATATTCCTTGCTTGATACATCAGTCTCTGTAGGTCCTGCTGGGCCCAGATTTGTTGTCTCCATTGCTCTCCTTGTGGATCTAATATCCCCTCCAGATCCTTCTATCCCCCAACTCTCTTTTAAGTTACCCTGTTCTCTGACCCCTAATTAGGCTGTGAGTTTCAGGATCTGCTTAAATCCTCTGCTGGGTGGAATCTTTCAGAGGACTGCTGTGGCATGCTTTCATTCTGTTCCCTCTCTTCAAGCACTTCCAGTGTCTATTTTAGTTGCCCTTCTGAATGAACATTAAGCATCATCCCTAAAGTCCTCCTTGTTGTTTAGTTTCTTTAGGTCTATGAATTATAGTGTACTATTCCTGTATTATATAGCTAATATTTGATAATAAATGAAAATATACAATGTGTTTTTCTGGTTCTAAGAGTACTCACTAAAGATGATATTTTCCAGTTCCATCCATTTGCCTGCAGATTTCAAGATTTCTTTCTTTTTAATAGCTAAATAGTATTCCATTGTGTAAATGCAGAACAATTTCTTTATCCATTCTTAAGTTGAGAGACATCTAAGTTAGTTACAGATTCTGACCATTACAAATGAAGCTGTTATGAACATAGTTGAGCAAATGTCCTTGTTATGTGGTAGAGGATCTTGTGTGTATATTCCCAGGAGTAGTATAACTGGGTCTTGATATAGAAGTATTCCCAATTTTGTAAGGCAGCACCAGATTGATTTCCAAAGTGGTTGTACAAGTGTTCAGGCCCGCTGGCAATGGAGGAGTGTTCTCTTTGCTCCACATCTTCATCAGCATGTGGAATTAAAGACCTAGAAATAAACCTATACACCTAGGGACACTTCACCTTCAACAAAGAAGCCAATATCCTACAATGGAAAAAAATAGAATCTTCAACAAATGGTGCTAGTATAACTGGATGTCTACATGTAGAAAATGCAACTAGAGCCATATTTATCACCCTGAATAAAAATCAAACCCATGTACATAATAGTACACTGGGGAAGAGCCTTAGGCTCATTGGCACAGGAGAAATCTTCTTAAACAGAACACCAACAACCCAAGTTCTAAGATGAACAATTAATAAATGGGACCTCATAGAACTCAAAAGCTTCTGTAAGGGAAAGGACACTATCAAGAGAACAAAATGACAGCCCACAGACAGGGAAAAAATCTTCACCAACCCTATGTCTGACAGAGAGCTAATATTCAAAATATATAAAGAACTCAAGAAGTTAAAGTGCAACAAACCAAATAATGCAATTTTAAAATCGGGTACAGAGTTAAATAGAATTCTCAACAGGGAATATCTTATGGCCAAGAAACATCTAAAGAAATATTCAACATCCTTATTCATCAGGGAAACACAAATCAAAACAACTCAGATTCCATCTTACACTTATGAGTATGGATAAAAAAAAAAAAAACTATGACTTTTTCTAAAGGCCTTTAATGCCAGTTATTCCTCCCTACATTCCTTCCTGTATTTCATTCTCCTATTCACCACCCCAATTTAACCCTTCTTGTTACCTTGTTACCTTTTAACTTTTTATTCCAATGTGTCCTGTCACTGTTCTCCTGGACACATCTCTTCACAAGAGATTTGGTGGAGTGATCCTTCAACAAGGGATGGTTAAATCCCCAAACCAAATTCCTTGTGCTAGCAAGTAAAGCCCCAATAGCAGGAATAGTCTCCCACTTTTTGAGTTATTAACAAGGTAGGGACATATAGAACATGACATATTGCAGGCTATTACCAAAATTCCTGTCTACCCCTGAGAACTTGACAGTAAGGCTCTGTTGCTGAATTCAACCCATATTTCAGTTATTGAACATGGAGACATCAATCTGGAAGCAACTGGAACCTTTGTATCTAATGATTAGTATTTATGGTGATATAATGTGTTATACATTCTGATAGAGGAAAAAAGGAAACCCTACAAGCTAAAACAATGATAGGCCTGACAAGATAGGCCTACTAGTGAAACAGTGAAACAAGTTTTGTGGGATTAATCAACTGTTTTTCTCATTGGATTTAGGCCCACTCAATGACATAGAACCCAGAAAGGATATGGATAGTTAGGTGATAGGCTCTGGGAAAAAAAACAATTTTTCTGCTAAATAGACATAATATTAAAATTATTCCTAAAGACATCACTATACCCATGAAACAGATAATCAACCCTTATCAGGAAAGCTTCTCATTGTAGTAGATGGCAATTAACACAGATATACCCAACCACAAAAAACTGGTCAACATGCAAAGAATGAATGTTTGGTGTTTTTAAACAAAATCACAATCATTCCATTTTACCAATAAAGAATTTGGAGCCAAATATTGGGGTGAAAGCCTGCTAGCTTAGAGAGGCAGAGAAAGCGCACAGCTGACCTTCCTTCTCTGCCACATCCCAGAAAAAAGAAACCTTCTCCATACCATCTGAAGAACTACCAAACTCAGTATCCCTCACTTACACTTCTTGCATGTCTCTCTATTTTTCTCCTGATTTCCTCTTACTCTGTATGGGTTTTTCCTAAGTTCATTCCCTGTCAACTGGTTGCTTGCTCCACTTCTTGATCTATAGTTCATTTTATTTAATTCAAGCAGAAAGCTTTTGGATTAAAGGGGTGAGCTAGCTCTAACTCTAACATAGTAAAACTATTTACGATAGTGAAGCTATTTCTACAAGGCTTTCCACAATATCCAGCTTGGTTGTATTTGGCTGTCTATGGATAAAGTATTATTGTGTTCAAAGTTCTGTAAAATGTTCATATCAGTCTCCTAAGATCTTAGCAATTTGAATGTCCTGAGTAATTGATACCTTAAATCTGCTCTTTTAATGGTGTTTGTCAGCTTACTGGCAATCCTGGCTAGGTAAAACACAGCATTCAACCCAAAGGTATCCATTGTTTGTGTAGAAACTGGCTCCAGAAAAGGCAATGGGCAATTTATCTCCCTGGTTAGGGGTACAAAAATCCTGTTACATTTGTTGTTGCAGGTGTCATGATTTCTTGGAGACCTCAAAGGTAACTGTTACAAATGGCCATTATTTATTGTAGAAAACATAAAAATTTTAAATGCCATATTCAGCAGATTTTCAAAAGGTTTGGGGACTATAATCCATTAAATACATCGGAGGTATGCAGTCTTTGTTCCTAGTTACCTGCTTCAGGTCAAACCTGAAGATATATACAGGAAGCTAGATGTAGCTTAATTCTAGAACTAGTTAGTACTCTATATGACTAGTAGTATCACAACAGAAAGAATATATGTGAGATTAGTGGCAATAGAATAGACTCTTACTTCTTGTTTTCCTCTGTCTTATATCAGGTGGCTGTTTGATATGAGACAGATACTTTGGATTTTTCTTAAGCATGTGAGGGTTTAGTGCAGGAGAAAGCCACACTCTATTCCCAAAATCAACTTTAATTTTTAATTGAATTGGAACTACATAAAGACCATTTGCCACTTATGTCTGTAAAGGGCAGCAGAGACAAGCTAGAGCTGAGCCATACCATTTGAAAATTTTACTCTTTTTTTTTTTTGGAACATATTCTTTTGATGATCCCCTTTTTTTTTTTTTTTTTTTTTTTTTTTTTTTTTTTTTTTTTTGTGTTTTTTTTTTTTTTTTTTTTTTTTTTTTTTTTTTTTTTTTTTTTTTTTTTTTTTTTTTTTTTTTTATTAATTTATTCTTGTTACATCTCATGTTTATATCCCATCCCTTGTATCCTCCCATTCCTCCGCCCCCCCCATTTTCCCATTTTCCCCCTACCCATTATTCCCCTACCCTAGCTCCTGAGGGGATTACGTCCCCCATATATTCTCATAGGGTAATCAAGTCTCGTTCTTGGCTACTTGCTGTCCTTCCTCTGAGTGCCACCAGGTCTCCCCCTCCAGGGGACATGGGTCAAATGTGAGGCACCAGAGTATGTGAGAAATCGTATCACACTCTCCACTCAACGTGGAGAATATTCTGACCATTGGCTAGATCTGGGAAGGGGTTTAAAGTTTACCTCCTGTATTGTCCTTGCTGGTGCCTTAGTTTGAGCTGGACCCCTGGGCCCAAATCTGGCTATCATATTGTTCTACTTGTAGATTTCTAGGACCCTCTGGATCCTTTTATTTTGCTGTTCCCCATGCGTCTCATTTAGAGTCCCAATAGGATGCCTTCCTCTGTCAGTTTCCTGGTAAGTGAAGGCTTTCGTGGGACATGCCCCTTGGGCTAGTATGCAGATATAAGTGAGTATATACCATTTGATTCTTTCTGCTTCTGGGTTAACTCACTCATTATGATCATTTCTAGCTCAATCCATTTATCCACAAATTTCGGGAATTCCTTGTTTTAATAGCGGTAGTATTCCATAGTGTATATTACCACAGTTTCTTTATCCACTCTTCTACTGAGGGACACTTAGGCTGTTTCCATGTTCTGGCTATTATGAATAAGGCTGCTATGAACATGGTTGAGCAAATTTTCTTGTTGTGTGCTGGAGCATCTTCTGGGTATATTCCAAGGAGTGGAATAGCTGGGTCTTGAGGAAGCCCTATTCCCATTTTTCTGAGATAGCACCAGATAGATTTCCAAAGTGGCTGTACTAGTTTGCATTCCCACCAGCAATGAAGGAGTGTTCCTCTCTCCCCACATCCTCGCCAGCATGTGGTGTCGCTTGAATTTTTGATCTTAGCCATTCTGATGGGTGTAAGATGGAATCTCAGAGTTGTTTTGATTTGCATTTCCCTGATGACTAAGGAGGTTGAGCATTTCTTTAAGTGTTTCTCAGCCATTTGATACTCCTCTGTTGAGAATTCTCTGTTTAGTTCCAAGCCCCATTTCTCAATCCACCTCTTTATTCAGATGCCTCACTTATCCAGTGGTCTCGGGATTTTTTTTTTTTTTTTTTGATTTTCGAGACAGGGTTTCTCTGTGTAGCCTTGGCCATCCTGGACTCACTTTGTAGACCAGGCTGGCCTCGAAATCACAACGATCCACCTGCCTCTGCCTCCCGAGTGCTGGGATTAAAGGCGTGCACCACCACACCCGGCTGGTCTCGGGATTTCTTTGTTGAATGTTTTTATTCTGCTGAAAAGATAAAAAGAAAACCTTGCCACAGCTGTAACTCTTGGAGGTTCTTTATTTGGATAGGAGATTGAAGTCTAAACACACCAAATAAAATAGGTTTTAGAAAATAGTGTTACACTTAGGCTGGTTTAGTAAAGTGGTAGCAGTAGGTTGCCCTCTAAAATCTGTGACTTCAACTGCAATGGATAGTTTCTCAGCTTTCCATAACCAGGGAGAATTTTCCTCTGTTGAGTGAGACCTAAGTAAAACCAGAAATCTGTTGGTAATCACAAAGGTATGTATGCCACTATTATACTCCAAGAATATTCTGCCTTGCTGGTTGTTTTGATTTATAGGCAACATTGCTGGCTAGAACTGTTGGTTAATTTCTTGTTTGAAAACTAGCATGGAAGCATGTGGTACCATAGAGCTAGTCCTGAAGAATGGAAACCTTCAGATCAGTTCCATCCCTGGAGCCTTTGTTCCTTGTGTCTGAAATGTGTTCTGTTTTCAGCAATCAGGATGTACTTTCACATCTGTGGGCCAACCAAGGACAAAACTACAGGCTGTATATTTTGGGAGTCTCTGGAAAGTTAACCATAAACTCAAAAGAGAGCTTTTCATGCTTGGTGTTGGGGTTTTTGTTGGATAGTTTTTGGCTTTTGGGGGAAATATTGATAGTTCAGATTACAAAATATATTTTAAACTTTATATGTATATTTACACACACACACTTGTGCACTATAAGTTTTTAAAGTAAATGGTTAATATGTGATTCTTTATAACATTTTTGGACATCCTTATTATTATTTTACACCCTTCCTTCTTCTGTATTTAGCCATAATTGGCCTCTATTTCTCTCCATTAACCTGATAAGATGAATTATAAGCTGTTATTCCTCTCAATAATGTAACCTGTACCTCAACATTCATCCCTTTCTACTTTCCTGGTTTTTAAAGTTACTACAAGATATGTAATCACATATGAAAAATTGAAAACAAGAGTCTGTGATGAGATAGAACATACAGCATTTTTCTTTCTGTGTCTGGTTTACCTTATTCAGTATGCTTATTTTCTACTTTTATGCATTTTTCTTCTAAGTTTATAATTTTAAATTTCTTTAGAGATGAAAAGAATTCCATCACATGTACTACTATATTTCTATTATCCATTCATCTGTTAAAAGTCATTTAGGTTTTTTCTATTCAAAGATGTTGTGAATAGAGCAGCAATGAACATGGCTGAGCACTAAACATTTGTGGTATAGGATTCTTAGTCCTTGGGACATATGCCGAGAATGATATGGTTGGGTGACATGGTAGGTTTATTTTTAGATTTTTGATAATTCTCCACACTGGTTATCATAGTATCTATAACTTTTCATAAAAACACCAACAGTGAATGAGGATTCCCATTCCCCCATATCTCCTACAGCATTTGTTGTTGGTTGTTTTCATGAGCTTAGGCATTCTGATTTGAGTAAAATGAAATCATTAAGCTGTTTTGATTTTCATTTCCCTAATCTCTGAAAGCAATGGACATTTTGGAATATGTTTTGTTTCATTTTTTTTCAAAACAGAGATTTCTGGTGTTGAACTGGCTTTCCTAGAACTTTCTCTGTACACCAAGCTGGCCTCATACTCAAGAGATCCTCCTGTCTCTGCCTCTCAAGTGCTTGGATTAAAGGATACATCACCATAAGAATTTTTCTTATTTTCTTAGTCTTCATTTGGGAATTTTTTGTTCAGGTCTCATGTCCATTTTTTTCAAAGGGGTCACTTGATTATTTGACTTGTTTTTTGAGCATGTTAAATATTATGAATATTAATATTTTATTGGATGTATAGCTAGCAAAGATACTCTTCCATTACTGTGGTTTTTCTCTACACCCAGGTGATTATTCTTTTAGTTGTGCAGAAAAGTTTTACTTTTATGAAGTCCCACTTGTCAATTCTTGACCCTAATTCTTAGGCAAATGGGGTCCTATTTAGAAAGTCCCTTCCTATACCTATATCATGTAAAGCATAACCTATGTTTTGCCTAGCTATTTCAGTGTTTGAGGTTTCATGTTTATGTTTTTTATACATTTGGAATTGGTTTTGAAAAGTAATAGGTATGAGTCTAATTTTATTCTTCTAAATGTTGACATCAAGTTTTCCCAGCACAACTTGTTAAAAATACTTTCTTTTCACCAGCTTCTAATTTTGGCATCTTTGTCAAATACCAGATGTTAAAAGTTACATGAACTGATATTTGGGTATTCATATTTGTCTAACTGGTCTGTTTTTGTGCCAGGATTATACTGTGTTTATTGCTGTAATACTGTGATATATCTTAAGATCGGAAACAGTAATCCTTCCAGCATTGCTGTTTTTGTTCAAGATTATATTAAGTATACAGGGACTTTTGTGGATACATATTAATCTTATTATATCTTCTTTTTTTCTATTTGTGTGAAGACTGAGATGGAGATTTTGGTTGGTATTTCAGTGAATTCTTAAATGTTTTTTGGTAAAATGAGCATTCTCTAAGAGCATGAGGTTTTCAGTTTCCTATAGCTTTTGTCTATATATTTCTATAGATAAATTAAGTTTTCATTGTAAATTTAGCTTCATTCCTAGATATATCACTTTCTTTGAGGCTATTGGGAATTGGAGTATGTACAGGATTTCTTTCTTTGTATGATTATTATTGCTATCTAAGAAAATCTATTGATTTGTGGAAGTTGATTTTGTATTCTCCCATGTTGCAGAATTTATCATATCTAGATGTGTTCTGTTATAATATTTGATATTCTAATATATAAGTATTTTATTCTCTCCAAACAGGCATACTTTGACTTCTATCTTAATTTGTGTCTCTTTATTTTTCTTCTTCCAGCTAGTGTTTCAAGGACAATTTTGAAAAAGAGTAAGACTAGTGGATATCACTGTCTAATTCCTGATTTAATATGATTCCTTCAAGATTTTCTCCATTTAGGATGATATTAGCTGTGGGTTTCATATGTATAGCTCTTATTATGTTAAAGTATATTCTCTCTAACTCTACACTCTCTAGGACTTTTATCATGAACACATGTTGAATTTTGTCAAAGGTGTTTTCTGCATCAATTTATATGATCATGTATTGTTTTGTCTTCATGTCCATTACTGTGGTTTATTTTTTTTTTTACTTGCATATGTTAAACTCTTAAATTTCAAACATAAAGACAATTTGGTCATAATGTGTCGTATTTTCATGAATTTTTATATTTATATTCTGTTCACAAGTATTTAATTGAGTCTATTTTGACTAGTTTTGATATTAGAATGAATCTTGCTTTATAAAAGGAATTAGGGAGCATTCTAGCTGTTTCTGTTTATTTGTTTGTTTGTTGTTTAATAGTTCATGGAGGAATAGGTAAAAATCTTTGAAATCTAATAGAATTTTGTCATGAAATGATTGGATCTTAGACTTATTTTTAAGCTAAACGGCATTTTACTCTAATGTCAATCTCTTCATTTGTTAAGGATATATTCATGTTGTTACTCTATTTTTTATTTAATTCTGATGGTTTGGGCTAATCTAGTAAATCATTCAGTTGTTTTAGGTTTGATGTCTTAGTGAACTACAAATTTTCAAAAAATATTTCCTATATTATGAACTTCATTGCGGTCTATTTTAATGCTTCCCAGTTAATTTATAATTCTGTTAATTTAGGTCTTCTTTTTTACTTGGTTAATTAGGTAAAGGATTTGTCCCTTTTTTATCTTCTTAAAGAACCACTTCTTAGATTTGATGTATTGTTGCCTTTACATCAATTTCATCTATTTGGCTTTGATTTTAATTATTTCACACATTTTACTGAATTGGTTTTTTGTTTGTTTTTCTAAATGTTGGAGTTGTATCATCATCAATTTCATTATGTGTGGTCTTTGGTACTTAGAGGTATACATTTCTATTATGGGATGGATTTCAATGTATCCAAGAGGTTTTATTGTATAATATTTTCATTTATTTCAAAAAAACTTTTATTTTTTTGATTTATTATTTGACCCATTTCATCATTCAATAATGAGTTCTTTAATCTCCTTTAGTTTATTATTTTACTGGAGATTTGCTTGCTTATACTTTTAAGTTTTATTGTATGTGGTCAGATAGGATGCAAGGAGTTAGTCCACTCTTTAAAAAAAAATTAAAGTTTTGTTTTGTGATCAATTTTAGAAAAACTACCATGTCCTTCTAAGTAGAATATTCATTCTTTGGTGCATTGTTGGACTGTTTTCTTTATATCTGTAGTGTCCTTTTTAAGTATGATGTCAGTTAACTTTGAAATTTCTCTATTTGTTGTCCAGATATCTGTCTATTTGAGGAAGTGGCCTATTGCAATTACCCATTATTAATGAATTCATGTTATTATATGTCCTTAATTCCAGTAGCAGTTCATTATTATTTATTATTTTTACTATTATTACAATCATCATTATCATTAGTAGTATTAGTATTTAATTGGGTGCCCCATAGTTTGTTTCATATATGCTTAGGATATTAATGGTTTTTTGGTTAACTGTTTTCTTGATTAGAAAGATTTTTCACTCTATCTCTTAATAGGAGTTTTAGTTTTTGTCAGATACTAGGAGAATGGTGCCTGTTTCCTTCTTGGTCTCATTTGATTGAAGTACTTTTCTTCATCCTTTTATTCTAAGACAGTGCCTATCCTTAAAATTAATGCATGTTTCTTGTGGAAAATAGATACCTAGATTTTGTTTCTTGATCTATCCAAAATCTCTGTGATTTTTGAGTGAAGAATTAATGTCATTGATATTTAAAGTTATTATTGAAAAGTATGTCAGTTGTGGTCATCATGTTGTTGACTTTTGGTGCTATTATCAGTGTTTTTCATGTGTGTTATTTGCTTTAAAAATAATGGCTTGGTATTTCTTTCCACTATCTCTCTGCTGTTTTTATTCCCCATTCAACATTGATGCTTCCTGTACTTTTCTTAGGTTTAGTTAATTGGACTATATTATAGATTATATAGACTATATAGACTACGATGTGTGGGAAAATTAGTTGTTACACATCAAACTGATCATTTTGTCATGACAAATATTCATAAAAGTTTTGAATTCCTTCCTTAAAATTGTTTTATTTTAAATACTGCATTTAAAAAAATTAATTGCTCACTTTGATGATGTCCAAATGATTTTCTACCACAGAGACACCAAAAGATTATTCCAACTGGTCACACTTTACTCTTGTTGGAATCATTGGGTTTATTTATTTATTTATTTATTGCAATTAGAAAACACTCAGGAGATAACAGTTTCTCAAGGCCATTGATTAGAAAGTTAAATCCATTTTTTACACCATAGCTATTAACACTTATAACCTATTACAGATCAAAATTAGGGATTTTTGTTTGCTAAATGCTGGTCTACCCAGAGGGATATTTCCAGGTTCAAGGCCATATAGTATATCAGGAGGTTTGATCTCATTTAAATATATATATATATATATATATATATATATATATATCAGTAGATTTGATTTTTTTCTGTGACACTAATTTGTACTATTTCAGGTAGAAATCCAAGGCCTTTTATTCACAGTATTATAATTCTATATAAAATATGTCTGTGATAAAGGAAAAATAGTCATAGACTTTATTATGGGGTCATTCTATTCTTTATTCTATATACTCTCTGATCGTTTGTGGTAGATTCTTATTTTGCCATCTCTCCAGGGTTGGTTAAGCTGTTGAATATTCAAAGTAGCATACTTTTATATAAAGCAATTTCAATCAAACAGAATGAGTCAGAGATGGAGAAGGATCCAGAAATTAGAACAAATTGCTAGAGTTACTTTGAGGCCAAGCAGAACAATTCACTCAGAAGCTGAGAGAAGCCAGTTTGAAGCAATCAGATTGGAGAAGAATTTGAGATTAGTTGAACCAGTCAGCTAGAGTTCAGAAAGAACTAGAAAGGTGAGCTTATTCTGTAGTCTCAGTGACAGAAAACATTCTAGGCAAAGATTATATTTTATGGGTCTAGAAGCTTCAAAAGACTTTGAGGCAACCATTACATCTGGGGAATAAAAGCTACGTATACCTCAGCTTCTTGAAACGGACTTCCCCAGGACTAAATGATCTAATAGTACCTGTACTGGAATCTGGTTCTCAATTACAATAGATGACATGGTGGTTAGAATAAGCTGCGATTATGGAAAATCATAATAGGTTTAAAAGTGTTAATATCATGAAAGATCAATTAATAAATGAAGGTCAATTTGCTGATTTACAAAAGCAGATAAAATTTGACAACTATTATTTTGCAATGTACATTAGTAGCTTTAAGAGACTGGGATAAGGTGGTGAAACAAGTAAAGGGGTCTATGCCATTTATACAGATTATACAAAGTCCCAAAGAGATTTTCAGTGACTTCTTATATAGATTAACAACTACTGTAAACAGGGCAATATAAGGTCCAGATGTGAAAAGGTACTAATTGAAACTTTAGCCTTTGAAAATATAATTGCAGAGAGTAGAGTAAAAAGTTCTTCGACCTTTAAAAGCTCAATCAGTACTCATGCATGAATGGATTAGAAATATTGCTGATATTGACCCTAATGACTATGCAATTGGACAAGCAATGGCCAATAATTCTAGATATAAAAATGTCTATTGCTTAGACTGTAGGAGACAAGGTCATCTTAAAAGAGATTGTAGGCAAGCTGTTCCTAAAGACCTCTTTAGAAGATCTCAGCCTTCTGGGATTTGTAGAGGATGTTCTAAGTTTAGGCATTGGACTAATGAATGCAGATCAGTAAAAGATATGTGAGGTAATACATTACCTATGGGAAACCCTTTAAAGAGGTTAGCTTATACACCTGAAACAAACAAGTTGTTCCAGTCATTTCCTGTTAGCAATCCACAGAGCAACTAGAGAAAACTAAGCTAAGCATTGGAGATACTGTACATTCATATCTTATGTAATATGCCTTGATTGTTTCTATACATAAATGAATAAGAAACCTGGCTTGCTTGTGTGGAGTCAAGGTGCTGCTCCCTCATTCTAGGGGTTGTTGACCTGTATACTTTAAAACTGTTTTAACATCAGAATGGAAATCAGGGAATATTTTGGATTGTGGTGATTAAAGTCTATAGGTTTCATCAAATTTGATAAAGAACCAGTATGTGTAAGAGACACTCCCACATGAAAAACACAGCTCAAGGAAAGAAGATAACACATAAAGACAATGCAGATGATGCAGAAAACTGATTCCCCCTGCATGGAGATAGCTCAACAAACCAGCCAAAGGACAGATTGTTTATCAGACTGCGAGACTGAAAACATTGATGCTAAAATGGACACTTGATAAAGGAAAGATGGTAAGAACTGTGATTATGGGATAAGGATCAGCCCATAAATGGATCTTCATAAGGACATTTGAACTCTTACATTTACGGGATTGGTAATTGTTTCTGTTGTAATAGTTTAACAGTGCAATTTTTAGCTTTAACAGAAAGGAGGAGATAAAGAAGAATTTTAACCCAGCAACATGGCTGCTCTGATCACAACCAAAGACTTTCTAGGTCTATATGATCCAGCTGGAATGCATACACTCCTCATATTACAGTATGATCTGGCTGGAATAAAGACATGCAATTAGCACACACCTTTAATTAAAAACAATGTAGTGGCCAGGCATCATAGCAAATGCCTTTAATCACAGCACTCTGGAGGCAGAGGCAGACAGATTTCTGTGAGTTCAAGACCACATTGGTCTACAAAGTGAGTCTAAGACAGCCAGGGCTACACAGAGAAACCCTGTCTCAAAAACAAAACAAACAAACAAACAAAAAACAAAACAAAACAAAAAAACCAAAAACCAAACAAAAACAATACAGGTAAGAATAGTTTTTGTAATGAAATAACTATGTTTGAAAATAATGTCTAATTGAAGGACAAAGTGATGAATTAGAAAAATATTTAACAGAATAGAATAACGGAAACAGGGCAAAAAGAGAGGCAACTTAAGAGAGAATAGCATGTAGTGGGAGAAAGAGAAGCAGTTTTACTGAAACAGTTTTACAGAGACAGGTTTAAGAGAGAACAAGTTAGACACAGGTGAAGACAAGACAATCCAGAGAAGAAGGAGCCAGAAATACAGAAGATTACAATAGATTGCTAGAGTTAGTGTGAGGCCAAGCAGAGAAATTTACTCAGAAGCTGAGAGAACTTTGAGCCAAAACAGCTGAGTTGAACCACCCAGCAAAAGTTCAGAAAGAGCTAGAAAGGGTGAGCTTATGTAGCAGTAAATCTCAGAGGCTGAATCCATTCTAGATCTTGATTAGAGTGTATAGATGTTATAAGCTTCCAAGACTAGGCCTATGTTAGCATATGAAAGCAGTAAGCCTCTGAGATGACAATTACATCAGGAGAATAAAAGTTACTTTAATATTTTTGTTTATACAGTTCAGAAATCTACACTTCACTAAAGTTACCTCTTCAAACCAGCTAGTAATGACTACCATTAATTTAACACTGGATAATCTTTTGTCTGTGAAATATTTTCATTGTTTTTTCCTTCATGCTTTCAAATGTGAAGACATATGATTGTATTCAAGCATTCAATTTTGCCTAGTTTTTGAGATGCCTTAACAAAATTTGAAAATTTCCTTCTGTTCCTAATATTCTGCCAAAGTCAACATTTGCAGTCAATTTGGTCAAAAAAGGAAGAGGCTCATTTTCTGGTTCATTTAATACATATTTTGTCTTCAGATTTAGAAGAAGATACCGAAGAATTATTAGCTGTGAGAGTTTAGAGTTTGATGGGAAGTTTCCTTTGATTTTTAATAGCTCTTGTTTTCTGATTAAACTATTGTTGCTTCACAAGATTATGAAAAGTTAAAAGCATTTGTCTAGTGTTTAGTAAAAGAGTCACATCAAATTTTTGTAAAACATTCAGGGACTGGTAACTGTAATTGTCACTGGACTCAAATACTCTTCTCTCTGTTTGGTAGTTCTTCTTTGTGTGTTATTTTCAATAATAATATTATTTTATCATTGATAAACACATATTCAATAGTTCCTTATATTTTGTAAATATTTTTGTTTAATTTTCTGTTTTCTGATTGAGATCAAATTTATTTCTGAAAAAAATGTAAGAGTGTTAAACAGAGTATAAGTACCTAAAATGAGACAGATAGTGTCAAAGGGCACTAAGTAATCATGAGAATATGCCTTTGAGATGAAAAATGTCAATGTCCAAGAATGCCTTATGAAAGTGGATTTCAGAAACATTCTAAAATTAAGACACACACTGAGGATACCAAAATGCAAACCTTTGACCCTTGGGGCTTGTTTTGGCTATGTTTTCTGTGTTTTTGACACATTGCCTTGAGATAAACAAGTAAGAGAAGAAAGAGTTTATTTTGACACCTATTTTTAGGATATACTTCTTCACAGCTGGAAATAGCTGGTGACAGAAGTTTGATGCAATCGGTCACATTACATCCAGTCACAACCCTAAAGATATTTTAAAAAGTAAAAAAGAATCATTTTTATTTACTCAAATTACATATAATACTTATAAAAGCATGAGTATATATGTAAATATATAGTTGAAATAAGGTTAATATGGATTGAAAATACTTCCCCCTCTAAGAATCACAGATTATCTAACAAAAGCATTAGTCACACGCATGAGAAACTGCCTTTTGATTAGTTACTTGGGAGAGTTCAAGAGCCTCCCAAAGCAATTCAAGGTATCCCACAAGGTTTTTTCATAGAGGTAAAATGTAAAACCCTATTTCTTAGGACACCATGTACTGTAGACACAGGACCCAGAAGATCCAAGAAAGATCTGAACTGAAAGTGTCCAGTCTGAGAACTTGCTCTGATAGTACTGGAAGTCAATATGCAAGCTTCAAGTGGATGGATGCAAACAATTGTCCTACTCACTTATGATGCCTGTCAACCACAATAATAACAAGCATGTCAAAATAACCCTAATGGTGCAATAGTGGCACTAGTATATTGGTAGTGACCAAGCTGTCTAATAGCACTAAAGGCACACTTAAGAAGAAGGAAATCTTGCTTATAACTGGAAAAGAAAAACTACCCAGAGCTGGTGGATTTATGGATCTTAGAGGAAAAGTACTACTCACACTTTCTTAAACCTGTATAATTCCTAACTGCATTCTAAAAACCTATTCTTATACCTACAGATAAGTATGCTGCTAAGAAATTATTTTAAAAGCTTCTTTTTGAAATAGAAACCAATACATAAAGCCATACATAGTCAAAATGCAGAAAACAACTTACTTATAAGCACAGCTCTAATTGATATATCTATAACACAGATTAGGGAACATTGGCAAAGAATAGTGGAAGGATTGTTAGAGATTTGGGACTAGGTAAATTTCAGTGAAATTGTGTATCATAGAAATTACAGGGAAAGCTCACCTATGATACCTCTCAATATTCCTATTAAATAATACATTAACAAGTACAGCATTGACATACAATGGTAATGTAGAAGGAGGAAATCTCACAAATAATACTACCAGACAAAGAGCTGCAATAAATTAAGGAATTCTGAGAAAGGAATAAGTAGTTTTCCCACAGTGAATATCCAAGCTGATCATCTGCAATCATGTATAGTCAAGCAACATTGAAAAAATTCTTTAGGTTATATTTATGTTTTTATACATGTCTACAAATATAACAATTAATGGAGTCCATGAATTTGAGAGGGAGGAAATGGGACATGGGAAGATTTGGAGAAAGCAAAACAAATAAAGATAAATTATATGATTATATTTTATTGAAAAAGCAATTGAAAGGTCTAGGATGTGATAATGATAGAATGGTGAGAAACCAAATTAGAGGGTAAGGAAAGAGTAAAGAGGTGAGGGAAAGTGGTTTTACCAGAGGAGGTATCAGGGAAATTTGGAAATATTATGAAGAATTTTTGCAGTTGTGCCCATGGAGAAAACTAGTCTTTATTTTTCTTTCTTTGCTGTGTTCTCATCTAGCTTTGACTTCTGGGTGATGTTTTTATAGAAAAAGATTGAATGACTTCCTTACCTTAAATTTTATGGAACACTTTGAATACCATTGTTGTAAATCTCTTTTAATGACTTGGATGAATATGATAGTGAATCTAATTCTGGGCTGTGCTTTATTGGAAGATTTTACTATTAAATTAATATTTCTAATAGTATGTCAGATTGAGCTATTTATATCTTTCAGATTTAATTTTGATGGGTTATATATGCCTAGAAATGTATCTATTTCTTATAGGATTTCTCTGTATTTCATTGGAATATGTAGTAACCTACCATCTTTAACTTCATGTACTTTTTATTTTGGGGACTCATATTCTAAAGAAGTTTGGGACTTATTTCTATTAGATTGGCTAGGAGTTTATTTATTTTATTTAATTTTTAAAAGGACCAACTCTTTAATGAAATTTACATCTCAATCATTTGGTCTCTATTTCCTTAATTCTGCCCTGCTATTTTCTACATTTAGCTAGCTAATTCTTTTGGGTTTCAGTGGTCTTGTTTTCTAGGAAGTTGCAGAGTTCTGCTAAAATATTTACGCAAGAATGTTCTGATTAAAGTTTTAACATAAATATTCCCTCATATATACTTAGAACTTTCTTAGATGTATTCCAAAGGGTCTGGAGAGTTGTACTTTCTTGTTCATTGAATTCTTTAAAAAATTGTAAAATATCTTCTCTGATTTACTCAATGGTCTCCTGGTTATTCCTGAGTGTTTATTTCATTTTCCATGTGTAGTTTTATAAAACCAAAGTAGAACATTCTATGATGTTAATGATTATTTAGATTAAGCATGGAAATCATGTATAATGAGATAGAAGAAAACTGGCATTGGGAGAAAATGTAGAATTTTAGCAGCATGGATATTATTGAACTTGTGTAATTTTGTCATTTTTATGGTTTGTGCTATTGTTCAGTCTGTGTTGGATAAGCTATTAATATCTGCTAGACCTTTCTTCATAGTCTGTTTTACGTTTTGCATAGAAATGGCTTCTGCAGACTACACTTGACTTTTCATATTGAAAGCCACTCATATTTTCTCATTCTCCCAGGGTTTCACATACAATTGTCCCTATAGTGGTTACTATTTTCAGATATGCAAGGTAGTTACATTCCTAATGTGCTGGGAGTATGGAGAACATCCACTTCATTGATATGAGTACATGTGGAAAAACTGTCTCTTGACTTTCAAGATCTGAGTATCATCAGGTCTATCACCCTGATAGAAGGACACTGTTATAGGGAACACGTTTATTCCTTCACTTTCTGTATTCTCAAGCTTTATAGCAGCTAATGGCATACTGGTAGCTCTAAAGGTTTATTCATCCCTACAATCATGTTCAGGTATATGAAGCTGCAATGCAATTATCAGTCAATTACACCTTTTGCTAGCCTAAAAAAACAGGGATATGATTCCTATGCCCTGAAAAATCAAGCCAGCCGTCTTCCAGCAGCTGTCATCTTTTTACATATCTGGTTCAGTCCTTCCTATTATCTACAGTTTTATCACTTTCATGTTGTTTTACAAAACTGAAGCATGTTACCTTATCCTGTGCCCTGGGTAGGTCAGCTTTTCTTCCTTAAATATATTTTGATTGATTATTTTTAAATTGTACTATGAATATATCACTCCCAATTCCCTTTCCTCCCTCCAACCCCTTCCATACACTCCTTCTTCATCTCTTTCACATCATGACCTATTTTTTTACTAATTCTTGTTACATGCATATATGTATATGCATATATATCATTCTGTATAATTTATATGTATGTTTCCAATGTTGACTTTTATTAATAGATATCAAATTGGTTTGTTATTTCCTGAGGAAAAAATTTATTTCTCTCACTCTCAGCATTCCCTAGTTGCATTCTGTAGAGGGTTGAGGTAGCTCTGTTTTTAGCTATAGGTACTCTCTCAAGGTCATATTCAACCAACACTCTCCAAGTCCCATGGCATGACAAAATGTGGCTTATCTCCACGGATGACTTGTCCATCCAAAGAATTATTGTCTTGCTGAAAGACACAATTGAATTTGTGGTTTGAGGTCTGTGGGATTTTCCTGAGGGTAGATATCTCACCCCTCCAACCCTGATCCACCAACTAGGGAACCGGATGACTAAGGCTGTGTTCTTTTGTTTCTTTGTATCTTCTCCTTTTCAGTTTCATTTCATTTCTTTCATGAACATATTTTATTTGTTTATTTAAATAAATACTTTTTAATTCTGATTTTCTACTCCAGCTGATACAGAAGTTGTCTCTAGACTTTAATTTTAGCAAGAAATTGCATGTTTTCTTATATGTACGTTGTTGTTTGCCTTTTCATGTAAAAAGTAATTTCATGAAACCCATCTAATGTCTGCAGTGCTAGATCTAGAACATGAATACTGAATTTAACTAGAAAATGAGATTATGGACATTGTACATGGGAAGCATTAAAAAACAATTATTTTCTAATAGGTGCACATACAAATATTTATACATTGTATCCCAGATTCATAGTAAGGAACCCATCCATTCTCCCAGGAAAACATAGCAGTATAAAGAAGGTTTATTATTGTAACTATAATGTTAAGTTTACTTAATTAACATTAGTTCTTCCCTTACTGAAGGTAGCAAGACTTTATAAATCCACAAATTGAATTATTAGAAAATTGGAGAGAACCTTTTTAATAAAATATTTTTTAAAAATGGGCCACCAGAGTTCCTGTGAAAGTCAGTCCCCACTCTCCACTCAATTGTGGAGAATGTCCAGTCCATTGGCTAGATCTCGGTAGGGGTTCGAAGTTTACTGCCTGTGTTGTCTTTGGCTGGTGTCATAGTTTGAGCAGGCCCCCTGGGCCCAGATCCGCCCGTCTTAATGTTCTTTTTGTAGGTTTCTAGGATCATCTGGATCCTTCTATTTCCCCATTCTCCCATGCTTCTCTCACCTAAAGTCCCAATAGGATATCCTCTCCTCTGTTCCAGTTTCCTGGTAAGTGAAGACTTTAATGGGACTTTAATGACCCTTGGGCTAGTGTCTAGATATAAGTGAGTATATACCATTTGACTCTTTCTGCTTCTGCATGGACTCACTCATTATGATCATTTCTAGCTCAATCCATTTATCCACAAATTTCGGGAATTCCTTGTTTTTAATAGCTGAGTAGTATTCCATAGTGTAAATGTACCACAGTTTCTTTATCCATTCTTCTACTGAGGGACACTTAGGCTGTTTCCATTTTCTGGCTATTATGAATAAGGCCACTATGAACATGGTTGAGCAAATTTTTTTGTTGTGTGCTGGAGCATCTTCTGGGTATATTCCAAGGAGTGGAATAGCTGGGTCTTGAGGAAGCCCTATTCCCATTTTTCTGAGATAGCACCAGATAGATTTCCAAAGTGGCTGTACTAGTTTGCATTCCCACCAGCAATGAAGTAATGTTTTTCTTTCTCCACATCCTCGCCATCATGTGGTGTCACTTGAATTTTTTATTTTAGCCATTCAGATGGGTTTAAGATGGAATCTCAGTGTTGTTTTGATTTGCATTTCTCTGATGACTAATGACGCTGAGCATTTCTTTAAGTGTTTCTCAGCCATTCTCTATTCCTCTATAGCGAATTCTCTGTTTAGTTCTGAGTCCCACAGACATAGAGGAGCAGAGTAGCGGGAAAGCGGGATGGAGGGAGGAATGGGAGGATACAAGGAATGGGCTAACAATCGAGATGTAATATGAATAAATTAGTAATATATTTAAAATGTTATAAAACATTTTAGTATGATAAATATCTGTGAGTTAAGAAACCATCATATCATTTTTAATATAAAATAGGACTAATTTAAGTGAACTGTGTAGTTATCTTGATGGTTGTATAAAGAAGTGTACTCTAAACAAACAGTACTTTTAGGGTATCAAATCTCTTCTTGGTAGCCTGCTATCCATAATGTGAATACATTAATAAAAAATTTTTAAAAATAAAATAAAAGTACTTGATATTAAAAAAATAAACAGTACTTTTAATCACTAGAAACAATTATCTCATAATAAAATATCTATTAATTACAGCAGAAAATTAGATCTGTGAATATAGTATGTCATGAAATGACACTCTTAAAGATGTTATGGGGTTTTGTGGAGAAAAACATTAATAGAGATGGATGACATGGTGTGACTAAGCTAGATTATTCTTCCATGAGAATATATGAATCTGTCTTAGTTTCATTTCTGTTGCCCTGATTAAAGGCTGTGAAGATAAAAACTTAGAAAAGTAAGTGACTATTTTAACTCACTCCAGGTTATAGCCATTACCTTGAGAAAATCAAAGTGGCGGGAACTTGAAGCAGCTAGTCAAATCACATTCACAACAAAGAGCAGAAAGAAACTGAAAATTAGTGCATGCATGCATAAGCTCGTTTTGCTTTCTTCATTGGTACAATTTAGTATTCCCTGCTTGTGAAATCCTGCCTCTCACAAAGGGTGAGTCTTCTCACCTCAGTGAAATCAAGATAATCCCAAGTAGACATGGTCACTGGCCACCCTGATCTAAACAGTCATTCATTGAGCATCTTTTCCCAGGTGATTCTAGACTGTGTCAGTTTGGTAATTAAAAGTAACCATCACAAAGTCCAATCTAATTTAAGATTTATTAACTTATATTTATATCCTTGGCTTAAAATTTGTGAAGGTGATAAAAAAGGCAACTTTAACTTGTCAGAGTGCTCATACTTTGGGTGATTAGATACGGTTTTAAAGGACAGTTCTTATATCATATGCCTAGCATCCTAAAGGCAGCAGTAGACATTGAACTAGATATGTTTTTCTTTGTTTTTGTTATTGTTTTAAGTCAATTATATTTTTATAAACAAACACATTTTACCTTAAACAGTTTGTGACAATGATATGGTACTATAACAAATTTTGTTTCTTTGTTCTACATCTGTGATGTGAACTTTCTTCCAACATGAAGTTGACGCCATCAGACTATGTTCATTTTTAAAAGTTCAGTTATATAGATTTGAACAATGTGTTATACCAAAAAAGACTCTCAAATATGCCAGTCCTTTTTCCATATTCTGGCATTGCTGAGGCAATGATATTGGCTCTGGGAACTAAATTTTCAGCTTTCATACAAGCTATCTAGTATAATGCACAGTGAAGCAAATTATTTTGTCGCTAAATATAGCTGTATATGTGCACTCTGATAGCAATATAGCAGAAAAATATATAACTTTATTGGGAAGTGTAATAGACAATTAAATTTTAATATTTATTTCTCACCTAAAATAAAAATTAATAAAACTATTTAGTTCAAGTTGTATTCTTTTTACTTGCTCTTATTAAAAACTCATATCTATTTTAGGCTCCCTTATTTCTTAATGAGAGGAAGCACATGTGAGAAATGGCAGAATTTTGTTTAAAAGCTATCATATCTTCTGATATATTTACCACCCTTGATGGAAACAATGTGATTCAAGATGAATAAATTACTAAAATATATAATAACCACAGTAAATGACATTTAAAATCATATTCTTCCCATAGTTTAAGAGACAGAAGATATAGGCTGCTTTATTTCATGGCCAACAGATTGCAAACCATATATCTTTTTGAAATTATCTTTATTTGAAATACTGTATGTAATTTCTTCATTAATAATTTACATACACTTTATTTGCCATGAATACTCTGATAAACCCTAAAGAATATTGCAATGTAGAGATATTTTGATAGGGAAATATTCACATGCATCTTGTACTAAATAACATTTAATTGCAATCTCACATTAGAGAGCATAAGCAAAATGTTACTGTCCATAATATCACTATTTAAAATAGACCATGTTTTGTAAATCTACATGAACTGAAAACATGCTTTTATAATTGAGTACTGTGGGAGTCACTGAATGTTCCCTCAACAGTAAGTTGAAACATTTTATGTCTCTAATGAGTAATTTTCAAGGCTATCACTGTTTGGTCACTAGTGAGAACAAAGCAGTTTTACCATATTCCATAATAAACTTGGAAATGCTTTTAGAATGTAGATAGGCAGCTTAGCCTTTCCAGTTTTGAGTATTGCACGGTGGTTGCAAAATAATTAATCTTGCTTCCTAAAGGGCACAGCATTCTTGTTTAGGCTATCCTGATGAATTTGGTTCACATGCCTAGCGTAAAAATGTAATTAAGTCTTTTCTGTCCTCAGTTGTCTCAGTGGAATAATTTTGGCTGTCAAGATCAGTTTAAATTTGCCTTCTGCTGTGGTATTTTATGTTCACCCTTAATCAAAAATGTCAGACCAAGTAGAAAGTGAGAAAACAGAGGAGGCCTTGTCAGAGTGTGCAGACGTGTTATAATTTATTTATAATTCAAGGTCTCATAATTTATATTTCTTCATAAATTGGTTATTTGTAGTTTTATCTTGTATTATTATAGATCAAGGTACCTTTTAAAACACATTCACAGGAAAGGGGTCTAATATATGAAATATAACCTATTAATACTTAGACATTAGCACTAATTATAATGAAACATATTTTTAGAAGATAAAAAATATATTAAGCCTGTTATGTTAAATTTAAATGTTTAACAATAGCCCTGATATTATGCTACATGTGTCCTGTATTGTTTCCTAGAGCTCTGAGGGCTGATTAAGAGATTCATTAATGTGCATATGAACATTAATGGACAAGAAACATAGTCATTATTGTTATAGCCCAGAGGTTTGGTGAATTCATGTGTACTGTCATATTTTTTCACTCAAATGAAGAGTAGAATAACATTATTTGGGCAGCATTCAGATTATTTGTCTGTAAAAGTAGTATTATCACACATTTTTGTAAGGCCCAGAAAATAGTGAACCAAGCTTTTCATTAAATCATGATGCCATGGATGGCAAATTTTTTTATAAGAAACTTTTTCTTGCTTTGATGTTTAGCTATCACCATTGAAAGTGTGGTTTTCTTTAAAATAATTGCATTTACCATAAAATAATATCCTTTCACTTTTGAAGAATGTTGACATGCCCCAATTTTATAGGCAGATTGGTTTCATTGGTAGCAAAAAAGTTAATATATAACTTAATATTATAATGAAAAACTTGAATAATGTTTACATGTTTCTGATAATACTGTACTTCCATTAATCCATAGTATTTAGGTCCTGTCATCAGAACAATGAGTCAGAAAAAATCATACCAGTTTACACTTAGGTTTATGCTTACTAAAGATCATTAATTGATATGAAATCCCTGATTATTTTCAATACTCAGTTGGATAATTGGATCTTTTCTTTTATAAAGTTGAACTGATTGAAGGAACAGTAGTTAAATTTTAATTTATAAAAACCAAGATACACATGTATTAGCATATATAATATTATGTAATTCATAGGGTTATTTTCTTTGTAATTTTATTATCCTTTTAATAAATTCAATGAGAGACGCATGGGAGAATAGCAAAATAAAAGGATACAGAGGGTCCTAGAAACCTACAAGTAGAACAATATGATAGGCAGATTTGGGCCCAGGGGTCCCGCTCAAACTAAGGGACCAGCCAAGGACAATACAGGAGGTAAACTTTAAACCCCTTCCCAGATCTAGCCAATGGTCAGAATAGTCTCCACAGTTGAGTGGAGAGTGTGATATGACTTTCTCACGTACTATGGTGCCTCACATTTGACCATGTCCCCTGGAGGGGGAGACCTGGTGGCACTCAGAGGAAGGACAACAGGTAGCCAAGAAGAGACTTGATACCCTATGAGAATATATAGGGGGAGGTGATCCCCCTCAGGAACATTCATAGGGGAGGGGAATAATGGGAAAATGGGGGGGGGGAGGAATGGGAGGATACAAGGGATGGGATAAACATTGAGATGTAACAAGAATAAATTAATAAAAAAAATTATTTAAAAAAAATTAAAAATAAATAAATAAGTAAATAAAAGTAAAAAAATAATAATAAAATAAAATAAATTCAATGTATTATTAAGTGCCAAATCTGGGCCCAGCACTCTCCTGCCATAGAATACATTAACTCCAAAGGCTGGATTTCCCCTGCTTTATAGAGCTTTCATGGCTAAGACATGAATAAGAAAATAACTAAAAAACATACTTTTGTGTCAATTAATGATAAATAGTAAAAGAAAACATATTAGATGACTAATTTTAATGATAACATTATTGTTTATAAAAAAATTATGGACAACTTCCATGTGGTCATATTTGTACAACGGTCTGAGAAAAATGAAGAAACAATTAATTTAAATACAGTAAAACTCTCAACATACCAAAGTAGCAGAGGATATACTTATATGAATCATTTTAATCTGTTTTGTGAATATTGGTTTGCATGCATATGAGTATTGTAGAATAATATTGCAGTTTAGGAAATTTATCCACAGTCTTGCTTAGATGCTCCATTGTTAAACTTCCTGCAGGTAGCTACAGAGCAGCCATTTTGCAGACCTCTTCCATTTTGACTGAATATTGACAAATCTTAGAAGTAAAATCATTTGTTTTTCAGAACAAAATTACCTGTATCTCTAGATACCTTATTAAGCCAAGTAAGACAGGCCATGAAAGATGTTTTACTATCACCTGATATTTCTTAGTTCAACACTCCCTAGTTATGCTTACAGTGGCCAATTTCAGGACAAAAAGAATACTCTTTACTCTTCTTTCTCTTTCCAGTTTTCTAGTTTTAAAATTACCACGGTCTGAGCTCTCTGCTTCCTTGAAATAAAGAACTCTCTTCCATGGGTCATTCCTCTAGTTATCCCTGTGCTTTTGTAGAGTTTGTCTCTTTTATTTATTTTTTCCTTCAAAAAAAAAAAAAAAAAAAAAAAAAAAAAAAAAAAAAAAAAAAAAAAAAAAAACCTTAGAAAATATCATGACAGACAAAAAACATCAAAAATCTTTTTATTTTTATTTTTAATTGTTTCCATAGGTTAAAAAATATACTTTTTTTGAGTGACCAGGATAAACAATCATTTTGTCATTCAAGTCAATGTTGAGAATCATAACATGCCAGAAAGTACTGATCCTGAACACAAGGAAGTAGGGAGAGGACCAAAGAGATCAAATAAAAACAACAACCCCATATAAAAAGTGAGTGGGCAGCTTCACAAACACCCATACACACACACACACACACTCACACACACACACACACACACATCACTCACACATGAAATGTTGGACAGAGGCAAACTTCACAGGGACACTGCTGTTTCTTTTTAAATACAGGCTTTGTGGGGTGGTACTTCTTGCCTTTTGTCGAGCTATTAGGAAATAAAATGTTCCCTGGAGGGACATGAGGAGGGAAAAACAGGAAGCAGTGTGGGGTGAATTCAAGTCTGTCACTATGAGGCTTTCTTGCAGTACAGGATTGGTCCACAAAAGTTAAGTCCATAGTCTAGCCAAGGCACCTTCTTTCCTCAGTTTTGATGGGCTGAAAAATCTTTAGAAAGGAACAGACCATGGTCTTGGAGACTCTGTGCTCTTCTGGGAGTGGATGCTTCTGGGAAAATATATGGACTCCAGTAGCCTTGGAGACTTCAGCACCTTACATAGTTCCCCTTCCCTCTGCAGGTGTGGGAAAGTGTGCTGGTTTCTAGGGCAGTAGATGAGCAGCTAGCTTGATGTGTTGGGAAGGGGGTTCATCTGAGTGGAACCAGGAGGCTCGTGGCACCTCCCAAACACAGGCCCTCCAAGAGCAAGTGTCCCTGACCTCTGGTTCCCAGAACTCATTTGTGCTTTGAGATGAAGAAGAAATGGAATGGACTGAGCCTCCCAGGGGGCTCATGAGGTGTTTCAGCAAGGTTCTCCCCATAATCCCCAACAGGACTCTCCTCCTATCCTTCAGCCAGGCTAGGGCCAGAAGGAAAGGGACTGACCAGGCAGGAAGTTGGTTAGTCTACCAAGTAGACTTCAGGTTCAAACCATCCCTGCAGCAAGGTTTAAGTGGGCAAAGGGACCTGATATCAGACTCACAGCAAAGATGAGAGTCAGGGAACCCAGGAGGGGTAACAAGAAAACCCAGAGGTGAATGAAGCTCAGTGAGAGCTTCCCCAGGCCCCAGGTGCAAAAGAGGTACCTGACAGTTTAGCACCAGCCCAGAGATGGTGCTGCCAGCTTTAGAGTCCTGGCCTCTCTCCCTCACTCCAAGGACAGGAGAGCCCTGAGAGAGGTGCCACAGTATGGGTGACTTGGTCCTTCTGGTACCGTACTCTGTAGCCTCAGACACAAAAGACAGGAAAGCACATATCTATCTCAGAAGACTTCACTCTCCTCCATAGTGAGGGAGCAAAGTGATAGGGCCTCCTATGCAGTCACAAGACAGTGTTTTCACCTTCAGGCTCTGCAAAGCTCCAAGCCCATCTTGCCTTTTTCCAGAGCAGAAGGCCATAGGGAACTCCAGAGACTTCTTCCTAGGGGAGCAGGAAGGAACAGCTCAGTTAACTCAAGTCCCAAAGTTATTCCTCCTTGGTCCACCCCTCACAGCAGGCTCCCAGCCAGGGAGATAAAAAGAGTTCCATGTAGGCTGGGGGATGCTGGAAGCAAATAGATCTGTGGAGAACACCCTGTTCCTTCCTTCCTGCTGCTGCCCCTAGAACTAAAGCAAGAGCTTGAGCCAAACTTTAATTCCTGGGGAGCTCTTTGACAGCACTGGATTTGTGTGGGCAGGGTGGCACACTCAGTGTGTGATGGAACACACACATGGGGGCAGGGACTCAGCCCAAAGAAGGAACTCCGCTCTCCTATAAATGCCCTGAAGAGTCAGAGGGCCAGGAGGAAGGACTACCAAAAAGGTAAACTCATTACATGGGTCCCTAGGTAACAAAGGCCTCAATACCCTACCCCTGGGAATATGTAGAGTCCCACTTGGAGGTATGAGGAGGAGTATGGGGCTCACCCCAACTCTTGGATGAAGAATGTCAGGGGAACTGGGCCAGACGGTTCTGAAGAGCCTAAGGCAGGAAGTGAGGCTGAGAGCTAATCAAAAACCTGCCTCCCCGATGACTGGGCCTCACTCTATAGCTCTGGCTGTCCTGAAACTCATGATGTAGACCAGGCCAACCTCAAACTCGGAGATCCTCTTGCCTCTGCATCCTGAGTGCTGGCATCAAATGTGTGTGCGACTACATCCTACCTAACTTATCTCCTTACTGGGTCTCCCATTTCAGCCCTGTGTGCCCACCCTCCTCAGAACAATCCTTCCCTCCTCAGAGTGTCCAGCCTGTTCCCTCCAGAGAGAAAAAAAATCAGTTGGTTGGTCCAAGGGCAAGCTTGCCAGAGGAAGGAACCCATGACAGTGGCAGAATAAGGCTTGGGCTGGCAAAATAAGCTAGAGGAGGGGCAGAGATAAAGAAGCAGTTTAAGATCATAAAAGACAGAGACACTGAAGGGTAGATGGGTCAGACTCCAGGACAGATGTGATGCCATGGAATGCGTTGAAGACAGAGGGTGGGGCAGCACAGGGCTCAGCCTTCAAATAATTGGCTGGCAGCATCCCCGTGTCGCCAGAGTGCTTCATGGTTCCATACATCCAGCCATCATCAATATGCTACACATTGACAACGCTGTACTCATCCTGGAATGAGACCTCTTCCTCCTTGGTGGTGCTGTAATCATACACTGCAGGGTACAGTTTCCCACTGCCACCTGGGGCACTGTGCTGTATGGAGATAGGAGCTACAGGCTCCTTGTAGCCATCAAACTATCAAAACTCTTAATTTTAAATATTATATTTCAGTGAAAATGTTGTCTATTCTCCTATGATCACAGATTGTGGAGGTAGAAGGCAACTTTCAGTACATCAGGGATAATCTAAATCAGTTTTCTCTCTTCACAGATGGGAGCTTAGGTACATATGTGGAGTATATGCCTGTGTGTACCTTCCCATTTCCAGACCCGCCGGACAGTCCACTGAGACCCACGGACCCCTAGGGAGAGAATGGGGGGAGAATAGATGCAAGGAACAGACAGCAAGTCAAAGAGTCTGATCAAGCTGACAAACTTTTATTTTTCTCAGGCTGCTTATAAGCACAAGGCAGGATGTGGGGTGGGGGCAGAGGGGAACTAGGATGAGAGTGAGGTCAGCCCCCTACTGTTGCATACCGCAATGTTCCCTTCATGGTCAGGTGGCCCTGCGCAAACGGACTGGAGTTAACCTAGGTGAAACAGATCTATATCTGGTTATTGAAGAAGCTAAAGACAGGAGGTCTCCTGGAGCGTTCTCCTAGAGGTCACCGAAAGGGAGGGAGCAGGAGAGGTTTATGTCAAGTAGAACACAAGGGGTCCAAATGGCTATATTTGCTGAAAGCGCCCCCATCATCTCTCCCTTTCTTTTATACAACGAAAGCAGAGAGGGGGAAGTAGAGGCCTGATCCCTTTCAAGAGATAGGCATTGCGTTAAAAGGTCAATTTTCAGTATCTCTGGACTGAGCATGTCCTCAACTTCCCGGGCGCTTTTGCGGGGGAAAAGTGGGGGGGGGGGCATCTGGTGCCGTGGTTTCGCGCCAAACCTTTATGCAATCATGCATGCTTCTCAGGAGTTTGTCAAGGAAGGAGTGCGGGCAAAACCCCCTGCAGTGCTAAGCCTGCACCCTCTCGATGGTTTTTAGGGGAGTGATAATCTTTGGGGGGCTTCATCCTCAAAGTCAGCCTCAGCCAGGCACAGATAATGAACCTGTAAAGGTTTTGCTGCGAGGTCTTCAAACTGCCTCTTTATTAGAGATGTCAGTCGAGCAAAGGCCCAGGGACCGAGAGACCAGGAGTAATAGACCAAGAAGTGGTCCAAGAATAGAGGGAAGAAGAGTGGACAGCCATGGAGAAGTAGAGAACCAGTTTTTACAACAGCTTTTGCTTTTCTCCCTCTCTCTTTGTCGTTTTTCCAGTCCTTCTTGTACTCTCTTTTTTCATTTTATTAATTTATTCATATTACATCTCGATTGTTAGCCCTTCCCCTGTTTCCTCCCATTCTTCCCTCCCTCCCACTTCCCCCTTCTCCCCTCCCCTATGTCTGTGATTGAGGGAGACCTCCTTCCCCTATATATGCTCTTAGAATATTGAGTCTCTTCTTGGTAACTTGCTATCCTTCCTCTGAGTGCCGCCAGGCCTCCCCATCCAGGGGACGTGGTCAGAAAAGGGGCACCAGAGTTCGTGTGAGAGTCAGATCTCACTCTCCACTCAATGGTGGAGAATATCATGTTCGTCGGCTAGGTCTTGGTAGGTACGCATGCTATCCCTTACTACCCCGGATTTATCTGCAAAAAAAAGCAGCATTCTTCTTTTAAAGCTGCACAGAGCCTGTTTGGGTGCCATTTTACATAAGTCATGGGTCAATGAGTCAGGATACCAAATAACAGGAAACATCCGAGAGGAAGACCAGACAGGATCTCCCCTCTCGGAGAGAACTACCCAAGTCCAATTCCAGGGATAATGGATGTTGGTCTGAGGTCCTTCCAATCCGAGCATGTGAAGCGGAGGGCCCATCAGGAGGAACAGGAATATCAGGCACATCGTCGTCAGCGCTGGCTGGATTGTTGTTATGTTCTGTGGAGACAGAAAAGGATGGAGCCTCAGCAGGAGTATTGTTCTCCATACTGGGCAATGGGTTAACTTGTCGAAGAAATCTTTCAGGGAGCCATCGAGGACCATTTTCCTCAGTATCAAAAATGCAAGCCGAACCTCGGCCCCAAATGAGGATTGGGTCGGGGCCCTTCCACTGACCCATCAGGGGATCTTTTTAGCGGGCCAGAGCATGGCCATGTTGAGAGCCAGCGTGCCATAAACGGTCAGAAGCTGACTTGCTATTTTGGTCAAGGGTAAGGAAATTAAGCACGAAGAGCGCATGTGAGAGACAATTATGAGGGGTAGGTGTAGGGTAGAGTGTTGGAGAATGGATTTTTAATTTATGGAGGGTGTTTTTAAGTGTTTGATGTGCCCGCTCGACAATACATTGGCCCTGAGGATTATAAGGAATGTCTGTAATATGTTTGATGCCAAGGGAGGCACAAAAGGCCTGGAATTTACTACCAGTGTAACCTGGGCCGCTGTCAGTTTTAATAGTTTTAGGGAGTCCCATCACCGAGAGACAACGAAGCGTGTGGGTAACAACATCCTTAGAGGCTTCACCCGACAAAGGAGAGGCAAAAATGAAGCCACTAGAGGTATCAACAGTGACATGAAGTTTTCTGAGTTTGCCAAAAGGGGGAATATGAGTAACATCCATTTGCCATAGGGCATTGGGGAGCAACCCACGTGGGTTAACACCCAAGTGGGGAATGGGGAGATGGGAAACACAAGTATGACAACCTTTTACTATCTCCCTTGCTTGTTCCCTAGTGATTTTATACATAACACGCAGGGTGGTGGCATTGAGATGATGAAGGGAGTGGGCATGCTTTGCCTGAGTTAACGGATCGAAAAGGGTTAAAGCAAATGCGTCAGTACTGGTGGCTGTGTCTGCCAGGGCGTTGCCTTCTGACAAGGGGCCAGGAAGGCCAGTGTGAGCTCGGAGATGAGTAAGAAAGAAAGGAAGGATACGAGTTTGAATGTACTTTTGTATCTCAGCAAAGAAGGAGGAGGCCCGTGAAGAGGCTTTAATGTAAGGCACAGTTTCCAACAAGGGAACAGAATGTGTCACATATGCACTATCTGTATATATATTAAGAGGAGCATGAGGAAAGGTTTTGAAAACCTGGAGCACAGCAAAGAGCTCAACCAATTGGCCTGAGGAGAGGTCAGTAACGAAGGTGTGTGTTTCTCCATTAATCACATAGGCTGTACGGCCATTTGAGGAACCATCAGTAAACACCAGAAGGGCATTTACGAGTGGCCTGTGAACTGTTTTTTATGGAAAAACGAAGGGGTGAATTCGGGCAAACTGAATGAGGGGATCTTTAGGATAATGATTATCAATCTGTCCTGTGAATGAATCAAGGGCGGTGCCCCAATCGAAGGAAGTTTGGAGAAGCCAGTTTACTTGATCTGCTCTATATGGCGTAACTATTAAATCAGGTTCCTTACCAAAGAGCTGTCTGGACATCCTTCTTCCTTTTACTATGAGTTGGGCAAGCAATGAAGCATAGGTGGCAAGGACCTTTGAGGGGGAGGAGGACAGAGGGACACAAAGGAGGGGAGTTCCCCTGGTGGGAGAATGGGATGAACCCTGCCAGAAAACTCCAATGGGAGAATGAGTGGTAGCGCAGAGTATATACAAGAGAGGTACATGGGAGGAAAACTGAAATGTAGATTGTGATTGTATAGCTTGGTTGATTAAGGTAAGGGATTCTATAGCTTCAGGTGTAAGTTCTCTGGGGGAGGAAGGGTGAGAGTCTCCCTTTAGTAACTGGTAGAGGGGCACCAAAGCTTCAGGAGGTATCTTTAAATGAGGCCTAAGAAATTGTAGGTTTCCTAGAAATTTTTGATAATCATGGAGCATTTGAAGAGATGAGATTCGTACCTCAAGCTTAGGGACATAGATCTGTTGTGACTTGAGTTCATACCCCAGATACATGAAAGTTTCAGACATTTGAATCTTTTCAGGAGCCACCTTAAGTTTAGTGGCAGAGAGAACGCACTGAAACTGTTGAAAACAGGTGAGAAGCCCTTGTGGACAAGGACCTGCCAAGAGGATGTCATCCATATAATGAAGGATGTAAATAGAAGGCCAAGCATCCTGCACGGGTTGGATAATATGTCCCACAAACTTTTGAGTCAGGGTAGGGCTGTTAGCCATCCCCTGGGGCAGTACCTTCCATTGATATCATGGCAGAGGTTGTTAGAAGTTAATCTGAGGGAGACTAAAGGCAAAGTGACTACAATCCTCTGGATGGAGGGGTATAGTGAAAAAACAATCCTTATGGAAATCACGAGGGATGGCAGAGGGGGAGGGAAGGCCAGGTTGCAATGCTCCCATTACTGCCATGGCCTTATTTACTGCTCGTAAATCTTGTAGAATTCTCCATTTGCCTGATTTCTTTTTAATAACAAATGTAGGAGTGTTCCAGGGTGAGTTGGAGGGCTCAATATGTCCAGTAGCAAGCTGTTCCTTCACTAACAACATAGCCGCATCAAGTTTTTCTTTGGAAAGGGGCCATTGGTCAACCCAAACTGGAGACAAAGACTTCCAAGTAATCTTGTCCACGTGTAGGGGTGCAGTTATGGCAAGGCCCCCTAGAAAAAAGGGTAACCAAGTCCTTCTCTTCCTCTTTTTGGAGATGTCTCTATGGGTGCTGTCCTGCCCTGGGCATGAGTGCCCAGTCCCTGACCCGGTAGATACCTTTGGTTCATCATGACTTTAGTTATTGTTTCATTGGGGCTAAGCATCAACACATTCATTTGAGACAAAATGTCTCTGCCCCAGAGATTGACAGGAAGGTCTAGGATAACGAAAGAGTGACCAATCCTGAGTTGCCTTCCTGTTCCGACCATCTGATTGCAGAAGCACTAATGAGGGGATTTCGAGAATGTCCAATGCCCTGCAAATGGGTCGTTGATTCCGTCAAGGGCCAATGTTTTGGACAATGCTCGTATGCTATTACTATGGCATCAGCTCCGGAATCGAGGAGCCCCTTAAATTACCTCCCATTAAGAAACAAAGTGAGCATAGGTTTGGAGGGAGAAATCTTTTGCATCCAGAATGCCTCTGTGGATGGAGGGTCAAGATTGCAGGTTTTAGTTAGTGCCCTAGAGGGCCCAGGCTCCAGAGGGAGGAACAGGGCCTGTGCCAGGCTTTGACCAGCAGGGATATATACGGGTCCATGTAGGGCAGAGACCAAGAGTTGGTACTCTCCCGAATAGTCAGAATCAATGGCACCGGGACGAACTTGAATGCCCTTTAAGGCAGAAGAGGCACGTCCAATAATTAGACCAAAGGTATTAGCATGCAAGGGAACAAATATTCCAGTAGGAAGTAATCTAGTTCCATCCTCAGGTATTAATATTGTGCTGGTGGTGGTACAGAGGCCCAATCCTGGGCTGTTTTCACTTGTTAGCCAGAGATCTGAAATGGATTGTGGGCTGACAGAGGGGGACATAGCGAGTGGTGCCCCGAGGCTGTGGTGAATGTCAATGCTGGGTTTTGGGGTGGCATGTTGGCGGAACGAACCCACTTCCTCCGGGGCTCGATCGGTTGATGGAGGCCGGAGGTTGCCCCCGAGGGAAGTTTCCCGACCCACGAGGAGGAAGAATGTTGCCCTGTAAATCAGTCTTGGAGCGGCACTCAATAGCCCAGTGATGTCCCCGTTTGCAACGTGGGCAGACTGTGGCTGGTTGGAGCCAGGCAGTCAAGGGTGTGTTAGTTAGTCTACCTGAGAGGAGAGCTTGGTCATTTTCCAAGGTCTTACGGGGCCGGGGACATTCCCTGGCAAAGTGCCCAGGCTGGCCACAATTAAAGCAGGCTCTTTGCAAAGAACGAGACCCAAGACCAGCCCTCTGAAGGGCAGCTCCAATGGCCAGGCCTATTGCATAACTAGGCCCTATACCTGCACAAAGTCGGACGTAATCAGAAAGGGTTCCTTTCCGGTGGTGGTTAGCATTCTCAAACCCCGAGGTCCAAAAAAGCGGCTCGCAGTCTCACATGTCGGGTTAGCATTCTCAAAAGCCAACTGCTTGATAAAAGAGTTTTCTGGATCCTGAGGTCCAAACAAGCGGCTCGCAGTCTCATTAAGGCGACTGATAAAATCACTGTAAAGTTCCTGAGGGCCCTGTCTGATTTTTGTAAGAGCGATGGAGGCAGAGCCCCGTGAAGGGAGCTTTTTCCAGGCACCAAGGGCAGCTTGTCTCACCTGTGCCAGGAGGCCAGGAGTATAAGCAATTTGCTCATTGAGGGTATCAAAGGGGGAGTCACCCAATATTTTGTTTACGGTCCAATCTCGAGTGCCTTCATTACGAGCATTTCTCATTGATAAGTCTTGTGCCGCCTCCTAGAATTCAGCCTTTCATAGTACAAAGTCTCCTTCCTCAAGGGAGGCATGGGCAAGTTGTTTAAATTCATTAGGAGTGAGTCAGGCCTCTGTAGAAGCCTCCAACAAGGCCAGAGTACAGGGCGCTGTTGCACCATATTTTGTCACAGCTGCTTTCATTTTCTCTGTAACAGACAAGGATAGAGGAGCATATACCAAAGGATGCTCCTCCACAGGAGCCTCCGGATCACCCACAGTGCCCTCCTTGGCCTCTCCCTCGTCTGTTTCCTCTCCTTCACTCTCCTTCCGGCCCCCGGGAGAACGTCTTGATGTCTGGCAAGCAGGTGTTGCACCCCCACTAGGAATAGTCATACCGCTATGAAGTGAAAGTGGAAAAGCATGCGTAGTGTGGGGTGGCCGCTCAGAGAGTGCCTCACCATCCGAAAATGAGAGACCAGAGAGCTGTTGGTCCAGATTCCTAAATGTTTTAAGGAGAACAGTTTGTTCCTGTGGGTTACGGACTAGCTCAGAGAGGGTCGAGAGGTCAGCAATGGTGACCGTTCGTGCCTGACAGAGTGGAGGGTTGGCAGCGAAAATCTGATTAAGTGGCTGAGGACCATGGGGAAGCGGAGGGTGAAAGGGAGGGAGGAAAGAAACAGAGAGAGGCTTAGGATCCCCCAAATTTTTTGTTTTAGGGTTAGTTAAAGTTGAGGAGGGAGTGTCATCAGGTTTTGTCTCCTTGGACACAGTTAGGGTAGCCTCCAATTTCACAGGTGGCCAGTCACAGTTATGGTATCGTGCGGCCTCTTCTTCCAGGGAGGCAGCATCGCCAGGGTCAAGAGGTTCATCATCTCCAAAATCAATGAGGGAAGGATATACTGTTGCAGTGCCAGTAAGCAGAGGCAAAGGGCAAGACAGGGCAGGTGGGGAGAGGGGAACAGAGGAATTTGAACACCCAACAGCCATCTCAGCTTGTGGGTCTGGCTCCCTTCAGGAGTCTGAGGCTGGGACCAAGAGGTCACAGACGGTGACCGGGAGCAGCGATGGAGAAGTTGCTCTCCTTCCTCAATTACATATTTGACATCAGGCCAATCATGATGAGTCTTAAGGACTTCATTAATGAGATTCCAGTAACTAAAAGCTGTCACAGGTACCTTTTCAGGACCGAAAGTACGATAATAATCCTGGAAACAATCCCCAACCCTTCGCCACTTTTTCTCACTAAGAGTTCTTTCTTGCGGAAACCATGGACAGATATCAGCTAAGAAATTATAAAACCTAATAAGATCCTTCTTTTTAACTTTAGTTCCTCGCGTCTTGAGTGAATTTTTAAGCCCAGAAACAAAGAGATCATGTCGAGAAATTGCTTGTCCCATAATGAAAGAGAGATTTATGATATGCACTAAAAACCTATGACATGCACCGCCTGAAACTCACCAATTGCCTGAGAACCGCTCAGGAGACTCCAAGTCTTGAATGCCGGCCTTTCCACTGATATTGAGGCGGTGTTCTCTCCAAAGGCGTCGTGTCGAGCCCCACGTTGGGAGGCGCCAGTTGTCCAGACCCGCCAGACAGTCCACTGAGACCCACGGACCCCTAGGGAGAGAATGGGTGAAGAAGAGATGCAAGGAACAGACAGCAAGTCAAAGAGTCTGATCAAGCTGACAAACTTTTATTTTTCTCAGGCTGCTTATAAGCACAAGGCAGGATGTGGGTTCGGGGCAGAGGGGAACTAGGATGAGAGTGAGGTCAGCCCCCTACTGCTGCATACCGCAATGTTCCCTTCATGGTCAGGTGGCCCTGCGCAAACGGACTGGAGTTAACCTAGGTGAAACAGATCTATATCTGGTTATTGAGGAAGCTGAAGATAGGACAGTAGGACCAGAGCTAACCTAGGTGAAACAGATCTATATCTGGTTATTGAGGAAGCTAAAGACAGGAGGTCTCCTGGAGCGTTCTCCTAGAGGTCACCGAAAGGGAGGGAGCAGGAGAGGTTTTTGTCAAGTAGAACACGAGGGGTCCAAATGGCCATATTTGCTGAAAGTGCCCCCATCATTCCTGTGCAGCTAGCAAAGAATTTTCTTTGAAGAGAATGATTCTCGTTTTTGTCAAACTTTCAATTCATACTGTGCACCATAAAGTGTGTTTTAGTTGAAATAATTTCTTTGGAGTAAAATTCAGTTTTTCTTGGTGACTCTGTCACTTTTTCTCACTGATTGAAATATAATTTCTTTAAAAATATGTGCAAAGGTCCCTATTATATTGAGTACCTATGGCAAGCTTCATGGTAGCTTCAGCATGGGGGACTAGAGTCCTGTGTCTAAACAATGGGATCTTTGTGCATTTTAAGTTGGCCTTCAGCAGGACATTTCTTTACATTGTACATGTATTATTCCTTCAGATTCAAATCTCAGTAGTTTTAGTTACAAAGATGATTTTTTACAAAAATATCAAATATAGTTTCTATGTGCTTTCATATGACAGAATTCTAAAATAATATCCCAAATACTTCACACTTCACACATTCTCATAACCTATGATGGGAAAGAGACAACAGTGTCACAATCATGGTCCTGAATATGACATAATTGATCTTAGATAGAATGTTTTTCTTGATCCTCCGGATGAACTGAATCAGTCACATGAGATTCTAAAAAAATTAGGCCATTGTTAGGATGATGACTGAAGAAATAACAACTAAGAACCTATCCCAGATATTAAACTTGAGTTCTTTTTTCAAAGTTAGTACAGAAGTGACCCATATTTTATTAGATTTGTGATATAAGAATTACAAATGTATATTATTTAAGATTCTAATTTCTTGGTGATTTGTGGTATAACTAAAATGCTTCTCAAAAGTAATGAGTTAATACTAGGATCATTGTATGTTCTAGAATATAAGAAGAGCATTCATTGTGTAACATTGCATTGTAAGTGCTCTTAAGTGGATAGTATAAATTTTTATACACAGCCATGTTATTTATGTTTACTTTTATTTGAAAAGGAAGAAATGTAAACTGCTATAGTTTAATAGGATGGTGTATTGATAGTTCCACCAGAGTAATTATTTAAGACGTTTCCTTTTGAAAAATTTACAGGTCACATTGATATTTTCTTCCTCTTTTTGAAAATTGCTTACCATTTCAGTTCCTATGAACAATTTATAATTGCTATTAGATCATCATTTAATTCATTACTATATGCCATAGATAAGAGACCTTTTGAAGTATATTTTTAACCACAAAGGCTATTGATGGCAATGACCTAAAAAATTCTAACACTTATCATTCTTACTAGTTAACCTGCGCTTTTCTTCAATTTTAAAGATCTACTTTATTATACATATTATATGTCATATCACACACATAATATATTACATTCATTATATGAGTGTTTGCATATATATTTGTGCACCACTTGTGTAGCTGGCACCAATAGCCAAAGAAGAATGGTAGAGTCTAGAAAATTTGAGTTACAGACAGTTGAGAATAGTTATGTGAATTCTAGGAACTGAGTCTGGGTCCTCTGCATGAGCAATAGGTTAGAAGCTGGAGAGAGTTCTCAGCAGTCAAGAAACCTGGCTTCATTTCCAGAGGACTTGGGTTTGACTCCCAGAATATACATTGTGGGTCACTACTTTCTGTAACTCCAGTTCCAGGGCATCCAAGACTCCCTCCTGGGCTCCACTTGCATTAGAAACACAAGTGGGCCACAAATATTCATAACATAAAAGTAATAATACATGTGAATTAAAAGTTAAAACAGTGGTAAGTGCTCTTAATTGCTAAGACTTGACTCTAGCCACTTAAAAATTATACCTTTGTTAAGAAAAAAAAAAAAAAACAGTTCTTTAATATGCCAGCTACCAAGCCTGCTGATCTCATTCAGATTCCTGGGACTCACATCATATTGGAATGAAAGTTTTCCTTTTACCTTCACATGTGTACCATTTCACAGGTTTCCACACAGATATTCTCTCTATCTCTGTCTCTCTGTCTCTCTGTTTCTGTATCTTTGACTCTTTCTCTCTCTCTCTCTCTCTCTCTCTCTCTCTCTCTCTCTCTCTCTCTCTCTCTCTGTCACCAGTCTCTCTCTCTCTCTCTCTCTCTCTCTCTCTCTCTCTCTCTCTCTCTCTCTCTCTCTCTCTCTCTCTCTCACACACACACACACACACACACACATGCACACACAATAAAAATTTTTTTAAAATGTCTGAAAATTTTTGGTATTACAAAGTCAAATTATTTTTTTCTGTAAATGAGTTATACCTGGTGAACAACTTCAATATTTGATAAATATAGTGTAACTAAGAAAATATAAATGGAACTATATACCTAAATTTTTCCCTTTTGTATGATCAGAGGAAATTTTATAAAAGATAGGAATAAATTTCTAATTATATTAGGATTTGTAATTTCACTCTGGATTGATGGAAAACTTGCTTCTAGGGTTACAAGTAATTTTTGTTAAATTTCAGTTGACACAGTGTGAAACTCTTACATTAAATTGCTTGAGGACCCTTGAAGCTTAAATGATCTTATTTACACATTAACTTGTGACATACTTATGTATTATGAACACATCCACTTGGAATTAGGTTGATGACACTGTTATTATTTTCATGTACAAAATATAAATCACAGTATCATCTTTACTCTGATGATTGTATTATAACATTTCTCAAATGTGTATAATAGAATTCTAAAAACAGACACACCGTGCACTAAGGAATACCTGGTGTACTACAACATGATAGTAAATATATTACAAGATGCTTATTTTATAGTGAATAATGAAATAAATCATAATAGTATCTTGTTCACCATTAGTTATATAAAACAAATTTAAAGTATAGCATAAAAATATCTTCCCATAAATTAAGGATTGATAAGTATGCCTAAATTAAGGAAATGACTCACATCATATTAAATTTCCCTGGATACCAACTTGTCTTCTCCTTTAAAGCAAACCTGTACTGATTTATGTAACTAATTCTATCTTGGAATTTCATGATGTGTATTTTTAAAAAATTGTTTCTGAATGTAACAATAAATGAAAAATTATCATATTTCTTTTATCTCTCTTAAAATTCAAATTTTGATTATTAAAATTTAATAAGTTCATATCGTGCATGCAGAGATCACATATATATTTTAATCATATGCAGTTCTAAACACAAAATATTAGTGAATATTCATATATTCAAAATATAGTAATATTTAATCTCACATATTTCCTCAGTAGGTAGCTATCACAAAAGAGCAAAACAACCTACAGACTGGGCTTCTCGTGCTGAGAAAATGTGAGTTCGGAAATATTTAGATGACTAATATACTAACTATGGAGCATGATGAATGAAACAAAGAGGAAGGTTTTGACATCAGCATTAGGTAGCTAACCAGTAGGATTTATTGAGATTAAAATGTATATGTTTGTCCTTGAGAAATTTCATACACAATCTCAAAAATAATGAAAGAAAGTTGCTTTCTGATGGCATAGAGAGAGGGCTTGTACCAACTGTCTGACTATAAAGCCCACTGGCTATATAGACTTCAAAGTTATTTTTTTAATCAAGAAGAAAAAAAACCCTCTCTTGTCTATGGATCATCTTTCCTCTTAAAATCTGCATTTCTTCTATTTTGTGTATGGTTTTCCAAACCCTCCTGCTTTAACATCTCCAGATGAAAGGATGTGTCACCAAACCTAGTTATATTTTATATATTTCAATTAAAGTAAATAAAGTGAGTATATTTGGTTGTGATGGCTTAGCAAAAAGAGAAAGAGATAATACTGGTCTTAAAAGTTTGAAAAACTTATCCTAAAAATAGGAAATGCTATGGTATTCCTTAGAATCATTCCAAACTTAACATTCCAAATTCTCCTGTGGACTAAGATAAGCTGATGTCATATATGCATCCTTTGATCACTTTGATCACTTTTCCTTCCTTCTTTACTTTTTTCTATCATATTGACTGGAAATATTTCTAGGCAGAATTCCTTATTGCTGCTTTACTACCACTATTATTTGGAGATTTATTTGTTTGTTTGTTTGACTGATTTGTTTGTATGTGGCCTTATATGAATGTTTGTGCACTGTTTAAAAGCAGATTCTGGCAGAGGTCAAAAGAGAACACTAAGTCCCCTGGAATTGGAGCTGCAGATGATTGTGACTCACTATGCACTGAAGCTGAGTCTTCTGCAAATGTTTCAAGTACTCATGTACCATCTCTCCAGCTCCAAACATAATTTTCCATTACACAGCTAAGGTGTATACAGACCCTGATTTAGAAATCAGCATTTATCAATAATCTTCCTGCTCAAATATGATAAATTATGGGAAATAATCTTATTTATTCAACTTCTTCTTTAATTTTAATTTTATTAATTTATTCAGATTACAAGTCAGTTGTTATCCCATCACTTGTATCCTCCCGTTCCTCCCTCCCTTCTGCTTTTACCCTATTCCCCTCCCACTTCTAAGCAGCTGGATTCAAAGTCATTTTTCTTCAAAACCAAGAAACAAAACAATTCTCTTGACTATCAGTAATCTGTAATCTAAAGACCACATTTAAAAATTTGTATTTATGGTCCCCCAAATACAATAATCTGATGATTAATTTGATCCATCTCCAAATATTATCCTCCTTGTCTCATGTTCCAGCTATAAACATTTTCCATGTTTCATGAAATAGCTATACTATTTACTTTTATATTTTGTTCATGCTTTTTCTCTTTGTGGGAAAAAAATTTCAATTCCTGTATATTGTGAACTGATTTTGAGATTTCAGCACAACCGAACTCTCTTTTTATAATTTTCTAATTAACTCTTTTCTATATATACATTTATAGGTAACATTTAGATAACTTCATTTACTTTCAAATGTCTTCCTTCATTTATTAACAGGGTGCTAGTTTATGCATTCATATGTCTTTTTAACAGGCCTGTAAGAAGCCAGGCATAGTGGTGAATGCCTTTCATCCCAGTACTATGCATGGCGGAGACAGGCAGATTTCTGTGAGTTTGAGGCCAGCCTGGTCCAAAAAACTAGTCCAGGAAAGCCAAGGCTACATAGAGCAATCCCGCCTTAAAAGAACAAACAATAAGAAAAAAGCCATGTTAGAGATTTTAACATCCTACAGTGGTTGTGGGCACACATTTCTCTTTAAAATTATGTCAGCAGGTAGAATGTGCAGCAGTCTAGTGATTTACTTTTGGAAGCACTCATCAGCATAATTGTTAAGAAGTGGTTGTTAATACATATTAGTAAGGGCATGAATTAATGAATACCGTCTTTTTGGCTAATATTATAGTACATATTAGGCTCACTACAGTGCTCTAGAAGTGAAATTTCTGCTTTCCTTGTTACCTCACTGTCCAAAAACTGAAAGAACGTGTAAGGACATCTGAAATAGACTACAAATCCTTCTCAGGGTAACAAAGAAACATTCCTAATTAGGTCCTAGGTGAAATCTATAAAACTGGGAAACAGACAAGATAGGATTGTCAGTAAATTAAGTGTACAAGAAAGTATTCTGATTTAAAATAATACAGTACTATTATAATAGAGAATACTAGACCATAGAATGGAACAATTCTAGAAAATTAAAAGCATATGACAGGAGTACTATATCAGAGTCAAGAGGGATAAAGTCTGTTGATCAGTATAGACTACACCATAGTCTAAGACAAGAAATAGGGACTGACTTTAAATCAACACTATTTATTGAATTCCTATTCTATGTGCCAAGAGAAAAATATAACCAGACACTGGCCAACAAATAAAGAAATTATTATGTCCCTAACAAATAGCAAGTGAGGGATGAAACAAATGATTTAATCAGCTTATCTTGCATACTGACTTTGCAAAACCCCCAAATGTAATTTTGTCATATCAGAGTTATGGCAAGATATGGTCTTGTTCTTTTCAGTCAGAGGTATTTCTTCTGAGAGTAATTTCTTGTGCTAGATTTACCATCACAGGGACCAGAGCTATAGAACCGCAAGTATTTTCTTTTAGATGGAGTTTATCATGTAGCAGAAACTAACAATATACCCACCTATAAATTTTAAGTGCAATAGAACAAAAGCTCTTTGGAGGGCAATGCCACACATATTGCCTATCATATGTGCATTCAGTTTATGTGGAATAATTTAAAAATCATCCTAGGAGCTATTGAAAACTCCACTGGCTATATCATTGCCTGTATACACTGTGAACTAGATATCTATGTTTACTGTGTACCCTGTATTGCTCAAAATTCTAGCAGTTGCTACCATTAGTGCTTAACCAAAATAAGGTCTACCTTAGGAAGTATCATATTCAGGTTCCTAAATGTATACATTGTAGTAAAAATAAAAACTTTCATTATAGAATTGTTAGCATAACATTCTTATGGAATGTGAACAGTTTACCCTTGTTAATTCAAATGCTGATTTTTCTACCCCACAATCTGATTACAATCCTAAGTATCTCCTGTCTCATCTTTACTTAAACATGCCATCATTTGTTTTTTGTATTGCCATAAAAGCCAAGTAACCAATGCTGAGTTATACAGAGAATAGGCTGGGACATCCTGGACATCCTCCTTCAGTAAGGGAAAGAGAAAGAGCATGAAGGACAAGTAGTATACAGGTGGAAAAGGCCAGGAAATATCAGGAGACATGAACTAGACCTAGAACATGAGTAAAAAGCAAGTATGATGTGGCAAATATGAATGGGAGGAAGCTATATTTTTGTGATGTTCTTTTCTATCCTTCCTTATTTAAAGAAAAATTTAACTGGGCAGAACATTCTCCACAGTTGAGTGGAGAGTGGGATATGACTTTCTCACGTACTCTCGTGCCTCACCTTTGACCATGTCCCCTGGAGGGGGAGACCTGGTGACACTCAGAGGAAGGATAGCGGGTTACCAAGAAGAGACTTCATACTCTATGAGCATATACAGGGGGAGGAAGTCCCCCTCAGGAACAATCATAGGGGAGGGGAATTAAGGGAAAAGCGGAGGGAGGGAAGAATGGGAGGATACAAGGGATGGGATAACCATTGAGATGTAACAAGAATAGGTCAATAAAAAAAACTAAAAAAAAAAAAAGAAAAGTTATGAATGAGTACACTACATCATTTATAAGATGCAAGTGGTAGCAGGTTCGTGCCTGTGCTCCCTGCACTTGGGAGGTGGAGCTAAGAGGATGAGCATTTCAAGGTCATTCCTAGCTACAGAGTAAATCTGAGATCATCCTTAGTTTTCCAAGACCTTGCCTCAGATACAACAAGATAAAAGAGGTCACTGTGACACTATTTACCACTTAAATTCATTTTTTTTTAATCAGCGAAAACTTTTTGAGGATTTTCTAAAGTCTCTTTGACAAGTAGCTCTCTGGACATTAATTGTCTTAGTTACCATTGAAGATTTACCTTTCTCCTGTAACTGGTATCTTACTCTACCTACCTTTTCCTTGGGTAGGTTACATGATCTTTCCACTCCATAGGATTTAAAGTATTATTAAAAAGGTTGAGATATCAAATCTCTTTCTGGGGGCCATTAAAGGAAAACTATTTTCTCCTGATTAAAAAAAAAAAAATGGACTATGTCTGTCCCTGAGGGGAAACATGATATCCTGTTCTTCACCAAAGACTATAACATTACATATCATTCTCTTTTCCCTTAAGAATGTATCCCTCTGGGTCTGTCATTAACCTACTTAAGATTCTATCCCACAAGGAAGCTATCTGAGCTGAAGACAAGCTCAGAGGATAAGAGGAATAATTATCTCCTAAATGAGATAATATCGAAACCCCTTTTTAGGACAGCTGCTTACTAGGGCCTCCAAGATGTAGTTTTCCTGCTTCTCTAACTTGGAAAGGTTTAACTTTTATTTTCCTTCCCTTTTTTCAGACACCAACCAACATTCTATGCATGTTTTCTATGGCACTTTGACCTTTCTCAGTCTTTTTATAAAGTTCAGATACCTGTCCATGCAGCTTGTTACAGGCCTTTATTACTCAGTCGAGTTTACCTAACTCAGAAAGGCACATTTCTCTTCATCTTTTCAATTACTTTCCTCCTGGAAGTTACTAAAATTTGCAACTTTCCTGTTTTGTTGTCTTTATATCAGACTCCTCTTGTCCTTGAACATCTTTGCATGTTCATTTCTGAAATTATTATAAGGAGGTTATGAAACCAGAAATAATGACAATTTTCCCAAACACATCTGCAGGAACCACAATAAATTCTATCTGTATTCTCCCACCCAATTCATGAACAAAGTGAAAAAGACCCTGCTATTAAAACACTAAAATATAATTTTTTGGTTGATAAAACCCAAAGATGTAACAGCTCTGATTTAGTTTGAGAATATTCTACTCTTGGAAGCAAGAGTTTGGTTTTTCATCCTGTCTTTATGTTTATGTTATAGTACTTTATCCATTTATTCACTGAGCCTTCTGTCTTGCTCTTGTGTCTGTCCTTTTACTAATATAGCATAGTCTTTATTTTTAGGGTTCTTTTTAGTTCTGGATAATGAATACAGGGAATAATACAAGATAGAGAAGTCTTTTTCAGCCATCAAACTACATCTCCCATGATCATTATTTTTTTGACATAACAAAAGTTCTTGCTAATTTACTTCCTGTCTTAATCTCCTAAGTAGCTGAGATTGTAGGAATTTCTCACAAGCATCACATTAATATGGTTTTAATGAATACTTCTATTAAGTACTAATGTAGATAATGAGAGATTTAATCATTTTTTGTCTTGAATATTTTATTGGTTACTCTTGACCCTCTTGTATTTCTATATAAGACTTGATAGCCTATGATCATATAATGGGGGAGGATGGCCCCCTTGGTCATAGACCTGGGGGAGTGGAATAGGGTGAAAGCAGGAGGGAGGGAGGTATGAAAGGATACAAGTGATGGAATAACAATTGAGATTTAATCTGAATAAATTAATTAAAAATAAAATAAAATAAATATTGCAATATGGCTTGTTGATATAGACAAATTAAGTGACTATTATTTTTTTTTTTCAGAACTGAAGACAGAACCCAGGGACATGGGTATGATAGACAAGCACCCTACCACAGAGCTAAATGCCAAACCCAACTATCAAATTTTTAAATGATAAGATTATGCTTTTTGCTCTCTTAGATTTCTATATCTTTTAGTCCCCTAAACTCCTATAAACAAGAGGATGAATGGTACCAAAGTGGAAATTAGACAAAACATATTACCTTTTGAAAGACATTTGAGCAGCCATGTATAATTTTCTTCTCTTCTATTGATTATTTATAGCAGAGGTAAAACATCATATGTTCTCATGGAAAATGTTTTGTTATTTATGTATGTATTTTAAGGTATTACTAAGAAAATATAACTGTACTGGTTGATTTTGGGAGCCAAAACATATATACATATATATATATATATATATATATATATATATATATATATATATGTGTGTGTGTGTGTGTGTGTGTGTGTGTGTGTGTGTGTGTGTGTATTATGAATACCATTATGCCATATTTATAGTTTTATTTACAAATTACAGGTGCTGTATCATTCTTTCTTTTCATACTATGGAAATTAGTCCTGGAGTTCTTTCTCTCCCCATAATTGCATTTGATAATCAAAACTAGTCAAATATGAGAAAAGTTTTTCATGTTTCGATATAATAATTATTTCTTGCCATTTTTATTACCTTTGGAACTATTTTGAGTAATATTTGGATGTAAGGACATGGCACATTATGCTTTTTTATCCTTCTTATATTACAATTACGAATAAAGATAATATGATTAATCATAGCATATACTCTTTATACCTAAAATAAATGGCCTAATTTTTTCAATTAAACATGAATATTTGCTTGTATGTTTTCAGTGTATGACATTCTTACTGACAAAACATTAACTATTTTATATGATATAAATACAGCTATTAAAATAATTCAGTTGTCTTAGCTAATTTTCTATTGCTATGACAAAACTTCATAACCAATTCAATCTTGTAATAGAAAGCATTTAACTTTGGACTTCCTCATACTCTCAGATGGTGGGTTAATGACCATCATGGCAGGGGGCATGGCAGCAAGCAGACAATCATGGAGCTGGATCAGTAACTACAACTTACATTTTGAGACAACAATCATGAGGCAAAGAGAAACAAACTGGAATGTCATGGTCATTGGAAACCTCAAAGCTCAGGCCCAGTGACATGCCTCCTCCCATAAGGCCACACCCCCTAATCTTTATTTATATTTAAACAATAATTACTTCCTAGTCTATTTTGTTATTATTCCATATCAGGTTTTTAAGAGTAGTACATTATATTTTACAAGATTTATAAATAATGTAGACTAGCTTAGACAAAATGACAGCAAAAATGATTCTTATCCATATTCTTCATTTTAATGGATGGATAGTTGTTTCAAAGCACTTGGAAAAGAGTTCTGCATTTCGAGGTCATCACGTCTTCTTAGACAAAGAATTCATCAAATACAGTAACTAACACATATTAAAACATGACAAAGAAATATTTACTGTTTTATATGCAAATGCAGTATGAAAAGTTATGAATCACCTCATTATGTAGTAGCCAATTGGTATGTTCTGACATATCGAAGGGTATCCAATTTTGATTTCTAAATCTGTACATCAAGCTAGTATGATACATATATTTTTTTCTGAAATTTGAGTAATTACCTCCTTATAAGATGTATTCAGGCTTAGTATATTGTATAGCTGCCTGAAGTTCTTTGTATAGGATTTAGAACCTGTGAGCATTCCCTCTTCTAAATAAGCATGTATATTAGTATTGACCTTGTTCAGGTCATGTTGAGGCACCCATGAAGATAAGACATTGTGCATACAGCTTTTGTGATACTTCAAGAAGACATGATGTAGTATTCCATAGTGTAAATGTATCAGTTTCTTTATCCATTCTTCTACTGAGGGACACTTAGGCTGTTTCCATGTTCTGGCTATTATGAATAAGGCTGCTATGAACATGGTTGAGCAAATTTTCTTGTTGTGTGCTAGAGCATCTTCTGGGTATATTCCAAGGAGTGGAATAGCTGGGTCTTGAGGAAGCCCTACTCCCAGTTTTCTGAGATAGCACCAGATAGATTTCCAAAGTGGCTGTACTAGTTTGCATTCCCACCAGCAATGAAGGAGTGTTCCTCTCTCTCCACATCCTCGCCAGCTTGTATTGTCACTTGAATGATTGATTTTAGCCATTCTGATGGGTGTAAGATGGAATCTCAGAGTTGTTTTGATTTGCATTTCTCTGATGACTAGAGATTTGGACCATTTCTTTAAGTGTGTCTCAGCCATTTGATATTCCTCTGTTGAGAATTCTCTGTTTAATTCTGAGCCCCATTTCTCAATTGGGTTATTTGGTTTGGTGGCATTTAATTTCTTGAGTTCTTTATAAAGTTTGTATATTAGTCCTTTGTCAGATGTAGGGTTGGTAAAGATCTTTTCCCAGTGTGTAGGCTGTCGCTTTGTTCTTTTCACAGTGTCTCCTGCCTTTCAGAAGCTTCTCAGCCTCATGAGGTCCCATTTATTAATTGTTGACATTAAGGCCTGGGCTGTTGGTGTTCTGTTCAGGAAGTTGTCTCCTGTGCCAATGTGTTCCAGGCTTTTCCCCACTTTTTCTTCTAACTGATTTAGTGTCTCTGGTTTTATATTGAGGTCTTTAATTCATTTGGACTTGAGTTTTGTGCATGGTGACAAGTATTGGTCCAATTGCATTTTTCTACATGTAGAAATCCAGTTAAACCATCACCATTTGTTGAAGATGATATCCTTTTTCCATTGAATAGATTTGGCTTCTTCGTAAAAAATCAGGTGACTATATGTGTGTGGATTCATATCTTAAAAACAAGGAATTCCCAAAATTTGTGGACAAATGGATTGAACTACAAATGATCATAATGAGTGAGCTAACCCAGGAGTAGAGAGACTGAAATGGTATATACTCACTTATAACTGGACACTAGCCCAAGGGGCAGGTACCATGAAAGTCTGCACCTACCAGGAAAGTGGGATAGAGGTGAGAAAATACTATTGAGACTCCAGGTAAGAAAAATATAGGGGATAGGGAAGTAGGTGGATCCAGAAGGTCCTAGAAACCTACAAGAGGAACACTATGATGGGTGTATATGAGCCCAGGTGTTCTGCTTTATCTAAGGCACCAACCAAGGACAAAACGTGCAGTCATCATCAAACCCCTATCCAGATCTAGCCAAGGGACAGAACATTCTCCACAGTAAAGTGGAGAATGGGGACTGACTTTCACAGGATCTATTGCGCCCCATATTTGGCCATGTCCCTTTGTTGGGGAGGCCCAATGGCACTCGGAGGAAGGATAGTGGACTACTAAGAAGAGACTTGATACCCTAGCACCATATTCAGGGGGAGGAATTCCCCCTTGGTCATATTCATAGGGAAGGGGGATTGGGGTGAAAGTGGGAGGGAGGGAGGAATGGGAGGATGCATGGGATGGGATAGAAAATGAGATGTAATATGAATTATTTTATTTTTCAATAAAAATGTGTTAAAAAAAATAATACATGATGTACTTACAATAAACTCTCTGTTCCTCCCTCTGGCCATTGCAGTTGTTCTAAGCCCTCTTCCACAATCACTCCTTATCCATAAGTGCAGAAGCTGCATTATAGATTTATTAGTTGGGACTGGGCCTCAGAAATGTGAGTTTTAGTTCATTGTGGTTTTCTTTATTGGTCGCCATCTGTTGCAAAGAGAAGTATCCTTGATGAAGGCTGAGTGATAGATGTATCTTTGGGTTTAAGTATAAATATTAGAATATACTTAGGTGTTATGCTGGTGTAATAAGTCATGGTTTTAGGTTCTCATCCAAGATCCATGGCATTATTCTCACTGTGTAGTTGACTATTTTTCCAGTAAGAGAATAAGATTTCTTTCCTAGTAAGAAGGTCTGAAGTTCTGTTAGAGATATGCTGGTTACTGTCAAAATATATTTGCCAATTCTACATGTTGACAGTTTTCAGGCCATGATGATTTTTGTTGTATTTCATAGGCATCAAAGCATGGTAGGACTGTTTTGAATGTAGACATATAGAAAAGTAATTATTATCTTAGTACATATTACTGTAATAACTTTCAAAAAACAGTTTAAATTCTCTCTCAGTATATTAGAGGGCTTATAATATAAAAAGTAATCACAAACAGTTGAAACTTTTTGATTTTTCTAAAATTTCTGGCATAGTTCTACAGGGTTTGTTTTTGTAATATGTCTTGCTTATTATCTCTATATCTCTGGGTGTCTACATACTAGGCATTAAAGATAAACATCCTGTTTACTAGTCACTGGTCATATGTGTTTATCTACCTTTCTCTCAACACGTAATTACTGCTCTGAGCAAGGCACAATACTGGGCATCTGGTTACCAGATAGTGAATAGATGTTTTATATAGTATATATAATTTTTGTATTATTTTACTTTATATTATATTCCTTATTTTGTAGTTAATTTTTAATACTGTGTTATATGATTAACACAATAATAGTCATGCTCATTGAGAATAATGTGTTTAACTAATATTTATTTATTTGATTTGAATAAAAACTGTAACTTCAATTCCAAGTATAACTTCAATTGATTCCATTCATTCTGCTGGAGAATTCCTCCATCTAAGATTATTTTCATTCATTCACTGTTTCATGTTACTACGTGAACTAGCTAATGCACAACTCTTATACACTGGCACTGTCAAAAGCATATTGTGTTTATTTTTGAATGTTAATCTCTGCTATAAGGGATAAAATGTAAGGAGGGGTTGAAAGTTGATTCAACATCCTATTGAATGGCACCCAGCTTGAATTTTATTTTTGGTATGGATTCTGTCATTGTATGACAAATTTTAATTTCATCAAATGTTGCTTGTGTAAAACTTTTTCACCTAACTTGAAAATGAAAGTAGCTACATTTACAGGTTAGTAACAAAAGTTGGAATTTTATTGTAGATCATAGAACTAATGTAGAGGATGTTTCACCTAAAAACAAGATCGTATTTAATCTTATATATTAAGGCATGAATACCTCACAATGAACAGAATAAGTGTTGTATATTTTTCATACCTCTAATTATATTGTAATACTTGTTGCTTCTTTAAGTCAAGTTGACTTTATATTATTAGTTTTGTTTTATTTATATTCATGGAATTTTCCTTAAGAAAAAAGTCATATTATATATAACCAAATGTCAAGAACAAGATAAGAGTCCCTCTAAGTTTTAGCAAGGTACATAAGATTTTCAAATAATGGTCACAACCTGTCAGGTCTCATCCTGATAGCCTGCTTTTCCTTCCGATAAATGCCTACATGCCTCCCCACTAAGGAGAAGTGGTCAAACAGGGGACACCAGAGTTCATGTCAGAGGCAGTCACTGTTCTTACCACCACCATGAAGAATGAAATGTCATTTGTCTAGATCTGAATAGGGGGTCTAGGTTTACTGAATGCATTTTCCTTAGTTGGTAGAGAAGTTTGTGCAAGTCCCCTGGGTCCAGATCAACCAGCCTTCATGTTGTTGTCGGGCTCCTGGACCCTCTAGGTCCATCTAGTTCTCCATTCTCCCATATCACTCTCACCGAAGTCCAATAGCAAATCCAAGCATCTGAACTGTCAGAGGTTTAGAGGAGGGGAATAGGGTAAAAGATGGAGATGGAGAATGGGAAGATGCAAGTGAGGGGATAACAATTTGGATGTAATATGAATAAATTATTTTTAAAAATAAAAATATTATTCATACTCTTTGCATTTATGTATGTATCAATTTATGCACACAATTTATAAACAGGAGGCTATGAAGAACAGAATAGGTCATCAGACCTGCTGGAGCATTTTCATATCAGTGTTGGGATCCAAATTCAACTCTGCTGCAATATTAATATAGAGGGCAAAAACTTACATGTAAAGTTACTAGAAACTGATAAGTATGAGAAAAAGATTTTGTGTAATATCCAGAGGCCTATTTTCAAATGTTTAAAATGATTTATATCTAAGAATGTGGGGATACATGGTCACATATGATATACAAAATATGATCACTCCAATAATTAATATTTTGTATATAGTACCTAACATATAATGCCATAATTTAATAGATTAGAATAACTTTGTAGTGAAAGCAACAAGTAACAAACATTAAAATGGCATGGCCATCTACATAGCCCATATTAGCCAAATGATTGTTTATTTAGTGTTGGCTAAATGCAAGTGGCTAATCGATAATTTTCCTGTCTTTTGTCTTTTATGTTATGTAATGAAAATAAAATCCTTAGATGCACCACCATAAAAAAAGAATTTCAAATTGTTCTGTGCTTTATTTGAACACAAATAATTCTTTCAGATTATACTTGTATGTACAGACTAAGACAAAAATGCCTTTTGGTTAATTATTTCAAATGAATTTATGCTTTTTCAAGAGGAATTTTCATGTCTATTAATTATGTCTTTCTATTTCCAACTTCTATGAGGATATAAAATAATTAGAAGAAAAAGTGTTCAACATTTTTCCTACATTGTTTATTTTGCTATTATTTAACATGAAAGTGTGAATTTCCCTCCAGCACTCTTGAGGTTACATCCCCTCTAATCATTCTCTTGTCCATGACATATGTTTAAGCAATCGCTTAAGAAAATGCTGTCTGTCCTGGAGGGGGAGACCTGGTGGCACTCAGAGGAAGGACAGCAGGTAGCCAAGAAGAGACTTGATACCCTATGAGAACATACAGGGGGAGGTAATCCCCCTCAGGAACAGTCATAGGGGAGGGAAATAATGGGAAAATGGGGGGGGGGAGGAATGGGAGGATACAAGGGATGGGATAAACATTGAGATATAACAAGAATAAATTAATAAAAAAAAAAAGAAAACGCTGTCTGTGTTCAACAAATCAATTTGTACTTTAGCAAGGTATTCCAATTCTAGCAAACAAATTTTATATGTCTATCTAATTCCAATTCATATCTTTAACAGATGTGTTTACTCAGCTTCACTTATTTTAGAAACATTTATGCACAGCCAATATTTACTTTGAGACATTGTTTGTTTAAGCTTTAGCTAAAGCTCCTTCAGCATACCAAAAGGAAATCCTTTCTTCTGAGATAGCCCAGATTTCTCTCAGTCTGCCTTTAGTTTAGGTTTTTCTTAGAGAGGAGAAAGCACTCAGAACAGCAGCATCCATCTCAGACTCCCCCTCCATGTAACCAGATTTTGTTAGACAAAAGACATTTCCTATAGTGCTATTGAAATGCTTTCACATAAATAACTAAATATAGAAAACCTATGTTTTTATTTTTTAAATATATTTTATTGATTTATTCATATTACATCTCAATTGTTATCTCATCCCTTGTATCGTCCCATTCCTCCCTCCATCCCAATTTCCCCTTACTCCCCTCCCCTATGACTGTGACTGAGGAGGACCTCTTCCCCCTTTATATGCTCATAGAGTATCAAGTCTCTTCTTGGTAGCCTGCTATCCTTCCTCTGAGTGCCACCAGGCCTTCCCATCCAGGGGACTTTGCCAAATGCTGGTTCTGGTGGTTCAGGCCCGAAAGATTTTCTGAAGAAGGCAGAGGCAGGTGGATCTGTAGTTCCAGGACAACTGGAAGTTATGTTTTTCCCTGTGTAACAATGTACTCCAAATAAAATCCATGGCTTAGTTTAGCAATTATGTTAAACAAATGTTACTTTTTATGTTACTGGAATACTTAGGGTAAATAGTAATGGTGGCTGCTGGTGGACTGCTTTGCCAAAATAAAAGAGTTTGGCTTTTCAAAAAAACATAAATAGTGAAATATGGGATACATGATTTTTATCATATATCAGTTTTTCCCCAAGGGTAAAAATGTAGTCCAGTTCTATGTAAATTAAAACAATACTTATGGTTGACATTTTAGCACGCATACCAATATGAAATACCATGAGTTTGAATCTGAGGAAATAATAACTAAAAATAAAAATAATATCTTTAGCTTTGGGAGTGTAGCTCAGTGTTAGACTATTTGCCTAAAACATATGAGACTCTATATTTAGACATGAGTACCATCACCTTAAACTAGTTAAAACAATAACAACCTTAACTAAGCACTTCAGTTGACAATTGAGGTTCACTAATGCAATTTGGTATTAGTTTGGTAGAATTAGATTATGTATGAAAACTCAAATTGTGTGGTCTTAACCAACGAAAATCAACAGTGCAGTTTCAGCTTTAAAATAAGGAAAAACTGTCAGGAGCTACTAAGCACCATTGTAGAAGGAATAAGTAAAAATAAAAGTGAAAGACTCAGAATATATTAACATCCATTATAGCAGTGTTTTAGAACATTCTTTTAACTATCATAAGGTACAGATAAATAGCTTGGCATAGTAAGTTTATAGCAAAATTAGCACTACAGCTATATTTCATTTATAAATGCCAACTAAATCAATGTGCTAGTCTATTGTATATTCCACATTTAAGCCTATTTTAAAAAAATTTACAATATTGTAGTCCATTTATCAAGCAATGAATAGGATGATTAATTCCTTCAGAGAAGCTGATTCAAAAATCAACAGAATTTTCAAATGTGACCAAATTTGTAATCTAGAACAGTAAATAAAACTGATTTAAAGGCAGAGGTATCCCTGTCATTATTACAGAAGACAAGAAGGCTACTATATTACCTTCAGTTTCCAGAGGATAAATTTTTATCTTGATTAAAAAATAATTCCAGTTTCTATATATTTAACTTTAATCCTGACTTTTTGGTCTATAAAATCAGCAGTAGACATTTTCTTCTTTATTAAAAAATTGATTTCCAGAAGGTTGGGACTACAGAAGAAAACATGAAGTTCAATGAGAAAAATATCCATGCCTCTGACAGATATTGTTTGTCAAACAGCACATGACATTTTACCTTGGCATTGAAAAGTAAGCAGGTCAACACTGTTTCTAAGCTGTAAATGAAAACTTAAATGATAACATATATTCCTAGGGAGTTTTGATGGACCTATGCTGCCAGAGTCTACAGTGAAAAACTCTAGAACATCACAAAGAAGCTCTTTCTGTCTTGCAATTGAGTGGCTTCATTTGTTCCCTGAGTACACAAAAAAGAGAAACCCACTGCTTTTTCTCTACAAATCTTTTATAGAAACTCAGGCATTTGTGGAATAGGCACTACAAAACACTGTTGGGCAGAACTATTTAAAGTCATGGCTTTGCAGCTCAGGATTTATTTATAGATAAACCGAGTTTTCACTGTCACCAGAACATTTTGTTTCTTTTAAATATGAGTTTGGATATGAATGAAGAAAATGTATGTCTTACAAGACAAAATGATACAAAATGAGAATGTACCATCTAGAGAAAACAAAAACCTGAAACAGGTACTGCAAGTTATAAGAATATATAAATAAAAAGATATAAAATTAATTTTTGTGATGTGCATTTAATATATGAATATTATGTCTGACATCAACCCTCAAACTCTTCCTAAAAGTTAAAGAATAAGAGAACACTTTCTCACTTATTTGTTATGATTAGTCTTTTTGACAACATGACACAAGTTAAACCATCTAGGAAGAGGGATCTTCATTTGAAAAAAATGCTACCATTGGATTGGCCTTTAGGCATATCTGAGACCTATTTTTCTTGATGTGTGAGAGCCCAGGCCACTATGGGCAAGTGGTTCTGGTCTGTGTAGAAAATGTAGCTGATCAAACCAGCAAACAGCATTCCTGTTCTTCCATGGGCTCCACTTGGATTTCTTCCTCCAGGTTCCTGCTTAAATTTCTGCCCTGACTTCCCTCAATCCTGCTCTGTGAAGTACAATAGAAGCCAAATAAAGTCAATTAAACTAATACAGTTCTTTGGCCAGCAATATGTGTTCATTTTCAATAGTGATAAACAACATACTATTTGGTATTGGGCAACCAATTAGTGTGCTATTCTTTAGGGAAAGATTATTTCTCTACCTCTCAGGATTCATTAGCTGTTTGTAGTTTTATTTTAATCTAGGATTAAGAACTTGTAAGTTTTCCCTCATCCACATTAGCATATCTATTGATATTGTCCTTGTTCAGGTTATGCTTAGACAGCCATATTAGTAAGAAGTCATAGGTGTGGCTTCTATGACATTTTTAGAAAAAACAATCTCACAGCAAACTCCATTTTCTCCTAGGCTCAATTGTTAGCCCATCCCTTGTATCCTCCCTTCTTGCAATCGTTCCACTCCTTTTTCTACAGTATCCCTCAGAGTTAGTTTCAGGAGTCATGCAGCATGTGTATCATTTGGAACTGGGATCCACAACTGCAGTTTTGTATGTCATGGTTTTCTGTAATAGTTTCTATCTTACAATAAGAAGTTTTCTTGAACAGAGGCAAGAACTACACTTAACTGTGAGTATAAGGACAAATATTGAGATGTAGTTAGGGTTTATTCTGGTTCAGTAAAGTCATTGTTGTAGGTTTTCCTCTAATATGTACAACTTTATCGCCCAGGTTAAATTGTTTAATTTTCTAGTATCTGGCATTATTTCCCTTTTGTTGAGTGAGACTTAAGTCTACTTAAATATAAATTGGTTCTGAACAAGATATATGTGTGTCTATTTTACCATTACTGCAGTCATGGCATGCTAGATATTGTCATGGTTCACCAGCATCATACCTGGGTAGGTTGCTATTGTACTATAGGTATTATTTTGATTCAGTGTACCATTTGGGAAGTATTGAATTTTAATGAAAACGAGCACTATAGGTTCACAAATTTAAATACTTTTTCATCAGTTAGCCACCTATTTGAAAGTATTAGGAATTGTGGTCTTGTTGAAGGAAGTGTATAACTGGAGGTTGATTCTGAAATTTCAAAAAGCCTGTTCAAAGCCCACACTCCTGCTCTTCCCGCTACCTGCAAATCTGGGTGTACAACTCTCACCTTCTGCTACAGTACCACGTCTGCCTACATATTTCCATGGTTTTAGACATGAACATAGACTAAATTGTAAGCATGGATCAATTAAATGCTTTTCTTTAAAAGAATTGCCATGTTTATTGTGTCTACTCACAAATATAGATTACTGACAGGGACATATAGAAAAGACTTTTTACCAAAATTAATTCTAACAATGCATAAATATCTTCTTATACTTGTGTTTTCCTTTTCTTCAGTCAACAGTTCATAGCTTTATATAGGAATTATATATCTGTTTCATTAGACTGATAAGTATTTTAATATTTTTATGATATCTAAAATTATATCCTCTTGAATTTTCTTTTTCTTTCTATAAACATTTTAAATATATTTTATTAATTTATTCATATTACATTTCAATTGTTATCCCATCCCTTATATCTTCCCATTCCTCCCTTCGTCCCATTTCCCCTAACTCCCCTCCCCTATGACTATGACTGAGGGGGACATTTTCCCCCTGTATATACTCATAGGGTATCAAGTCTCTTCTTGGTAGCCGCTATCTTCCTCTGAGTGCCACCAGGCCTCCTCATCCCAGGAACGTGGTCAAATATGGGGAACCAGAGTTAGTGTAAAAGTCAGACCCCACTCTCCACTCAACTGTGGAGAATGTCCTGTCCATTCGCTAGATCTGAGTAGGGGTTTGAAGTTTACTGCACATACTGTCTTTGGATGGTGCCATAGTTTGAGCAGGACCCCTTGTTCCAGATCCATCCGTCATAATGTTCTTCTTGTAGGTTTCTAGTACCCTCTGGATCATTCTATTTCCCCTTCTCCCATGCTTCTCTCACCTAGAGTCCCAATAGGATGTCCTCTCCTCTGTCCCATTTTCTTCTTGAAATGTGCAACATTTTATTTATTTTTTATTATTAATTTATTCATACTATATCTCAATTGTTATCCCATCCCTTGTATCCTCCTATTCCTCCCTCCCTCCCGCTTACCCCCTCCTCCCCTCCCCTATGTCTGTGACTGAGGGAGTTACTCATATAACTGTATATCTGGAACTAATAATTTGTATGGTTCTATGTGTGAATGTGTGTGTGTGTGTGTGTGTGTGTGTGTGTGTGTGTGTGTGTGTAGTACATACATGTTCTTGGGTTTATGTTCTATTTATGGTTACTATGGCTATCATGAAACACTGAGACTCACAGCATGGCACTACCTAGAGTTTGCTAGGCAATGCTATATCAACTTGTAGTTAACACAATATCTCATAGACATGAATACACTCTAGTATAATGAAGCCAATTCTTCACTTGAGCTTTAGTCTTTTCCAAAACTATTCTGTGTCAAGTTGACAAAAACTAACCAGCACAGTGAGTTATTAAGAAAATTCATAGTATTGGGACTCTAAATGAGAGACGCATGGGAGAACAGCAAAATAAAAGGATCCAGAGGGTCCTAGAAACCTACAAGTAGAACAATATGATAGGCAGATTTGGGCCCAGGGGTCCCGCTCAAACTAAGGCACCAGCCAAGGACAATACAGGAGGTAAACTTTAAACCCCTTCCCAGATCTAGCCAATGGTCAGAATAGTCTCCACAGTTGAGTGGAGAGTGTGATACAACTTTCTCACGTACTCTGGTGCCTCACATTTGACCATGTCCCCTGAAGGGGGAGACCTGGTGGCACTCAGATGAAGGACAGCAGGTAGCCAAAAAGAGACTTGATACCCTATGAGAATATACAGGGGGAGGTAATCCCCCTCAGGAATAGTCATAGGGGAGGGGAATAATGGGAAAATGGGGGGGGGGAGGAATGGGAGGATACATGGGATAGGATAAACATTGAGATGTAACAAGAATAAATTAATAAAAAGAAAAAAAAAGAAGAAAAAAAAAAAGAAAATTCATAGTGTTTTTTTTTTTCAATAATTTTCCATCTGTGTTCTTGAGATGTGTTGGCTTGTGGTTTTCAGATATTCTGGTGTCTTTTTATGGTTTTGCTGTCAAGGTGCTCCTGACTTCATAAAATGAATTTATAAGTACTCATTCTACTTGTTTTGGTTTTGTTTGAAAAGATTAATGGTTGATATCACTGATTTTAATGTTTGACTGAATGCCTAGTGACACCATCTGTTCCTGGCATTTTCTTTGTAAGCAAAGTTTTATTTACTACTTTAATCTCATTGTTATGTTCATGTTCAAGCTTTCTTTTTATACCAGGTCAATCCTAAAGAGATACAGTTGTTTTGGAATTTATTTACTTATTTTAGCTTATCATGTTTCTTTGTGTAAAACTACATGTAGTAAAACTGAGTTCTTCTTTTTATTTCTTTGGCCTCTGTTGTAATAGTTCTATTTTTATTTCTAGTTTGATTAATTTGACATGTTTGTTTGGTTTATTAATGAAACTAAATGTTCCCTGGTTATATTTATAACTCTTAGTTTAGCTGACTTCTTTTATACTGCTTTTCTCGTCTCCACTTCATTTATTTTCCAAATTTTTTATTACTTTCATTTATGAGAGCAGTGTATTTATTTTTTTCAGTTACCTAGATTCTTGAAGTAGAAGACTATTGATTATCATTTGGTCAAAGTGTAAAATAGTAAAATCATTAACTTCCATTTAGTACCCTTTTACTTTATTCAACAGGTTTTTAAATCTTTCTAATTCTGTACATCTATTGGTATTACTTGTGTACATCCTGTCTCTTTCCTAATGTTTCATTTTGACTGAAGCCTTAGAAGATCATTGATCTACCAAGTTAATGTTGAACTTCAAGACATAATGACCAGTTAGACCTATTTTGTACAGTGTGCTTTCATCCTTGGAAATCATTGTTGGGTTCCTTCTTTTGCCATCCAAGTCCAACATGAGACCCCCTCCTTTACATGCAATCTACTACTGTGCTTTAAACAACCAATGCCTTCCAAACCCAACTTTTGGTAGTCTATAACATTTGAACATTTCATGCCTAGTTGGTGTCACCTTTTGGGGAAGTTTAGGTGGTCCTGTCTGTATCGAAAAAGGGTGTTACTCAGCATAGACTTTGAGACTAAAAGGCTTCACACAAATACAGATTAACTCCCTACTTCATGCTTTTAGTTCAGGATAAGAAATATTAGCATTCAGTTTCAGCTACCATACCTACGACGTGGTTACATGCTTCCTAGCTTTCATGGATTCTAACTCACTGGAGCGTTAAGCACAAGTACATATTTCATAAGTTACCTTGGTCATGATGATTTATCACAGGATTGTACTCTTAACTAGTAAGCCTACAACCCACTATTATTCATTGTGTTCTACTAATAGATTAATTTTTTGCTCAGCCATCATCAGAAAAGTTTCCTCCTACAGCAGAAGGGAAAAATATACAGAGACCAACAGCCAGTGGTGAGAGTGAAAGATCTTACAATACTCCGCTATAAACATGTGTCTCCATCAAATCCCTCACCACAGGGATCAGCAAACCCTGCATTAAAAGAGATGGAAAGAGTGTAAAACCCAGAAAGGATGGAAGACACAGGGAGACAAAACCCCTAAATCAACATGATTGTTGCACATATAACTCATAGAGAATTAGGCAGAATACACAGGGCTTGCAAAGGTATGCATTATGGCTTCCAGTTTAATGTTCTTTGGGATGCCCAATGCTGTGCCTTTTCTTGGGTTCTCTTCCTTCTTTTTCTTTCTTTCTTTTTGAAACAGAGATAAATTTTATTTTTCTCTACTCAATCATTAGTACTATTGAACTATAACTCATCACGTTTAAATATTATTTTAAAAGCATATATGTATACACATATATCAAAATGAATATTCTCTATAAAAATAGGCACAGAAGCTTTAGATTCAAATTTTATACAGGATGGCATAAAACATAGTGTTGTTTTCTGTTGTAGATGCACTAATTCCTCTGATAGGACTTCTTTAATTTTCTTTTTTGATGTATATTTTATTTATTAATATTATTTATATTACATCCCAATTGTTATACCCTCCATCTTATCTTCCTGTTCCTACCCTCCCTCCCCCTTCTTCCTTATTCCCCTCCCCTAGACCTCTGACAGGGGGCATCCTACACCACTGTCTGGCTACAGCCTATTAGGTCTCATCAGGATAGCATACATCCCACTGCTCTGTGTGCCCACTAGTCTGTCTTCCCAAGGAGTAGTGACTAACTGATGGGCAAAGAGTGCATGTCAAAGGTTCAGCAAAAGTCCAACCCCCATGTGGAGAATCCATCAGCTACATCTGAATAGAGGATATTGGTTCTTTGAATACATTTTAATTTGTTGGTGCTTCAGTTTGTGCCAGCGCACCTAGGTCCAGATCCACTAACATTGATGGTTTCCAAGTGGAGATCCTGTTCCCTCCCATTCTCTCCTCCCAGTCTTCCCTACTACTATCCACATTCTTCCCAGAGTCCAGCTTCGAGTCCCAGTAACTGTCCCAATCCCCCACTGGGTGGAGTCTAACAGAGGATGTTCTATTTGGGCTAATAACCACTTATAAGTGAGTATATACCACGTGTGTCTTTCTGGGTCTGGGTTACCTTACTCAGGGTGATCATTTCTAGTTCCATCCATTTGCCTAAAAATTTCAAGATTTCCCTGGTTTTGATAGCTGAAAAATATTCCACTTCATAAGTGCATCACAGTTTCTTTATTCATTCTTCTTTTGAGAGAAGTCTTGGTTGTTTCCAGATTTGGGCTATTGCAAACAAGGCTGCTATGAACAGAGTTGAACAAATGTCCTTGTTTTATGGTAGGGCATCATTCAGGTATATGCTCAGGACTGGTATACTTAGGTATTGAGGTAGCACTATACCAATTTTCTGTGAAAGCATCGTAGTGATTTCCAAAGTGGTTGTATAATTTTGCACTCCCACCAGCAATGAAGGAGTATTGACCTTTTTCTTCTTCCATGACAAAATGTGCTGTCACTTGAGTTTTTGATCTTAGGCATTCTGATAGGTGTAATATGGAATCTCAGAGTTGTTTTTATTTGCATTTCCCTGATGACTGAAGACTTTGAGCATTTCTTTGTTTTATTTTCTTTGTTTATTTATTTACTTTTTTTGGCCATTCACTTTTCCTCTGTTGAGATTTCTTGTTTAACACTGTACCCAATTTTTAAAATTGATTATTTGGTTTGTTCGTGTTTACTTTCTTGACTTCTTTATATATTTTGGATATTATCCCTTTGCTAGATGTAGGGATGGTGAAGATCTTTTCACAATTGGTAGGATGTCAATTTATTCTGTTGACAGTATCCTTTGCCTTACAGAAGTTTTTCAGTTTCATGAGGCCCCATTTATTAATTGTTGATCATAGAGCCTGGGCTCTTGCTATTCTGTTCAGGAAGTTGTCTCCTGTGCCAATGAGTTATAGGCTCTTCCCCACTTTTTCTTCTAACAGATTTAGTATGTCTTTAATCCACTTGATCTTTAGTTTTGTGCATGGTGATACATATAGATCTATTTGCATTTTTCTACATGGAGACATCTAGTTAAGACCAGCACTATTTGTTGAAGATACTATCTTGTTTCCTTTGTATGGTTTTAGCTTCTTTGTCAAAAATTAAGTGTCCATAGGTTTATAGATTTATTTCAGGGTTTTCAGTTCAATTCCATTGATCGACTAGCTTATTTCTATACCAGTACCATGCCATTTTCACTACTGTAGTTCTCAAGGATAGGTTGAGATCAGGGATGGGTATTCCTCTAGATGATCTTTTATTGTGCAGGATCCTTTTAGCTATTCTGAGTGTTTTGTTTTTCCATATCAAGTTGAGAATTGATCTTTCTAGGTATTTAAAAAATTGTGTAGGTATTCTGATAGGGATTGCATTGAGTCTGTAGATGGCTTTTGGTAAGATTATCATTTTTATGATGTTGATTGTCCTGATCCATGAGCATGGCAGACCTTTCTATCTTCTGATATCTTCTTGAGTTTCTTTCTTCAGAGACTTGATTTTTCATACAAGCCTTTCATTTGTTTGCTTACAGTTACACCAAGATACTTTACGTTTTTGTGGCTATTGTGGAGTGTCTTGTTTCCCTAATTTATTTCCCATTCAGCTTTTTCTTTTGTATACAGGAGGGCTATTGACTTTTTGGAGTTAATTTTGTATCCAACCACTGTGATGAAGGTGTTTATCAGCTTTTGGCATCCCTTGGTAGAATTTTTGGGTTATTTATGTACACTATCATATCATCCTCATTTGCTGATACTTCAACTTATTCCTTTCCAAATTGTATACCCTTGATCTCCTTTATTTCTATTATTGCTCATGCTAGGATTTCAAGCAATATATTTAAGAGATATGGAGAGAGTGGAGAACCTTGTTGTGCCCCTGATTTCAGTGTAATTGATTTTTCTCCATTTAGTTTGATGTTGGCTATAGGCTTGATGTATACTACGTTTACTATGTTTAGATATGTACTTTGTATCCCTGACCTCTCTAAGCTTTTTAAAAAATAATTCCATTAAATTATTCAGATTACAATTAAATTGTTATCCCAACATTTATATCTTCCATTCCCCCCCTCTTGCTTTCACGCTATTCCCCTCTCCTAGGTCTATGACTAAGGGGGACCTCCCCCCTATATGGTCATAGGCTATCAAGTCTCATTATAGTAGCCTGCTTATTCTTTCTGTGAGTGCCGCCAGGGTTCCCCACCAAAAGCAAATGGTCAAATATGGGGCACTAGAGTTCATGTCCGAGGTAGTCCCCCTCTCCAAACAATTGTGGAGAATGTCCTGTCCATTGGGTACATCTAAGGAGGGATTCATTGTTTACTGCTTGTATTGTCCTTGGTTAGTGCAGTAGTTTCAGCAGACCCTCATGGGCCCAGATTCACCCATCACGATGTTCTTCTTGTAGGTTTCTAGGACCCTCTGGATTCTTCTATTTCCCCATTCTGCTACATTTCTCTCACCTAGAGTCCCAACAGGACGTCCTCACATCTATCCCAATCTCCTGTTAAATGAAGACTTTCATGGGACATGCCATTTGGACTAGTAAATCCTGAAATTTGTGGACAAATGTATAGAACTAGAATGATCATACTGAGTGAGTTAAGCCAGAAACAGAAAGACTCACATGGTATATACTCACTTATATTTGGAAACAGTTTCTTTATTTAGTTGATTACATTACAGATTTCAGTATATTGCTCCACACTTGCTTGCCTGAAATAAAGCAAACTTGGTAACGACGGATTAGATTTTTGATGCGTTCTTAGATTTGGTATGTTAGTATTTTGTTGTTTTTTACATTAATTTTCATAAGGGAAATTGGTCTGAAATTCCCTTTCTTTTTTAGGCATTTGTGTGGCTTAACTATTATGATGACTGTGGATTCATAGAATGATATTGGTAGTAATCCTTCTCTTTCTATTTTCTGGAATAGTTCCAGGAGTACTGGCATTAGTTCTTTAAAGGTCTTTTAGCATTCTGCACTAAATCTATCTGGAACTAGGCTTTTTTTTTTTTTTTTTTTTTTTTTTTTTTTTTTTTTTTTTTGGCTGGGAGGCTTTTGATAACTGCTTCTATTTCCCTAGAACTATTTAATTTGTTTGCCTGATCTTGATTCAACTTTGGTAAGTGGAATTTAATAAGAAAATTGTTCATATCATTTAGGCATTCGAATTTTGTGGCATATGGGCTTTTGAAGTAAGACATAATGATTCTTTATATTTCCCTGATATCTATCATTGTGTCTCCCTTTTCATTTCTGATTTTGTAGTTAGTATATTCTCCCTTTGCCTTTTAGTTGGTTTGGCTAAGAGTTTGTCTATCTTGTTGATTTTCTGAAAGAATCAACTCTTTGTTTCCATGATTTTTTTAATTGTTTTCTTTGTTTCTAATTTTTTTCATCCTTGAGTTTTATTATTTCCAGCTTACTACTCCCCTTGAGTGTGTCTGCTTATTTTTTTCTAAGAATTTCAGCGTTCTGTTGATTTTCTTGTATGAGATATCTCCAATTTCTTTATGACAACACTTAGTTATATGAATATTCCTCTCAGCACTGCTTTCATTTTATACCGAAAGTTTGGAAATGCTGTGCCTTCATTTTTATTGAATTCTAAGGAGTATTAGATTTCTTTCTTTATTTCATCTCTGTCATTGAGTAGAACATTGTTCAGCTTTCACATGAGTATGTAGCTTTTTGTTATTTCCAATGTTGAATTTAAGCTTTAGTCCATGGTGCTCTGATAAGATGCATGGGATTATTTCAATTTTCTTGTACCTGTTGAGGATTGCTTTGTGACAGATAATATAGTCATTTTGGAGAAGATTCTATGAGGTCCAGAGAAGAAGTTATATTCTTTAGTGTTTGTGTAAAAAGATCTGTGGATATCTGTTAGACTCATTTAATTCATGACTCTTTTAGCTTCATTATTTCTCTATTTAGCTTCTGCCTTGATTATCTGTCCATTGGTGAGAGTGGGGTATTGAAGTCTTCCACTATTAATATGTTTGGATCAATGTGTGATTTAACCTTTAAAAGTGTTTCTTATTGTAATTTTTTTCTAATTTACTGATGTTTGAGATATAATATATAACATAATCCATATAATACCCAAAATCAAGCTTAATTTTGGACAGAACAGGAAAGGTACAAAGGCAAACTATAGAACATAATAAAATTGTCAAAGGAAATGGTATATAATATTTTGGAATTATACCTGGATCTTTTTCTTTACATAGAAAGTTCACCATAGGTCTTTTTGTTTACAAACTGTTGGTATTTCCCTTATCTTCAGCTTTCAGATTGAAGTAATTATCAGAGAGTCTATGATAAGCATTCTTTTCTAAATAAATCTATTCTTTTTAAAATAAATTATTTTTTAATTTTTAATTTATTTTAATCATTCAAATTGCATCCTGATAGTTATCCCCTCCCTTTTATGTTTCGGTTTTCCACCCTTCCTCCTTCTTCAGCCCTATTCCCCTCCCCTAGACCTTTAATGAATATGTGTCTTTGTATTGGGATATAGATATTCAGCATTGTCATATCTTCTTGGTGGATTTGTCTTTGATGATAATGAAGTATCCCTCCTCATCTTTCTTGATTAATTTTAGATGAAAGTCCATTTTATTAGGTATTAGACTGGCTTTTCCAGTTCGCTTCTTGGCTCCATTTCCCTCAGAAACCTTTCAACAACCCTTTATTCTCAGATAATGTCTATCTTTTTTGCTGAAGTGTTTTTTGAATACAGGAGAATGTTGGGTCTTGTTTCTGTAGGCATTCTGTTAGTCTGTGTGTTTTTAATGGGAAGTTGAGGCCATAGATATTAAGAGGTATTATTGACCAATGATTGTTAGTGCCTTTTATTGTGGATTTGGTGGTGATAATGTGTGGCTGTTCCTGTTTTCTTTTGGTTTTGCTGTTGAGAGATTATCTATATTCTATATTTTCTTCAGTGTAGTTGCCTCATTTGGTTGGATTTTCCTTTCACTATCTTCTGTAGGTCTTTATTGGTTCATACATATTGTTTGAATTTGGTTTTGTCATGAAATATCTTCTTTTCTCCAAGTATGGTGGTTGAAAGTTTTGCTGGACATAGTAGTCTGGGCTGACATCTTTTGTTTCTTATGGTCTGCATGACGTCAGCTCAGATCCTTCTTGCTTTCATGGTCTCTGTTGAGAACTCAGATGTGATTCTCATGGGTCTACTTTTATATTTTAATTGTTCTTTTCCCTTTGTTTCTTTTAATATTCTTTCTTTGTTCTATAGACATAGTGTTTTGATTATTATGTGGTAGAAGAAATTTCTTTTCTTGTCCATTACATTTAGTGTTCTATAGACCTCTTGTATACTCAAGGGCATTCTTTTTCTTTTGTTTGGGGGATATTTTCATCTATGATTTTCATGAAAATATTTTTTGGTCCTTATAACATGGCATTTTCTTTTTCATCTATCCCTACTATTCTGAGTTTATATCTTTTCATGATGTCCTTGATTTCTTGGATGTTTTATGTCATGAATTTGTCTGTTAATGCTTTCTTTGAGAATTGTATCAATTTTTTTTCAATTGTATCTTCAGCAGCCAAGATTATCTCCTCCATTTCTTAAATTATGTTGGTGATAGTTACATCTACGATTCCTGCTCTCTAAGTTTTCCATTTTCAAGGTCTTCTCAGTTTGTGTTTTTTTAGTTCATTCTAATTCTGGTTTCATGATCTTGAACAGCTTTAATAATTTCATTTGTCTCTTTTATTGTTGTTCCCTGTTTTTCCTCTCTGGCCTCTGTTAGTTTGTTTGTGTTTTGCTGCAATTTTTCAAAGTAAATATTTATTTCCTCTTTATATTTCTCAAATTACTGCATAATCAAAGCTTTAAGGTCCTTTTCCTGATATTTACTTACATTACAGTGTGTTGTTGTTTGGGATTTTTTGGTGGAGCCATGGTGTACTGGTTTTTGTTGATTGTGTTCTTACTCCTTACTTTAGCCATCTACTAAAGGGGTTCAGTTTTTTTAAGCTGATAATTGAGGATGGGAATCCCTTCAGAATGCAGCAGCTTGGTTTACTGCCTTACAGACACTGTTCTCCAAGAATTTAGATTCCTCAGAGGTCTGTCCGTAGGATCCAGGATTCAGCAAGATTGCTCTGACCACTTCGTCTCCTCAGAGGGATCAGCAGCAAAAGACAACAGTGGCTTGGAGGCCAGAATGCTATATCTGCAATACAGATGCTATTCTTTTGTATTAACACATGACATTTTTATTTTTTTATTCTTTATTATACAATAATTTAAAATGTGAATTAAAACAGTGTGTATGACTTAGCACTCAGAGGAAGGATAGCAGGCTACCAGAAAGAGACATGATACCATATGAGCATATAAAGGGGGAGGAAGTCCCCCTAAGACACAGTCATAGGGGAGGGGAGTAAGGGGAAAATTGGAGGGAGGGAAGAATGGGAGGATACAAGGGAGTGATAACCATCGAGATTTAATATGAATAAATTAATAAAATAAAAATTTAAAAAAGACCCAGATGCTATTCTTGAGGGTCTCAGGTTTCATTGCACAGATCTTCTGTTAACATTTTATGCTAACAATCATAACATTAGTGTATAAAGAAACCTTATGAAAATGATGCCTCATTTCCTTTTAGGGGGTCAGATAGGTTTTTGGTTCTTTTCTTGAGCTGTAAATGGTTATAAACATAGTTGAGAAGGTATCCTTTTAGTATGAAAGAATATCTTTTGGTTATATGCCTAGGAGTGATATAGCTGGGTCTTAAGGTATATCCAGTCTCATTTCTTGTGAAACCTCCAGATTGGTTTTCATAGTGACTGTATAAATTTTTACTCTAGCCAGCAGTGGGGAAATGTACTCCTTGCTCTGCATCCTGTCCAGCATGTGCTATCACTTGAGTTTTTTATCTTAGCCATTCTCACAAAAGTAATATAGACTTCAACAAAAACAGAAACAACAGAAACCCTATAAACTCATGGAAAATAACCAACTCTATACTAGTAACCACGGGGTCATGGAAAAAAATAAGCAAATAAACTAAAGACTTTAAAAAATTCAATGATAATGAAGCCACAACATAACCAAACTGATGTGACACAATGAAAGCAGTTCTAAAAGGAAAGTTCATAGTGGTAGAAAGGTTCTTAAAGAAATTGGAAGCTGTGTGTAATGGTGAATGCCTGTTATCTTAGAACTCAGGGAGGCCAAGGCAGGCAGATCTTGCTGAGTTTGAGGCCAGCCTTGTCTACAAGGTGAGTTAAGAGCAGTGAAGGAAACACAGAGAAACCTTGTCTTGAAAAACCAAATATTAATAAATTAAAAATTGGAGAAGTCTCATACTAAAAATGTAACAGTACACCTGCAAGCTTTAGAACAAAAAAAAGCAAATACACATAAGATGAATATATGAAAGGAAATTATCAAATTCAGAGCAGAAATCAATAAATTAGATACAAAGAGAACAGTACAAAGAACCAAAGAAAGTAAAAGCTGGTTCATTGAGAAAACCCTTACCCAATCTAAGTAAAAGGCAGAGTGATAATATCCAAATTAACAATATAATAAATGAAAAGGGGAACATAACAACAGACACTGAGGAAATCCAAAGAATTACTATTTCAATGTCTTACTTCAAAAACTTGTACTTAACAAAATTTGAAAATTAAAATGAAATGATTTCCTTGATCGATTCCATGTACCAAAGTTAAATCAAAATCAAGTTAGCAATCTAAACTATCATATAACCCCTAAGGAAATAAGCAATTATTAAAAGTTTCCCAACCAAAGAATGTCAGATAGTTGTAGTCCATAATTTTATAAGACTTTCAAAGAAGAGCTAATACCAATACTCCTGAAACTACTCCACAAAATAGAAACAGAAGGAACATTGCTGATCTCATTCTATGAAGCTGATACCTAAACCGTACAAAGATTTAACCAGGAAAAAGAATTTCAAATAAATATCGCTGATGAACTTTGATGCAAAAATACTAAATAAAATACTTGCAAACCTAACCCAAGAATATGAAGTAAGCGTCATTCCTGGAATGCAGGAATGATTCAAAATATGAAAATCCGTTAAAGTAATCTACCAATATAAACAAACTAAAAGTGAAAACCCATATGATCATCTCATTAGATGCTGAAAAGATTTGACAGCATAATATTCTTGAATGAATTATAATTACTTTAAATCCATTGTCCAATAGCTTTAAGCCTTACAGATATGTTTAAGGACACCCCCCCTCTCTCTTTTTCTCTCTCTCCCTTCCTCCTTCCCACCCTCACACTCTTTCTTCTCCTCTCTCCTCTCTCATTGAAAATAGATTATTTTCTCATACAATTCATCCTGTATATAACTTTTTTCCCTCCAAAGCTTCCCACTTCTCTTTTCCTCCACAGCCATTTTCTTTCTGTTTCTCACCATGAAAAAACAGACTTCTAAAAGGTAACAACCAAACATTATCGAAAAAAATATGATGAGATGAAGCAGAAACTTTCATATTGAAGTTGGACATGGCAATCCAACAAGAGGGGAAAAGTCCCAATAAAAAGCTCAAGAGTCAGAGATGCACTTGTTTTCATATTTGGGAGTATTCTAAAAATACTAAGCTGAAAAGTATAATATATATACGAAAGACTTAGTACAGACCTATGCAGACCCTGGGCTTGCTGCTTCAGTTTTTGTGTGCTCATATGTACCTTGCTTCCTTGATAGACAGCCCTGTTCTTCTGGTATCTTCCCTTGATAGACAGCCCTGTTCTTCTGGTATCTTCCATGTACTGTGACTCTTAGAATATTTCCATGCTCCTCTTCCATGGGATTCTCTGAATGAAGTGATTTGATTGAGACCTCCAATTCAAACTCTCTCTGTCTAGCTGTGTGTCACTGCATCCACTTTCAACTGCTGCCTGAGGAACCATCTCTGATAATGACTGAATAGGGTACTGATCTTTGAGTACAGCAGAATATCATTAATAAAAGTTTTAGTGTATTTTTGTGGTGTATTTATTTATTTATTTATTTATTTATTTATTTATTGATTTACCAGTCTTGTTGGGTTTTTACCCTAGGTCTTTCTCATTTCCAGTGCTTTGTTAGTAAAACAGGGTTGGGTATGGGTTGCTTTTCTTGGAGTGGGCCTTGAGTTAAATCAGATATTGGTTAGCTACTCACACACATTTTGTGGCAAACTTGCTCTCAAATAATTTGCAGACAGAGCAGATTATAGGTCAAAGGTTTTGTGAATGTGTCTGCAAAGTTCTCTGGTAGTTTTGCAGTGAAATGTCCTGTACCAAAGAGACTAGAACATCAGAGTCAAGGCTCCATGTTGGCACCAGCTTGACTTCTCCATGTTAAATGAATTGTGTTGATGTTGTCATCAGCAGTGTGGCCCTGCTGTGTCTAGCATATCTTCATTCTTATCAGTCTAGTCTCATGGACCAGATCCTTCATATCTTATGCTTTGAGAATTGTAGCTACTGGTGCTACAATATTAGAATTATTTGTTCATGTCCTGAAGAACCAGAAATGTCCTATTGACCTCATCAAAACTGTGGAAAGTGTTATGAGAAGGTCCAATGGCATCAAGAGATGAAGGCTAAACATTTAGAAAAGCATAAGTCAAACTCAAAACTATCGGTTCCCCGCAATGATGGATCAAAACACATACTGAGACTCACAGCCAAACATTCGGTGAAGCACAGGGAGCCTTGTCGATAAGTGGGGGAAAGGATAGAAGAACATGGAAAGGACAAGAGTTCCACAAGAAGACCAACAGAACCAACTAAGCTAGGCCAATGAGGGTTTTCAGAGACCAAAGCACCATGCATAGACTGGACCTAGGCTCCCTGCACATATTTACCTGATGGAGAGCTTGGTCTTCATATGGGTCCCCTAGTAAGGAGAAAGGAAGCTGTCTCTGACATGGACTCTGTTGCCTCCTTTCTGATCATTTCCCCCTGGTGAAGATGCTTTGCCAGGCCACCATGAAAGAGGAAGTGCTCAGTCCTTGAAGTGTTGGATGGGTTAGAGGGGGTGAGGCTCTCCTATTCTAAGGGGTAAGAGATGGTAGATTGGATGAAGAGGGAGGGTGAGAAGGACCAGGAGGAGAGGGCTGAGGGTGCTAAAAATGGGGTGAAAAGTGAATAACTAAATAAATATAATTTTAAATTAAATGTTGTATATCCAAATTTGTATCAGCCAGATGTTAGCTAACTAAATGTTTTGATATTAAAAGAATTTTGACTTCTCCATTTATGATTTTGTACTGTCCTTGTATTTACCATGTAAGTAAATAATGGCAGAAATTAACTAGGCCTCCCTTTACAACTTAAGCTACTTGACTGATAAAAGCAGATAAAAGCAGAGAATAGGCAGTTTAATAGCTACGTTGATGGTTTAGAAATTGATCTCAATTGAGAAGTGATGTTCTTGGAAGAGGAGATTAAAATGTTTCCTAGTCATCATAATGTTAAAGACCCAGTGCTAGGAAACATGACTTTCTGAATTTTAAAATCAATACCAAGTAATATTTTACAATGTATATGTGTAATGAGCACTGCCTGAGTAAAGAAATATGAAAATATAAAACATAGAATTTATAGTTTCTGAAAAACTAAGTTTATTGGCTTCTAAATTAAGGTTTATGTGAATATTTAAAGCTTTCACATGCCTCAAAGCAGTGGGAAATCCATAAATAACAAGAAATGATTTTATTTGAAGACAGTTGTACAAATTTGCTCTTTTATCAGTAAGGTTCATTTTGAGTATGGTATTATTGGCTAAATAACTTTATTTTTTTAATAGGTAAAGAACTTTAATTTGTTAACTCAAGCCACTATGTTTCCTTTTCTCATCACCTAAATGTTGGTTAACTTCTTCTATCCCTCAGAAAATTAATGACTTCTGTGGCACTAGGCTTGCACATAGTGCATAAACACATACAAGTAAAGTAACACATATAAAATAATGAAATGAATTTAAATAGTTTATTTTAAGGATAATTGATACATCAGGAAGGAATAGACAAAGAAATAAATAAAATAATTGATAGATAGTACAAATGTAAAACTCTTAGTCTTTGTTTTCTTAAGTGAAGTTAGATTATTGAGGCTAATTTTGATAGCTAATATTTTTTTACATTATAATATTTTTTAGATAGAGTTATTATCTAGCCCTGGCTGGCCTGGATATCACAGATACATCTGCCTCTGATTCAGGAGTGCTGGGATTAAAGTCATTAAAGTCATGTACCATGGTTCCTGACCAAAAAAAAAAAAAAAAAAAAAACCCAACAACAACAACAAAAAAGAAAAGATCCTTAAAATATAGTTTTATGGATAGTGTCTATATATGATTATGTAAACATGTGTAGTAGTTAGCACCATTTTGTATTTTGTTTCCTCTTTCTATCTTTACATAAATTCTGGGAATTGAACTTCAGTCATTAGGGTTTCTTGCACAAGAAGCATCACTTTGCACAGAGCTGATTTGCCGGCCTTGCAGTGTATTTTTAAAGAAGATAAATGAAAGACATAAATGGTTAGATGTGGAGAACAATAAACAGATGCGAAAGTGAAGATTTTCTACTTGATCCAGAATATAACAGTAACAGTAGACACTGATGTGTATAATTCTATGTAAAAATGTGAAAAGCTTTACAAAATTATTCATTTAAAGGTAAATATATGAAAATGAAACTCTTTAAAAGTGCAAAAACCACAAAGGGAGACAGAACTATTGACAAATAAAAACTCTAGTAGGGAAACTTCACAACTTGTAATGTAGAAGTGATTTTTGTGTTCTCTAGATCTAATAAAACGGTGATGGTCCTGACTGGAATCTCAATGTTAGTCTCAAGCCCTCATTTTTGACACAGCCTTCTGAAACTGACCAAGGAGCCACATTTTTAATAAATGAGGAGACATCTCTGCCTCCTAGGTCAGTGTATACAGGTTCTAATGAAAATTCTACTTTTCTCTGAGCTGTCCCTAGGTTCGTCATTTTGAAAGATAATACAAGTTCTCAGTTAAGGAGCATGATTGATCTGTCTCATAGAATTTTGTAAATCTAACAATGTTTATACATTTTGCCTCAACTCATTTGACCACATTATTTCTGTCAAAATGACATTCTAAAATATCTTATAGTCATCCAATTTAATTCATATTTCTACAAAAAAAAAAGCTGTTTCTGTTTTGTGTTTCACTTGATATGCATGCTTGAGGCCAAATTATAGCAAAACTATCTGTAGTTAAAGGTTGCCCATGTTCTACTTTCTACAAAATCCCAAAAACAATCACAATTCCGCCTCTCTCTCTCTCTCTCTCTCTCTCTCTCTCTCTCTCTCTCTCTCTCTCTCTCTCTCTCTCTCTCTCTGTGTGTGTGTGTGTGTGTGTGTGTTTGTCTTCATTGGAGGATCTGGGTCATATGTCAGTTGGTAAAATGTGTGCAATACAAATGTAAGGATATAAATATGATTCTTAACAGCCATGATAAAAACCAACCTCAGTGAATGAAAATTGTAGTCAATAAGGTAGAGTATGCTAGTGAAAGGCACTCAAAGTTGAACTCTGGTTTTCACACACACACATGTGTTACATTTCACATGTGTTCCTGCTACAACTAAATATATTGGTAGAAATATGAAAATTAAAGCTGCTTTTAGTGAAGTCTCAGATGGTGTAAGGCACACATTATTAAAAATTGCTGTAGACCTTATGAGATGGCTGAGCAATTAATGCATTTGCTTTTAAGACTGATAACCTTGGTTCAGTCTTCAGGACCTACATGGTAGAATGAGCGGACCCAATTCTAAAAAGTTGAACTGGAACAAGTCCTCTGACCTCTGTGTAGGTTAACTTTCTGTATATTTGAATGTGATAGAATTTGGAGATAGAGTCTTTAAAGGTAACTAATTTTAAATGAAGTCATATTAGTGTTCCACAATCCTGTGTCACTGTTGCCCATATAAAACAAAAAAAACTTGGATACAGGCATGACAGAACAATATTCACAGGAGATTTCCATATAAAATCCAAGGTTATAACTTACACCAAACAAACTGAGTTATTAAGAATAGATTCTGTTCCATAGAGATTCCAAAGAGAATCCACAGAGTTTAATGGGAGAGTTGAAAAGTCTTATAAAAGAAAAAGATGGCTGAAAGAAAAAAAGTAAGCTAAACCTAACACCCAAAGCCCCAGGCTAGCTGATATGTGGAAGGGGAGTACAAACTGCATTCAAAAGGTAAGCCTGGAAGTCCTGGCAAAGACACTAGCAGTGAATACTGTTAGGCAAACATACACTTCTCACCATTCTCATATCAATTTACAGGTTACATTGAAAAATTTGACTCTTATGGCAGAAAGGAGTAGAGAAATTCTATTTCTTTACTACAAATATTTCAGAAGCCTGGCTGGTAGATATACTGACATGGAATCAAATGATAAAACCTAAGAGACCAATGGGATGGCTCAGTACCTAATGATGCTTCCTGTCCAACCTGTAACCTGAGTTCAATCCACGAACCCGAATGATGGAAAGAGAAGGATTCTATCAAGTTGTCCTCTGAGTGTCACTCAAGTCAGCACATGCACATGCTAATATATATACATAAAGAAAATGTAATAAACACTAAAAAACAAAACCTGAACTTCACTGTTGACCTTAGAAAAGGAGGGGGACCTGAAGCTAACCTGAAATAGCCATGGGTGACAGACCATCATGGTGTCAGACATAAAGAGCACAAAACATATGTTGCCTAGGAATGATGAAATAAATAATACTTTGCTTCTTCCACCTGTAGCCCAGGCTGTTAACTCAGTTTATGTGGTAATACATTCAATATCTGCATTGGTTATATGTAGTGTTTTCCATGTGTTATTTCTCTTCACTCAACATTCTTTTTTCCTATAGAACACTAATCTTATTAAAGTTCCACCTTACTACTGTATGGCTTCAACCTTATTACTTGCATGTACAATGATACTCTGTTCCAAATATATACTGTTTTGAGCCATTTACTCTATGATAGTTTGTTATTGCAGTACTAGAAAAAGAATATAAACTAATATTTGAATTTTTTTCGAACCATTTGTCAGAAAGCTTCTGAAAAATTCTGCACTAAGATGTACAGATAAAACAAGAAAAAGACTAAGCCAGAAATTGGGGAGAAACTAATAGTAAAACAAAACTCATACTGAATTATAAAAGTATGAATCAAGATTCAAGTGTAATATGAGATATGAATCAAAGGACTTTCACCATTTTATCATATTTTAAACCCCCAAACCAAAGAATTTCAAAGACATTCTATCCTAAAATTAAAGAAAATGAATAAGAAAAAAGAAGCATTTTAAAAGTATATTTAAGATGATTGAAGTCAAGACAAAACTTCCCTAACTTAAATAAAAGAAAAAAATTATATCCCTAGTTAGACAAAAAAGCACCTTGCATGAAATAAGACAAGTTGAAGTTGTTTTAAAGGACTAGCTTTATGTCTGCACCAGAAGCATTAAAGAGTATTACAATAAGTTTTATGTAAACTGTACTGAAATCATACAGTGAAGTATGGAAAAATATCATCACAGATATAAGCAAAGAACAAAAAGATATAAACTTTAGTAATGATGGAATTGAAGGAGCTCATAATTTGCAACTCTAAAATGTGCTATAATAACATAAGAATTATGCTTACTTGAACTCACTTGAGAGAAACCAAACCAAACCAAGCAACAACATTAAAAGCAGGGCATAAATTTACCTTGTGGAGATATCCCTTGTTTTTCACCACCACAACAGGAAAAACGAATTGTATCATTGGCCAGTTGTATTTTTGGACACAGGCACTAAGATCAGCATATTCTGCATTTACCTTCATATATTGTAATCACTTCTAGAAACAAAAATCTTCTGTTTTTTCACTAAGTCACTTCTGTATAATTTATTATTTTTGTTAAAGTACATACATGTCTAAATCTTTTTTTTGAAAACCCTAATATATGTGAAAACGATGAAAATACAAACTGTTGTTCTTTGTTTCTGGTAACTTAATTTTTGCTAAACCTTTAATTTTCAGAGTACAGCTACTGAACCAAAGAGAGTAAAGAACTACATTTTCTTTTTTTATAAATCAGTCTTATAAATGATTATTTATCAGAAAATTAATATCTATATATAAATAGAAATGTAGCTACAGTTAGATATATAACTATAACTAAGTAGAAACTGGCAATAATGATTGATCAAAGGTAGTATCTGTGGAATGTGACTAAAAGAGTCTAAGATGAAGGGCTACATTATATGGGAAAAGTTATTAATATTGAATTGTCAAAACAGAAATACAATAGACTACCTCTAAAACTATGGATATTTGTAATATGATATAGAACATCAAAAACATAAATTTTGTAAATGCTTGTAGAATGTGATAAATTGTTGAAAGTGCTCGTTTCTGAAAACTTAGTAGTACTGTAGTATTAGGAATAAATGGTATGTATAACTTCTTGCTTTATTCTGTCTAGATACCAGAGCTCCCTATAAAAAATTTTATTAAGGTTTTTTAAATAACATCATTTCTGTAGCAACATGAAGATGGACAGAAGATAGAGTTCAACCTCTATAGATATGTTAATGCACTTCTAACTTTATATTTAGCTTGCTTTATGATCTATGTCAAATATATGACTTATGTCTCCTCTGCTTAACATTTTCAGAATTTAGTCATTAACCTTGAAATTTTTACCAACACTCATGAGCCACAGAGAGACTTATATGGAAATATGCACAAAAATAAATAAAAGTAAGTTGTGTAATATGTTTTAAATATATAAAGCATAGTTCAAAAATATCTAAGATCAAAATATACCCTAGAATCCATAGCAAATTATTTGTAAAAATCATTCAATTTGCTAAAAGAGAAAAATAACAGATTTCTGCTGAAACTGGACTTGTTTTATGCCCAAAATTCTTGAAAGCTTTAATGGTAACTTAATTTCAGTATTTAGATTATTTATTATAAAATTGTTGATAGTCTTTTACATAGTTGTTTCAGGAGAATTTCATCAATTGTGGCTTTCAGATCTCTGAATGTCTAAAACAGTAGAAAGGTAGACAGGTATTAAATATTTACATTTTGTGAGTAGCCTGTGGCAACTTTAATGTGTCCTTTGAATGTCCCAGTCGATACAACTGATCTTTGAAAAGAAAGCAGAAAGTTTTTTCTTTATTAAATATGCTAGTGACAAGAATGTCTGTATATATTTATCACTAGTGAGAACTGTATAAATTGAGTATGGTTAAATTAAAGGTGAAAATAAAAACAATGCTATTAAATTAATCTAGCCCTCTAAATTACCTTTGTTGTTAAGCACTTTGGGTGCTGTGTGCAGAATGTGGCACGGTGGATAGTGATAGAAACTTCCATACCACTCAATAGTACCAGTGCCCATGTCTCCTGGCAAATTTCATGACAGAAAAGGAGGATCCCACTAAACTGGTAGAGCCTCATATTTGGCCTAGAGCAAGGCAGTGGCTGCTTTTCCAGTCTGTACAGAAGTTCCCTCGGGTACTGGCAGGCCTGACACCTCCCCATAAAGCTTGTATCAACTGCCCATTGGTTCAAGGGCTGTATAAAAATGATTATTGCTGCATAAATAAGTAGATCTGTACCCGATGCTGGTCTCCGGAGTCTGTTTTCCTGAGGTGGTGGTGGTGACTCAGGCTCCCTCACCCTCTCCTGGATCCCGGTTCCCACAACTGGTGCCAAAAACAAGGTTCCTGGAGAAGACCCTCACAACTTGCTGGGAAAGTGGACCTCTCTGAAATGGGCAACTTTCTGAGAGGAGTCCTAGAGAGCACGGCAGATTTGTGATGAACACACTTGGGAGAGAGTGATCCATCAGGCCAAGAAAATAAACTGTTTGAAGACAAGCTTCCACCCTATTCTCTCCACTCCGTTGCAGTCACAGTACTCAGGTACCTTAAAGAATCAGCCAAGTGATCACTTGCAGCCCTCTTGAGCATGCCTGAGGACACCAAAACAGGAAAGAATCCACTAGCCTGTTCTAAGACACCCCCTGAGCCTGACACTGCTCCTCAACCACTGGTCACTCCTGTCCCTCCAGGAACTACAGTTTCCTTAGGCTACTGCCTGAGCCATAGCAACTATTTTTCCCTTAGTCTCATCTATGGTTACTGCAACCCACCGTCACCCCCACAATTCTACCACCGTGGGTTTCAAAACTTGTTCTAGCTGCACCACTCCAACATTCCCACACTCCTCACTGACATGGTTCCAAAACAGCTCCCTGCTTTCAGCCAAACTTACCACTCCCCCTCCCTTCCTAAAGCTACTGTATTTTCGGATTCTAAGACTCACTTTTTCTCCCAAAAGTGTGTGTGGGAAATTAGGGTGTGACTTATGGTCCAATTGCTGTTTTTACTGTTTTTCTTGTTTTACTGCTCTAAAAATATGGTGTGTCTCATGGTCAGGTACCTCTCATGGTAGGAAAAATACAGTAAATTCTACATTGTTGATAACAAGGTAAGCTACAATACAATTTATGATCTGGTGATAACAGTTCCCTCTGCCAAGGTCCTTGCAATTTCCCCAACTTATTAACCATTTCCTGTCCTGACACTGCCTTCAGCTTAAACCTAATCATAAAAACACTTATTATAAACTATTAAAAAACCTAAAACATACAAGTTAATTATCAGTTACCTCATAAACAATTATATTCTTTAATATGTTTGTGACTATGATTTACTTAGCTTCAACAAACACCTTGTACTTTCCCACTCCTGGTATGGCCTGCTTCTACCCTTAGGGCCACTCCAGCCCTCAGGAACCAATCCCATCAGTTTTCGACCAAACTCCCTCTGGCAAATGGACATGACACATGTACCCTCCTCTTAGAGGCTCAAATATGTCCATGTGGCCTTTGACACTTAATTGAGCCCCCTGAGAGGGTACATACAACATCAGATTGAAACAGATGCAAAAACTCAAAGTGAAATATTGGAAAAAGTATATATGGGCCTGTGGAAATATAGGGGGATAGACAAAAGAACATGGTGGTGACAGAAACTCCACAAAAAGAACAAAAGAACCAACTAGTCAGGGCTCAGAGGGTCGTGCTGAGGCTGAAGAACCAACCAAGGACCATGTATACACTGATCTAGGCTTCCTGCACAGATGTAGCAGATTGGCAGCTCGGGCTTCATGTGTGGACCCTAGTAAGGGGAGTGATTACTGTCTCTGACATGGGCTTGGTTGCCAGCTTTTTTATCACGCACTCTGGTAGAGCTGCCTCGCCAGGACACAGGGGAAGAGGATTTATTCAGTTCTGATATAACTTGATGTGGTGGGGTGGGTGCATAAAGGGGACTCCCCTTATAGTGAAGGGAAGATTAGGAAGGACGGAGAGAATTTGGGACCAGAACAAGATGAAGGGGGTATGATAGAGATATAAAGTGAATAAATAACTTAAGTAATTTAAAAAAATGTGTTGTAATTTTGAAGGGAATTGAATTGAATCTGTAGATTGCTTTTGGTAAGATGGCCATTTTTACTATGTTAATTCTACCAGTCCTTGAGTATGAGAGATCTTTCCATCTTTTGATATCTTCTTCAATTACTTTTTTCAGAGACTTGGAGTTCTTATCATACAGGTCTTTCACCTGCTTGGTTAAAGTTACTACACCAACATATTTTATATTGTTTGTGGCTATTGTGTTATTTCCATAAACTTTTTTCATCCTATTTATTGTTTGTATACAGTATGGCTATTGAGTTTGAGTTCATTTTTCTATCCAGCAACTTTGCTGAAAGTGTTTATCAGTTATAGGAGTTCTCTGACAGAAATTTTGGGGTCATTTTTTATACTATCATATCATCTGCAAATAGGGATATTGTGACTTCTTCTTAATGAAAGCATTCTCAACAGCAAAATGTACAGGTTTTAGTTACTACATTAAGAAATGAAAGATCTCAAACAAGTAACTCAACAATATCCTTAACATTCTAGAAGATGATGAGCAAACCAAACTGAACATTGAGATGGAAAGAAAGCACACATAAAAAACAATAAAATGAAAAGGTGATTCATTTAGAAGTTAAGATAAACATACTCCTTGCTAAATTACCTAAATTTAAGGAGGGGAAACACAAATTGGTAAAATTAGAGATGAAAAAGAACCCAGCAATGCAAATACCAATAAAATGCAAAATATTATTTGGTCTTATCTTGAAGATATATATTCAACCAAACAAGAGGCTTGGAAGAAAGGACTTGAGATTGTTTTGGCTGTTGATTGCAACACTTCAAGAGATGCTCCTAGAGAGAACTGCTCTGGGGGAAGCTTCAAGACTTTGGAATCCAGCTGAGGTTTCAGGTTCCAGTTGCTCCAGGTTCCAGCAGCAACTTTGGTGGGATTTTTGGTTTGCTGAGGTCCTACTTATTACTCCAGGAAAGTTGTTCCTCGGAACTAATACCCTTAAAGTTTCATTATTGTGTTCTTTAATCTCATTTTCTATTGTTTGAGTTAGTTGGGTTATAAGGGAGGTAGGCTCGTTTAATAAGTTCATAATAAAATATAGTTGTTAAGAAAATTGATGTTACCAGCCTCAAGTTAGACCAGACATTAGTGGGCCACTACCCCATGTTCTGTGACACCATTGCCACAGCACATCTTGCAGGCAGGGCAGATAATAATGTTTTGTGGCTGGGTTTTTTTTTTTTTTTTTTTACCATGATTCTCTTTTAGTATCCTACAAAGTACTTTCTCTGCCAAAAAGATTAGAACATAAGGTTGAAGTCTCTATGCAGGTCTAAGCTTGGCCTCTTTATGTGCAATCAGCTCGTGAGTGTTGTCCTCAATAATGGAGCTCCTGTTGCCAGTTTTAAGAGGGCAATCTACTGTCCTGGAGTTATCCTGAGTTGTTTAGATGTCTCCTGAGTATCTCCTTGACCAACATCTTAGTCTATTGCCACCCAGACCACTAGTGGAAGCCCTGCCTAGGTACAAATATGGCCAGTTAAGAATCACTAGGGTAATCTTTTTAGATCTCAGGAAGTTTCTGTTGTATTAAGTTTCGACACCACACCCTAATTCCAGCTTTCTCTTTGCAGTCACCTCCTTCATTTTCCACATTTGATCCCTCTCACTCCCATCTCCACTCTCCTTGCATCCCTCCTGAAAAATCTATTATGTTACCCCTTCCCAGGGAGATCCATGTGTCTTGATAGAGTCTCTTCTTCACCTAATCACACTGAGTATGTGTCAGGAGCCCACATTCGCCATTGCAAGATGGCGCCGGTTTCTGGGTTCTTCTTGAACTCAGCAGTGGTAAACAACTCTTATGCGCATGCGTGAAGCCCGCCAAAAGCCATGCTAATGAAGCTTTGAGACACGAACCAATCGAATCTACACACGCCTCCCTTTGCTCTATATAAGCAGCGCCAGTTCTGTGTTCTGGGTCTTCCGTTCTTAGCTGTCAGCTACGCAGCCAGGCATCATGATGTATCCCCAATAAAGCGTGCTTCAGAAGGATCCTGTTGTGGCGTCTTCCTTGCTGGCGAGGCGGGCGCGACAAGTGGTGCCGAAACCCGGGAACTGAATTAACACCAACGAGGCACCAGCGGAGACCTCTCTTTGAGGAGGATTCAGAACTGACACGCGGGAAGGATCAGATCCGACTTTCTACTGAAAGGTATGCTCGTTGCAGGTGTGCATCCTCTCCTTTACGCTTTCATTTTCGTTTGTCTGGTCATCGTTGTTCTTATAATTTGCCTTTGTCTGAATTGTCATCGTCCAGGGCACGAGTTTGTCTGTGGGGAGCCATAGAATTGCTGTAAGTCACGGGTAGATAACCGTGCTGGCCGCCCGCTCTTGTAGATAAAAGAGAAACATGGGCAACTCCTCATCAAAGACATTGGTGCAAGCTTTGAAGGAGCTCCTCAAAGAGAGGAAGTTAACGATTCCAGAACAGACCTTAAAGGGGTTTATAAAAGAAGCCGATCAAGCGGCTCCTTGGTTTATAGTTTCGGGATCGTTGACTATACCATGTTGGGATAAACTGGAACGAGACTTAGCACGAGAAAAGGAACAAGGTACCTTGGGCCCAGGTGCCTATCCTATATGGAAACTGATAAAGGCATGTTTAGAAGACAAAAGATGTGGAGAAAGAATAAAGGAAGGACAGAAACTATTAATAGAGTATCAAGAGAGCATGTCAGAATCAGATAGAAAGGGAGAAAAGTCTAGACATAAAAAGATAAAGAAGGGGACTGAAAATTGCCTCTGAGAAAGTACAGGAAGGAACAATAGGAAACTTCCTAGGAACAAGAATTTATTCAGATAAGGTTACGCCTCAAAAGATTACTATTAGACGAGATTCGTTAAAGACTCTTAATGATTTTCAAAAAGTGTTGGGTGATATTAATTGGATTAGGCCATTTTTAAAATTATCTACATCAGAATTAAAACATTTATTTCAAATATTAGAAGGTGATTCTCCTATTTCGTCTCCTAGACACTTGACCATTGAGGCAGAAAAGGTATTAGAAAAAATAGAACAAGTAATTAAAGACTCACAACTAACTAGGATTAATGAACAACAACCATTTTCATTATGTATTTTGCCATCTCCTACTCTACCTACAGCAGTGTTATGGCAGCAAGGACCCTTGTTATGGGTACATCCTCATGTCTCACCAGGAAAAATTATAGGACATTATCCTACTAGTGTTGCTGACTTGGCCCATAAAGGACTACAATTGGCCATCACCCATTTTGGTCGTTATCCTGAGACTATTATTAGCCCATATACTGCTTATCAAATTCAAGTGTTATGTGCCAACATCGATTCTTGGGCTATTCTTAGATGTATTTTCCCTGGTATTATTGACAATCATTATCCTAAACATCCATTACTTCAATTCGCCTTAACTAATGCCCTTATTTTTCCAAGGATTACTAAGCCGGAACCTTTAACCAATGGTATTGATATTTACACAGATGGATCCAAAACAGGTATTGGTAGCTATGTTATAGATAATAAACCTTGTCAAATTCAATTTCAATTACATTCTCCACAATTAGTAGAATGTGCAGTGGTGGCCTATGTGCTCGATAAATTTTCAGACCCCATAAACATTATTTCAGACTCACATTATGTGGTCAATGCTGTTAAATCACTTGAAGTTGCAGGACCAATCAATGCCAAGAGTTCGGTAGCCCACCTTTTTTCAGAAATAAGGACTAAGATTCAACAACGACATAACCCATTTTTTATACAACATATCAGAGCACATACATTATTGCCCGGACCTATGACTAAGGGCAACGCCATTGCTGATGAAGCCACATGAAAGATGTTATGGGTAAGTATAAATTCTGATGCTGCAAAACAGTTTCATGATCTATATCATGTACCAGCTCAGACTTTGAGATTAAAATTTAATATATCCCGCGCCGAAGCGCGAGATATTGTTCTTCAATGCAACAATTGTGCTGTATTCCGATCCATGCCAACCATCGGAGTTAATCCGCGGGGCTTAAGACCATTACATATTTGGCAAATGGATGTGACACATATTTCTACATTTGGAAAATTAAAATATGTTCATGTTTCTATAGATACCTGCTCTAGTGTTATACATGCTTCACCACTGGCAGGGGAAAAGACAACACATGTGATTACCCATTGCCTGGAGGCTTGGGCAGCTTGGGGTAAAACCCAAATCCTAAAAACTGATAATGGTCCCGCATACAGTTCAAAAACTTTTCAACAATTTTGCAAGCGACTTGGTGTAGAACACCGCACGGGTCTACCCTACAATCCACAGGGGATTGTGGAACTTGCCAATGGCACCCTAAAAATGTATTTACAAAAACAAAAAGGGGGAATAGGTCACTCTATGGGACCTAAAGGCACTATCTCCCTTACCTTATTTACCTTAAATTTTTAAAATTTGGATACAGCAGGACATTCTGCGGCGGACAGACATATTATGTCTCCGCCACCTATCAGAGAACAAGTAAAATGGAAAGATGTTCTCTCTAATCAATGGAAAGGCCTGGATCCAGTAATAATAAGATCCAGGGGAGCTATCTGTGTTTTTCCGCAGGATCAAGAGAATCCTATCTGGGTACCAACAAGATTAACAAGAATTGTGAAGGCACTCGAGCATGATGCTACTATGGAAGAAACTTACACTGATGGGAGCGACACTGCTGACGCTGATAACCAACCCAGGAGAGACGATCCAACTATGGGCAGTGACAAAGACGTGGCCAGTGCCGATGCCAGTGCATAGCGAATCATCAGTTCTACCCACATTTTTATCAACCTCTTGTGATCAGGAAATACCCTGTTTCAAACCTAATGCTGAAGGAACCAAAAAATAACTTTGTGAATTGCAATTCTACTGAAAGGACTTGCTATCTAGTGGAATGTTGGAATGGAAAAGATGAGAAGAATGACACTGCCATTGTGGTAAAACTGCCAGTGTGGTAAAACTGCCAACCTATGACCCCGATCCAGTAGAAGCGAATGAACAGACGTTTCCTATTCTAAATCTTATGAGACAAAAAAGAGACTTTGGAGTAACTGCAGCCATTATATCCGCGATAGTCATCTCAGCGGCTGCTGCGACTACAGCGGCTATAGCAATGACTCAACAGGTCCAAACTGCCGCGGTCATCAATGAAGTGTTCGAGAAATCTGCAACAGCACTAGCAGTCCAACGAGAGATTGATTCACATTTGGCATCAGGAATTCTCTTGGTTAATAAGCGAGTAGATTTGGTACAAAGCCAAGCGGATGAGTTGTTCAATGTTATCCAATTGTCATGTGTGTCCTCGATGCGGGGCCTTTGCATAACCCCATTGGCATATAATTCTTCATTTAGAAATGAGAGTATGTTGTTGTCTAATTATCTAAAAGGCAACTGGACTATTGAAGGTGAAAAATTGTCTAAAGATCTGCTAATGTCTATTGCAAATTTGAATGGAACTAGACTAGAACCACTTTCCACGGGAGCATTTGTTGACTGGATTAAGGATGCTTTTAATTTCTTTAAGGAATGGGCAGGGATTGCTGTATTGGGAATTCTAATGCTTATTTCTGCCTGTATTTGTTTCTGGTGTTTTTGCAAAATTACAAAAAAAAAAGAGCACATGATGATGCTATGGTTGTTCAAGCTTTGGCAGCTATTGAATTAGGACAATCCCCAAGCATATGGCTGGCCGCTTTGAAAGAGTAATCATGTGATCGATTGCATTGTCTCTCTTGCTTATCGCTGTCTCAACACCTCCTGCTCTCATCTCCCCCTGATAAGTTGTTGATGCATTTCCTCTCTGCTCTCATGGCCTTTGCACTCTGAGGGTTTGTCCCATTGCACCAGAGAAGGCATGGAAACATCTTGGGATGTCAGCCTTTGCACGTCACAGAGTCTTACCTCATTGCACGAGACAAGGTGACTCCCCCACTTTCCTAAGGGTGTCTTGATCGCTGAGCTGTAGAAGGTGAGGCTTGATCGACACCCATTTTCTCTTTCGGTGTCTTGATCACTGCGCTGTAGAAAGCAAAGCTTGATCGTCACCCATCTCTTGTCATGCATCTTAATAAATATTTAAGGGGGAGATGTCAGGACCCGACATTCGCCATTGCAAGATGACGCCGGTTTCCGGGTTCTTCTTCAACTCAGCAGTGGTAAACAACTCTTATGCGCATGCATGAAGCCCGCCAAAAGCCATGCTAATGAAGCTTTGAGACACGAACCAATCGAATCTACACACGCCTCCCTTTGCTCTATATAAGCGGCGCCAGTTCTGTGCTCTGGGTCTTCCGTTCTTAGCTGTCAGCTGCACAGCTAGGCATCATGATGTATCCCCAATAAATTGTGCTTCAGACGGATCCTGTTGTGGCGTCTTCCTTGCTGGCGAGGCGGGCGCGACAAGTATGTAGACTGTAGTTTGATTATCACTTACTTAACTACAAATATCTACTTTTAAGTAAATACATGCCATATTTATCTTTCTTCGTTACCTCACTTGGCATGTTTTTTCTAGTTGTACCCATTTGCCTGTACATTTCAAAACATCTTTTTAAAATGACTAACCAATACTCCACTGTATAAATGTAATGTATTTTCTTTACCCATTCTTTGGTTCAGAGGCATCTATGTTGTTTCCACTTTCTTAATATTATGAATAAAGCTACAATGAACATAGTTAGGCCAATGCCCTCGTAGGAGAATGGGGTGATATTAGAGTGTATGCCCAGGAGTGGTATAGCTGGGTCTTAAGGTAGATCAATTCCCAATTTTCTGACAAACTGTTACATTGACTTACATAATGTATGTACAAGTTTACACTCCCACCAACAAGTTAGAGCAGTCCCCTTGCTCCCCTTCCTATACAGGATGTGCTTGCACTTGTGGTTTTGACCTTAGCCATTTGGACAGGTGTAAGATGGAATCTCAGAGTAGTTTGATTTGCAATTCCCTTATGGCTAAGGATGTTGAAAATCTTTTAAGCATTTCTCTGCCATTTGAGATTCCTTTATTGAGAATTTTCTTTAAATTTATATTCTTATTTAATTGAAAAATTTCTCTTTTGATGTTGGTTTCCTTGAGTTTTTTATATATTTTTCATAAGAGCTCTCTATCATAAGTGAAGTTGGTGAAAATCCTTTCTTATTTTGTAGTCTCCCATTTGTCTTATTGATGAGGTCCTTTAGCTTACAGAAACATTTCAGTTTCATAAGGTCCCATTTACTGATTGTTGTCTTTAGTTCTTGTGCTATTGGTGTTCTGTATAGGAAATTGTATCCTATGTCAATTGGTATAAGGCTATTCCTTATTTTCTCTTCTATCAAGCATTGTGTATCTGGTTTTATGTTGAGGTCTTTGATCCACTTGGACTTGAGTTCTCTACAAGGTAGTAGGTATGGATCAGTTTTCATTCTTCTACATGTAAACATCCAGGTAGGCACGCACTATCTGGGGAAGATTTTTTTCTCATTGTGTATTTCTGGTTAATTTATCAAAAATCAGCTTTCCTTACATGTGTTGATTTTCACTTGGGTATCAATTTGATTCCATTATCCAATTTGTCCATTGAAAGAAGAGGAATAGAAAGAGTATGAGTGTAAGGTGGAGAGTAATATTGTCAAGTGTTATCGTTGAGACATGACATAATCATTGTGCTCATGAACTCACTGCAGCTATAATCAGCTGCATAATATTAAAAAAAGCCAGTAAATCTTTTTAACAGACAGTACTAATTTCAATTATTTATGTATTAAAAAGGAGTGGATACGAACCGAAAAGCTATAACTGTTGACAGTTTCCATGACAGTTTCCTGTGAAACTGCATATGATTAAAACACATTGTTTACATTCATGAAGTTGTCAAGGAATAAATAAAGAAAATGTTCTTTCAGAAATATTCAGCCAAATTCTTCTCAATGGTATATTCTTCTTAACTATGAGTAGAAATACTAATGATAATTTCTATGGACTTGATACAAATCATACTGTGAATAATGGAATCCAACATATTGTTGCCAATACATTTCAAAGACATTAACACTTATTTTATATAACTTATATTATCTAGTAAATAATTGTAAACTTATCATAAGGCTTTTGACATGTTACTAACATTTTGAAATTTCATTGTAAAAATTCTTTCTTTTTCTAAAATGTATTTATGTATTCATTTTATATCCCCATCACAGCCTCCTCCCTCTGCTCCTGGTCTCACCCTCACACTCTTTTCTCCCTTTCCCCCATCTCCTTCTCCTGAGGAAAAGAGACACTCCCCCAATACCAACCCAGCATGGTATATCAAGTAGCATTAGGACTAAGTACATTCTCTTTCACTGAGGCTAGACCAGGCAGCCCAGTCAGGGGAAAGTTATCTAAAAGCATGTAACAGATCCCATGTTAGAGACAGCCGCTATTTCACTTACTAGGGTACCCACATGAAGACCGAGCTGGCCAAAACTTACATATGTGTATGGGACTAGGTGCAGTTCATGCACGCCCTTTGGTTGTTGCTTCAGTCTCTGTAAGCCCTCATGAGCATAGGTTAGTTGCCACTGTTGGTCTTTTTGTCAAGATCTATTCCCCTCCTCGACCTTCTATTCAGCCCCTAATTCTTCCACAAGATTCCTAGAGCTCTGCCTAATGTTTGTCTGTTGTTCTCAGCATCTGTTTTGATCTGATGCTGGGTGGGGCCTCCTGTAGGACAATTATGCTTAACTCCTGTCTATAAGCATATCAGAATATCCTGTTAACAGTGTCAGGGGTTGGCATTCTACCATGGGGTGGGGCTCAGTTTGAGACAGTCATTGGTTAGACATCCCTTCAGAGTCTGCTCCATCTTTATCACTGCATATCTTGTATACAGTGTAAATTTGGGATCAAAAGTTTTATGGGCGGGTTGGTGCTCCCTTTCCCCTACTAGAAGTTCTACCTGGCAAGGAAGTGGCCACTTCAGTCTCCATGTCCCTATGATGCAAGTTGTCTCAGCTAGAGTCACTCCTATATCCTCCCAGGAACCTATCCTGTGGAAGGGTTCCAGTTTATCCCAGAAATGTCCCCCATTTTCCTTCTCTTCCCAGCTTTCTCACCTCTCACTCCTACTTTCCCCATATCTGATGGACAATTGTTTAGAGAACAATACTTACAGAAAAGTAAAAATTCTTTAGTGTTGATTTAGTTTTACGTTAGTAGACACTACAAGTTTTAAGATTTTTTATAGTTTTTCAACTATTAAAAAAATGAATTTCTCTGCCATTGTGTCAATGAAAAATAGTGCTTGTCAGCATAAAAAAGTACTCAGGGCACCAGAGTTCATGTGAAAGTCAGACCTCACTCGCCACTCAATTGTTAAGAAAATCTTGTCCATTGGCTAGATCTGAGTATGGGTTCAAAGTTTCCTACACGTATTGTCCTTGGCTGGTGCCATAGTTTGTGCAGGACCCCTGGGCCCAGATCCGCCCATCATAATGTTCTTCTTGTAGGTTTGTAGGACCCTCTGGATCCTTCTATTTCCTCATTCTCCCATGCTTCTCTCACCTAGAGTCCCAATAGGATGTCCTCCTCTCTGACCCACTTTCCTTGTGAGTAAAGACTTTCATGGGACATGCCCCTTGGGCTAATGTCCAGATATAAGTGAGTATATACCATTTGAGTCTTTCTACTTGTGTGTTTACTTATTCATTATGATCTTTTCTAGAACTCTGGTGCCCCATATTTGACCACATCCCCTAGATGGGGAAGCCTAGTGGCATTCAGAGAAAGGATAGCAGGCTACCAAGAAGAGAGTTTATAACCTATGAGCATATACAGGGAGAGGAGGTGCCCCTCAGTCACAGTCATAGGGGAGGGGAGTAAGAGAAAAATAGAAGAGAGAGAGGACTAGGAGGATACAAGGAATGGGATAAGTATTTAGATATAATATGAATAAATTAATAAAATAAATAAATATTATATGAATAAAACGTATACATTTTAAAAAATTACTTAGGATTATTCACTTCAGCATCATAATTTAGCTGTTTATTCTAGAAACCAAAGTACCATTCTATAGGATAATATGAACCTTTTCCCAAATGCTTTCTAATGAAATAGTATTTATCTGCAACACATGTCTTTCCTCTACTCCTTGGTTCTTACAAAACACAGAATACACACTGTCAATTTTGGTCTAGTGCTGGGGTTGGAAACCAAAGATTGGCGTATGCTAAACATGTGCTCTACTAATAAAACCAATGTCACTGTTTTCTTCTCTTTACAGCATCTAGCATAGCTCTAGATTTATTATACCTAGTCCAGTTTAATAGTATCTATGGTAAGCCTTGCTACATTGAGAAAAACTGTTAACAGATATTAATTCAGATTTCACCATTCTGACCTAAGGTGGAAAGAGAACTTTGTAAATGAGATTTTTGCTACTCTCTACTTACTGCTTCTCCAAAGTGACAGAAGCTTCTAAAATTTTTCACCACTAAATGAGTACAGTGTCACTAGATAATTCGAAGGCAGGCAGTATCAGTAATTATCACCACAATATACTTCATTCTACATGTCTAGGGGCTGACTTCTAGCTTCTCCTATACCCTGAATGATCTGCTCCAACATATTAGAACATTGAACTGCTTATCATCAATCTAAATCCAAAATAGCAAGGTATTTCTTCCTCAGAAGAAAACAATGGTGATTCTTGCCATATGATATATAAGTTGTAAGAAATGAAAAAAATCCATATGTAATACATGTTTACAACTCTCTATAAAAGGACCTTATGAAAGTGTGGAAATCAGAAGTGCTCGACCCAAGACTCCGTGTAAATCTTGGCAGAGTAGCTAGGATACTATGTGTCACATATTGCTAAGCAGTAAGTCTACTACACATCATAGAGCCAGAGCTGCACATGTTGTTTCCTTTGTACCTCTTGCAAAACATCTTCCTGTGGTCTCTGATGAACTGGGAGATGGAAGCCCACTGTTTCTTAACTCTCTGTTCTGCTTCCAGTTAATCTGCTCATCATCTCCATGTATTGCTTTCTTCATAGCTTTCCAAGTGTGCACTGACAAAAGGAGGCCTTTTGTTTTCTTCCTCTGGCACTACTGATGCTAGCCCTAGCCCTAGCTCACTGAATAAGCCATGTTCTTCTTCCTCAGCTTTCTGCCTCTCTCTGTCAGAGAAACCTGGGCCAGTCCCCTACACTGGCCATACCATTTCCTGGCTTCTGGATCCACACCATTTCATCATCCATCCTAATGCTACCCCACTTAAAGTTTACTTAAATAGCATAGAGGCTATCAATAGTGAGAGTAGAAACTGCATAGAAATTGTACTAGACATGATATGTATTTTTATGTAGTTCAAAGATTACAAGTTCTTAGTACTTCCTGTGTATTTGAATCAAAATGTGTTTATCTATGAACTATGTCCATTTCCTATCAAGACATGAGATATGGAACTACGGTAATGACAATGAATTTATTAAGTCTTTTTCTGTTGTTTTGAGACAGGGTCTTACTCTGTATGCCTACCTGGACTTGAACCTACACAAATATGCCTGCCTCTCCTTCTTAAGTGCTTTTATTAAAACATGCACCACAATGACATGTGCCATTAAGTATAAACATTCTAAAAAATAAGTCAAGATGCATTAATCAGAGACAGAAACATGTTTGTGTTAGTATCACAGGACAGTTTTGTAATGAATGAAAATAAATTTAAAAAGTGATGTAGTTTCTAAAAGTTAAAATAACTTATATCTGTGTAGAGCAAGTTGAAAAGACTACAATGCTCACGGATATAATAAAACTTAGTTGTTTACTTTGATATAATATTTGACTTAACTAAATAAAAGTTTTCTGTAGGTTTGATTAAATATATATATATATTCCTCTGAAAATTTGTATTTGTAAAATATTAAGAGCATAGCAAAGATTTACATCAATCAAAGAAACTTGCCAAAAGATTCATTTCTCTAGTCTTACTGAGTGATCTATTGCCAGAGAGGATAAAATACTTGACATTTAAATTATATTCAAAATGATTAGGAATATTTTATTTTATGGCTCATTAAAAAAAATATCTACCAATTAGTGAACAATAAGGTTTTTCTAAAAAGATATATCATGGTATGATTCGGACCATAGTACACTTTATATTTTCCACTAATATAAGTATTAGAATAAAATAAATATATTTCTCTCTATTTAGTTTTTGTAGTAATAAGATATGACTTTGACCTGCTAATCCTCTTTCTGACACCTCCTGAGTCTTGGAATTACAGGGATCTTCCACCATACCCCATGGTTTTATGCATGCAAGACAAATGTTATACTAACTGAGTGACATTCCCTGGCTTCTATTTCATATATTAATATTAAGGATATTTCTTCACTGAAGTTTCTTCTGACAGAATTTTTTTAGTAAATCATAAAGCTACTGAAACAACAGAAATGTCAGGCACATAATAGTCCTTGCCTTTAAGAGTTGTCTTGTATTTGTTAGAAACTTATCATTAATCACTTTTTATATTTTCTTCTAGAGACAGACAAATATGTTAATAGAAGGATACAGAGGGTCCTAGAAACCTGCAAGAAGAGCATTATGACTGGCAGATCTGGGCCCACGTGTCTTGTTCAAACTATGACACCAGCCAAGGACAATATGTGCAGTAAATTTTGAACCCCTACCCAGATCTAGCCAATAGACAGGACATTCTCCACAGTTGAGTGGAGAGTGGGGACTGACTTCCACATGAACTCTGGTGCCCCATATTTGACCATGCCCCCTGGGGAGAGGACATAGGGGAGGGGAGTAATGGGAAAATGGGAGGAAGGGAGGAATGGGAGGACACAAGGGATGGGTTAACAATTAAGATGTAATATGAATAAATTAATAAAATATATTAAAAAATAAAATAAAATAATGGCTTTAAGGGAGAGGGGTTATGAAAAATGTAGTATAAAATGTTAAGACATAACCTAGAAGAGGTAGACCTTCACTGAGAATTTTTAACTAAGTTATATTATGTGCTCTTTTAATTATGTTTCTATTTATTATATGATTCTAGTAGAGATAAAATTGTTAAAATGTATTAGCATAATAGTTACTACACAATGTTATAGGACAAGGTTTTTTTCTCCCTAGTTTATAATTTCATTGAACCAAAAAAGTGTTATTTTAGTTTCACTATCCTAATATTCCTATTTTATAGATACAAGATAACAATTATAAACTATTTATTAGTCTTTTCTTTGACAATTTTATACATATATATACATATACATATATAAATAAATTGTCTTTGTTAGTTTTTTCTGCCAACTCCCTCTATCTTAGAATAATCCTAGAGCAAGGAGAGCTATAACTGAGGAATGGTCTAGATCATACTGATGTAAATAGGTCTGTGCAGAAGGGCGGGGGTGTCTTGATTGCTATTTGATGTAGGAAGAGCTATCAGATTTTGGGAACCGGGATACAGGAAGTGGTGAGGGAGAGAGAGTCACAAACTTGGGAAACAGACTTAGGAGTCGAGCATGGAGAGCCGTTCTATGCTTATTGCACAACGACAAGCGTTTTTATATAGTCTTTGGACCAATGGGGAGTTGACACAAGCTCTGGGGCATCCAACCATACCACTGCTATGGGGAAGTACCAGGTCTGCCAACACCTGAGAGAACTTCCATGCAGAACGGGAAAACAGCCACTGCCCTGTTGTTGGGCCTACTTTGTGTCTCTACCAGTTTGCTGGGATCCTCCTTTAGTCTTACACAGTATGCAGGCAGACATGGGCACTCATGGAAGCCTCTCTCACTACCCAGTGGGCCCCACCCAGGAGCCACAGAACCCACAACCTATAGGAACATAATTAGAGTAATTCATAATAAATTATATAAAATCTAGTAATATCCAAAACTAATTGCTCCATAATAAATGCATATTAAAAGATAAATTTCAAATTAGAGTAATGGTTCATGGAAAAGATTATATATGTGTAATAAATTTGTAAATAAACTATGTATTTGTATATATAAGAGCCAATATTTTAAAAAGAATGTCACATAGCAGATTCTGTATGTTTTAAATCTTTGTAATGAGTAGTATATTTTGCAAAGGCCTTGTATTAATTTGCTTCGAGCTTTTGATAAAACACTGACTAATGCCCAATTAGGGACAATGGGGTTTTATTCATCTTGTAAGTTATAGTTGATCATCCTGGGAAGGAGGAGCTCAGGGCTGGAACCTGGTTGTAGGAATTGGTGCCGACATCATGGAAAATGCTTTTTACTGATTTACTCAAACTACCTTTGGTTATATAGTCTAGGATCATTTTCTCAGAGATAGCATTGCCCATGGTGAACCTTCCTCCAGCAAATAAAAATAAAAATAAATACACCACAGATAGGCCTACAGGCCTATCTTATGGTGCTAAATTCTCAATTAATATGACAAGTGAAGCAATCTAAGACAAGTCTCTTACTGCCATCCTTACAATTGTTTGATTTTAGTGCACATGAGGATCAAGTACAAGTTTTCTGAATTAACTGTTTATTATTTGACAAATTAGCTGATCTTCAGTTTAACTATAAGAAAAATGTTTTATTCTATCATAGTTTCCCTAGAACCATCTTAAACAAATTCACCCTTTACCTTGTAAATGCTGTACAAAAATATTTCAAGTGTATTGTATAGGGAACTAGAAGCAATAAGGCCATATTTTCATGGAATTTCATGTCAAATTAATAGAAGTTCCTAGGCAGAATGAACACAAATAAACTGCTTATAGGAAAGAATTATAAAAATATTAATGAGCAAGGGATATCAGATTTAAAATAATACACACCAATAATTTCCATTATTTAAAATAATGAAACAAGATCAAACTCAAGTTTGTTGTTAGAAATCAGGATAGCTTAGGGTAAAGAAGGTAGCCTTGGACAAGACAAGGATTGAGACTTTCTAAAATATTGCTGATGTTTTATAATCTAAGATTTGTTTGTATGAGTATGTTTACTTTGCAAAAACTCAAGATTTTTAGAGTATTCAATGTTTGAGGTTTTTCTAATGTATCTTGGTGCTAATTAATGCTTGCTCATTTTGTGCCCCAAAATGTTTGTAACCTTGCCTAAAAAATTATTCCTCTTTAACCAATAAAAATATAACAAACCTGGGTAGGGCAAATGGGATATGTGTGGCTAAGGTTCATGGGCTTTTTGGAGGGAGACTGGAAGAGGAGTTGGGACAGGAGAAGAAGAGCAGGAAGAAGGAAGGCCTGAGCCATGGTTTAAGTGAAAGAAACACATGCCTGCATGGATTGAGATTTGGCCCAGATGATGATAATTAAGAAGTAATTGGGATTATGGATGGGTGGTAGCTTGATAGAAATCATTAGAAGCAGGTGGGTTGGGATTGGGGAAGGGAATGGGATACCTGCCCCAATATGGGATAGAATTCAGGGGATTATATCTGCCCTGCCCCAGGTTAACTAAAGCTATTTGAAAATATAACAAATCTCTGTGTCTTCTTTGATTACTAGCAAGTTAGAAAATACTGTTGTGATAATATAAACCTAATAATACACATTATTAGGCCATGCTGCTAATTTAACCACAATAACTCAATATGTAAGTTTACTAAAATACAAAAAAACGATTACAATTTTAAACTTTGGGCTTTAAATGTAAAATCCTCCCAAGATTGTTTTATTTGATAATCTCATTTTTATTATAAAACTAGTACCTCATAGAATGGATACAGAAGAAGAATGTTTAAAATGAAATAATGTGCATATTCATATAGACTTCATATTCATTACCCACGGAAAATTTTTGATTTTTCTCTAAGATACACGAGGGATATTTTGTATTTTTTATGTTCATAGTATCACATTGTACCTGATAAAATAAATAATTTATAATTAATACATTAATGAATAAAGCATTTTTCCGCATTCATCTGCCCCAAGAGAGTGCCTCACCTGTAAGGCAGTATTCTCACAAGGTAAAAAATGACCTGAATTGGTTATCCTAGAAACACATGTCTCTTGCTCAGCTGGTCTCACCTTGGACAAACAATTTGAGGAAGGAAAGACTGCAGCAGAAAAATGTAGATGATGTGCTGTATTTATTTCCTGATTGCCAAGACCATCCTCACCACACGCACAAGATTCACAACCATCTTTTTTCCCTGGCATACTCCTGATCTTACTACAGGAAAAAGGTTGGCCTTTCCTTTGTGTGCTATTAAATAGTCAAGTCTGCTGAAGGTCAGGCACTTAGAAGTCTTTCCTGACTCCAGTCACTTTAAGATGCCTCAGAAGTCTAACATAACCAAGAAATTTTCTTTGAGTTGAGAAGATATCTTCATATGTCACCTATTTGTAGTCAATCATGTGAGTCACAATTCTACATTAATCCAGTTAATGTATGTGGAAAGAAATCATGCCATCAATATAGAAAGCACTGATTGTTGGCTATTACACTGGAAATATCAAATTAAGCTCTTCCTCTACTTTTTTGGTACAAATCTTCCCTTAGAAAGACTTGATTTTTAGTAAAATATCTTGATTTTAGTAAAATTTATTCACTATAAGTTGCCATGCCGAGGGAGGGAGAAATAGAGAGAAGACAAAAAATATGAATGAAATTTGAAATGTTTATTAGAGTGAAAGACTAGGAATTAGAGAGCCTCTGACAGGCAGACATAGGAAGAGGAACACAATGAGATAAAAAAGATGGTCAATTTCCAAGATGGCTGGTTTCTTGCTCATCTACCTGACCAGAGAAAAAATCTGGCAGCTTAAAATGATGGCTTGGCTAGCTTTTTATTTAACCAGTAGACAAGTCTGAGAAGTTCAAGCCTGGACAAGGATGTGTTTACTGCAAACCTGTGGACCCATCAGCCTCTTAAGTTCACCAGCCTTTTCAAAGACCCTTAAAAACCCTGTACCTCAAGGAGACTATAGGTTGCTTCCTGACCTATCTTTCTGCTTTGCAGAGGTTCTTTTTTATTTGGGTGCCTTGCTCTGTGTATGCATTTCCTTACAACCAACTGAAGCCTTTCACTACCAACTGATTTTGTGTGCTTCTGTCTGCTGTGTCTGAGAAGTCCTGATTCCTATCAAACAACCCACTCTCCCTACTGACCTATATTACTCAAAAAATTTCCTCCCTTTTACTTCTTTAGCTAGCATAGAAAGTGAAACAAATAAAGACCCCTAGAGTGTAATAAGAGGACAACGTAGAATATTTCACTTTCAAAAAGAAGTGGAAAAAATGTCAGGTTAAAAATACCAAGTGCATAACTTTCTTACCTCAGCACATAATGCTAAATTTATAGGTGTGTGGCAGGATACATAACTGTTAGAAAACACTTTGAAAGGAGTTTCTCAGCTAAGCTCTGTACTTTCCTATTCTAGTTTTCATCCCTGTTGACATATCTGAAATGTGTATTGAAAAGACATATTCAAATAAATGTTATCAAGTCTATGTTACATATATTGTGGTTCAAGTTCTAAGTGACAGAAACAAATTTATGCTGTGGGGTCTGATCAGGTTAAATGCAGCATTGTCATTTACTGAAGTAAAAGATAGCTGAAATGTTACTGAACTTGGGACATACAACGTGTGTTCCAACTCAGGTCAGGCCACTTGTTCTCAATAAACCAATTAAAAGAGCCAAATTAAAATAGAATTTAGGTGACACAGAGATCATTAACCCCAGCCCTCAGGGAGCAGAGGAAGGCAGGTTGTTGTGAGTTTGAGGCCAGCCTGGACTACAAAGCAAGTCCAGGATAGTTAGGAATGTTACACAGAAAAACTTTGTACCCAAAGCAAAACAAAACAAGCAAACAAACAAACAAAAAGCAGAAAGAAAGAAAGTCATATACCTAGGGGTGAGAAATGGGGAGAAAATGGGAGGGAGGGAGGAATGGGAGGCTACTAGTGATGGGATTACAATTGAGTTGTATTCTGAATAAATTAAATAAAAAAGAAAGAAAAAAGAATGTATTTCTGATAGAACAATTAAAAAAGAAAGAAAGAGAAAAAACAATAGAAAAAAAAAGAGTCTATTTTAATGTGGTCATATTAGGAAGACAGGCAAAAATATCCAAGAAACTCACTGGGATCCTGAAGTTAGATTAAAGCTTAAACAGAAAAATATTTCATACTATCCACACTTTGACAGAGTCCTTTCCTTCTCTGAGCATGAATTTACTGGGAAAATTCCAATTTCTATATTTTCCTTTGTTTAAATCATTTGCTAGTCAGGCTGAGAGAAAGAAGTGACTCTTGAAAATATCTTCTGCCATGCCTGCTACACAATGAAAACTTTGTATTTTTCATGTTGGGCCTGGCATGATTGTTCATTAGGTATTCCAAATGTACTCCAATGGTAAAAATTTGCACCAATTACAAACTGTATTTGGTGAGGTCACAGATGTCTTTGTAACTGTACTTATTGAATTCACAGAGATATTTGTACAATGTATGAGACCAGAACAAACCTGTAATTTAAAAATGTCATATATTAAATATAAAACAATCAGCCTTGAACATAGGAACATATGAGTAAGATCAAAGGGAATCTGTGTGTATGTGAGTTTGTGTGTGTGTATGTGAGCGTGTGTGTACATATAACAATACTAATCAAAGGAGAGGTCTTGAATTTGAGAGGATGGGACATAAAAGGATATCATCAAAAGAGAAGGAGGGCCAGGATTGATATAGATGTAGTACAGTTCTCCAAACAAAATTATAAAACAAAAATGATTGAATTTATTTTCTTATATATAGACATATATAATTTTATCTTTTTATTGTACAGTTGGGACAAACACACACACAAACACAGGTTTACTTTGATTTCTTATTTTAAATGCTTTTTTATTGTTTGAAAATCATATATTTGTATATAATACCTTTTGATTGAATCCATTCTTTGCCCCCTCCCTTCCAGCTTCTTGCCTATTTACTTTGCACTTTTCCCTCCCAACTTTAGGCAGTCTATCTTTCTTTTTTAACCCATTAAGTCCACTAAATGCTGCCAGTATAAACATGGGAATGTGTTCATCTACTAGAGCATGGGCAGTCTATCAGCAGCCATACACTTAAAGAAAATTGGTTTGTTGCCTGTGTGTTTTTTACTGAGAGATTCTTGGAGGTAAGGTTGTCCTTGAACTTTCATGTAGAGAAAGATAACTTTCAAACCCTGATATTCCTTCATTTGTTATTGTCAAGATTTCTTGATTGGGTTCCCTTTCACTACCAAATAGAGAATTTAAAGGGAAAATATAAAGCGCAACAGGTAGGAGCAGAACAATTCTTATAGCAGATATAATCATACAGTGAAGAAAGGCTTTTATTAGAAGTGAACTCACACACACACACACACACACACACACTTGAAACTACACAGAGAGAAAGAATGTCTATGAAGCAGAGGAGAAACTGAAGTCTGGTCTTTGAGGTTTTTTGGGGGGTCTTCCTTATGTAAATTAAGGTTGGTCAGTTTGAAGCTAAAAAGGGAGGCTGATATGCCCACAACTTTGGAATAAATATGTCAGCATCTGGCCTTTAACTTGCTGGGTTTGCTTGCCAGAAGAAGGGTAATACCACCTGAAGTCCACCAGGCCTTCGTATTTAATTTACAGGCTTTAGTCTCAGATCTGGTGGTGAGAATAAAATCACCTTTCTTGTTAGCCATCTTTACTAACTAGCTGAGTCCCTTTCCCTAACAGGGTTCTCTATCTAGAGTTTAAATCCTCACTTTCACTTCTACTTCTCAAAGTGTTGGGGTTGCAGGCTTGGTTCACCACACATAGCCTCAGTTTCAAACTTATAAAAATTAATTATTATGTTTTCTCTCTGTTTTTATTCATCATAATGGCCTCATACTGTAACAGCAAAATAGCATGTAATTTTCCAGTAACATCTTCCGAAATACTTGGAAATTTCTTTAAATCAGCTTGGGCAAAACTATTTTTAGCAAAACAACCACTCAACCAACAAAAGAAAATCCTTACTAATAAAAATTACTTGTTCAATTATATAATTAAATGCAACAGTGTCATTGTGAGATGGTGTCTAAATAATATATATATATATATATATATATATGTGTGTGTGCATATTGATATATTTATCTCTGTCTTTAAAATATGTGAGTAATTGTCTTGAATAAAATATAGATACATATTTTTATCAAAGCACAAAACATAAAATATTTAGTTTCTATAACTGATATTTAACATAACTAGTTATCAGATAATTATTTGATGTTTAGGAATATATCAAGATTTAAGAAAACAGGGATTATAATGCATGCTTATAATCACAGGATCTGGCAAGTAGAAATAGAAAGATCAGGATTTCAAAGACAACGTGTTTGACATATGTAGTTCAATACCTGCCTATGTAATCACCTATGTAATATTTTACGTCAATTAAATCTACAAAGGAAAAGAAAAAGAAACAGACACAAATTATCAATGGTCATTTCTATGAAGATGTTATCTACTGACTTGAATCCAACATTAGCATCAATTTTAATATTGCTAATCCTGTATTGTTGTAGAAACGCAGGACATTTTATTTCCAAAGATGTTCTCTATAAAGCCTAGATCTGCCCAAGTAGAATGTCAAAACTTCCATTCACATTTTAGCACTGTAGTTACATCAAGCTTTGCTCTCACTATAATTACTTAGAAGAAAATTAGTACCATAAAGTCTTTCATTTATCATCCTATGGTGTTCTCATTTTTGATCCAGCTTTTATGAGCTTGCATTCAGTTAGAAGTATATTATTACTCATTTATAAGTAGCCAACAAAATAGTAAATTATATATTTGAAAGCCCTGCTGGCTGACATTGTTAAAGTTCACTGGACACTTTTTTTTTTCCTGTAGCGGGAATGTGCTGCCAGCACTCAAAGCCTACAATCTGATCCCCATTTCTACTTTGTTAAGAGGTAACTGAAATGAGCGCTCATGAATATTTCATAGCTAGGTGGGCCATACTCTGACACTGTCATTTTGTAGTCATTTGTCCTACATCTAAAAGGCATCTTATAATCCAGCAGGTGTAGTACAATAGTTATACTAAGCATGGTTAGATCTCACTGTCTTCACAAAAATAACTGGTATTCAAAATCTTCAAGTCTGTCTATTTTACTCCATATATATTGTGGTAGGCAGCATTGAACATGTGATAATATGCTTATAATCAGATCAACATTAATTTTAGGTTTTCCTGATCAATACAGAACAAGAGAAACACACCCACCCACCAACTTAAACACTACATAACACAAGGTTTCCTGCAAATATGAAACATGAAAAATGTTTATGATGATATGAAGTACAAGGAAAGGAAGAGGCACTTGACAAATGCAACTTAACAAGGTGCAGTGTAATAGTAACTTAGAGAAACGTGGTCAAGGCCTGCGGATTTATATTCCTTTCTGTGTCTCTGAATGCCACTTTCCAATCAGATATGGGCAGGAGCCCTCTCAAGTAATATTGTCAGCAAGTCACATCATGGGAGCTCTGGAGGTAGTGTTTTCTGAACATGACCATAGTGATGCATGATCAAGAGCAAGTGAAACCACTCATTGGCAGATATTTAAATAGAGTTAGACATTGCCTAAGGCATATGAAAATAACTATAAAATATACAAGTTATATGAGGCATAAAAATGATTTCAAAAAAATTCTTATTGTCACAGTGATTGATTGGTTTTAAATATGTCAATAAAAAAACAAAGCTTTCACCTTAAAGGACCTAAAAGATTGTTTATTCTGGTGCCATTTTGAGTGGCCACAGTGGAGGAACACAGATTTATCTTAATCTGCATTCTATTGCTCCAATTTAGAAGCAGTGTTGTGAAGTTTTATTCTCTTACTGAACCAAAAAAAATTCATATCAAGGAAATTGAAAATATACTGGTGTATACACCAGAGAGGCAGTAAAAGCAAAATGGAGGAGCTTTTCTCCAGGCCTAAGGTGATAATCTGATTACATTCTTTTTTTTTTTTTTTCTTTTTTTTTTTTTTTTTTTTTTTTTTTTTTTATTAATTTATTCTTGTTACATCTCAATGTTTATCCCATCCCTTGTATCCTCCCATTCCTTCCCCCCCCCCATTTTCCCATTATTCCCCTCCCCTATGACTGTTCCTGAGGGGGATTACCTCCCCCTATATATTCTCATAGGGTATCAAGTCTCTTCTTGGCTACTTGCTGTCCTTCCTCTGAGTGCCACCAGGTCTCCCCCTCCAGGGGACATGGTCAAATGTGAGGCACCAGAGTACGTGAGAAAGTCATATCACACTCTCCACTCAACTGTGGAGAATATTCTGACCATTGGCTAGATCTGGGAAGGGGTTTAAAGTTTACCTCCTGTATTGTCCTTGGCTGGTGCCTTAGTTTGAGCGGGACCCCTGGGCCCAAATCTGCCTATCATATTGTTCTACTTGTAGATTTCTAGGACCCTCTGGATCCTTTTATTTTGCTGTTCTCCCATGCGTCTCTCATTTAGAGTCCCAATAGGATGCCTTCCTCTCTGTCCCAGTTTCCTGGTAAGTGAAGGCTTTCGTGGGACATGCCCCTTGGGCTAGTATGCAGATATAAGTGAATATATACAATTTGATTCTTTCTGCTTCTGGGTTAACTCACTCATTATAATCATTTCTAGCTCAATCCATTTATCCACAAATTTCGGGAATTCCTTGTTTTCATTCTTAGCTTTTGGGTAGGTAGAAGATAGTGGTTTGCTAACTTAATAGATTCCAGAGGGTTTTTAAAATTCTATTAATCATGAGATGTTAGTTCTAATACAGAGAATTCCAAGACATGGCTGTCCTATAGGCTTAACCTGGCCCAAGATAAGATAATTAGGCTCTGGAACTGCAACATTCCAACAATGCCACACCAGAGCAATTTTAATTAGACAATCAGTCTTTGCAGACACAGACACATTCCATGAAGTTTTTTTTTTAATTTTTATTTAATTAATTTATTCAGATTACAACTCAATTGTTATCTTCCCATTCCTCACTCTCTCCCGCTTTCACCCTATTCCCTTCCCCTAGGTTTATGACCGAGGAGGACCTCCTCACCCACTATATGGTCATAGGCTATAACTAATAGTCCTTCTTTTACTTCCATGTCCTTGTATTTTTGTTTTTCCCTTACATTCCACATATGAGAGAAAATACATTTTGTGGTTAATTTGATGAAGCTGTCAGATTTAATCAATCTGTGCTGGTATGGCAAGACCTCAGCTCTTAAGTGATACTATGTGTCCTTGACATAGAGTTGTCTGTCACAGCAACCACCCTATCTCTTATTAGGCACAAAATTAGTCTCTTTTCATCTTATTTGGAACAATGGCTTCTTTGATGTGATGCAGATACCGTTTTCTCTCTCTCGTTCTTTCTGTAGCTTGGTTTGTCTTACACTTCCCACCCAAGTGAACTTGTGTCTGCGAATTGATTTCCATTCCTAACCATTTTTCTGTGCCAAATCTACTGCCCTGTGTCATTGCTTACATATTCACAAGAAGAAAGGAAGGAAGTATTTGTGGTTTGGAGATGCCCAAAAAAAATGTCTTCTCTTCCTCCCAGCTGAAACTTGTATTACATTTCTTCCCTAGGGCACCATTTCTCAAGCTAAAAAAATAGCAAGATTCCCCCATTTAATGCCAGTTTGCTTTGCAAAACACAAACCTCCCATATTACACTAAGCTTTTGCAAGGTACCTGGTGGGTCTTAGCATCTTACTGATGCTTTCTATCAAACTTTTGTTAACACTGCCAGTGAGACAAATCTTTCCTAAGGTTTTTTTCTAGCACTCCAAGTAAGGGTCCATTGTTTCTTTTACAAATCTAAAATTCAATAGCGCTAGACTTTATCAGTTCTCTGCCTACTGTTTATTGATAGCCTCTCTTGATTTTTTATGCCAATCATCTTCTCTTTTTCTTTTTTAAAATTATTTTATTCAGATTACATCTCAATTTTTATGCAGTCACTTGTATCTTCAAGTTTCTTCCTTACTCCCTCTTTCACACTATTCCCTTCCCCTAGGTCTATGACTGAGGGGAGCCTCCCCCCCCCACTAAATGGTCATAGGTTTTCAAGTCTCATTTTGGAAGCCTACTTATCCTTTCTCTGGGTGCCACCAGAACTCCCCACCAAGGGGAAGTGGTCAAATAGGGGGCACCAGAGTCCATGTCAGAGTCAGTCTTCACTCTCCACACAGCTGTGGAGAATGTCCTGTCCATTGGCTAGATCTGAGTAGGGGTTCAATGTTTACTGCTTGTATTGTCCTTGGTTACTGCAGTAGTTTAAGTAGACCCCTATGGGTCCAGAACCGCCTGTCATGATGTTCTTCTTGTGGGTTTTTAGGATGCTCTTTGTCCTTCTTCTTCCCCCATTATCCCAAACTTCTTTCCACATAGAGTCCCAATAGAAAGTCCTCGCATATATCCCAATCACCTGGTAAGTGAAGACATTCATGGGACATGCTTTTTGGGCTAGTGTTCAGTTACAAGTGAGTATATACCTTGTGAGTCTTTCTGCTTCTGAGTTAACTCACTCAGTATGATCTTTTCTAGTTCTATACATTTGTCAGCAAATTTCAGGATTTCCTTGTTTTTAATAGCTGAGTAGTATTCTACAGAGTAAATGTACCATAGTTTCTTTATCCATTCTTCTACTGAGGGGCACTTAGGCTGCTTCCATGTTCTGGCTATTATGAATAAGGCTGCTATGAACATGATTGAGCATATGCCCTTGTGTGCTGGAGCATCTTCTGGGTATTTCCAAGGAGTGTAATAGCTGGGTCTTGAGGTAGCCCTATTCCCAGTTTTCTGAGAAAGTGCCAGATTGATTTCCAGAATGGTTGTACAAGTTTGCACTCCCAACAGCAATGATTGAGGGTTCACCTTTCTCCACATCCTCCATCTACTGCACTCACTACATTGCTTCACATATAGGGAGATGATTGTCAGTGCTACTGTCTCTAATCTACCATCTTTCTTCTTCCTGGACATAAACTATTTTTTAACTGACTTTGTTAAACATCTCAGCTTATTCATACTAATATTGTTTGAAGTATGTTAGTGGAAATAAAACAAATGAGATATTTATTTTAACTGTTTTAAATTGTCAGAAATATACACATGTGCTTTGAAAAGATATATTAGAATGTTGGAAAGTTAATGACCATAATACATATAAAATCCATTGAATGTAAATTCACTTTTGTGTCAATTGCATCTGATCTTCTCAGGTAAGGAAAAGATGATGTTTTCCATTTTTAATTCATAAATGAAAGCAAATATAACTTACTTTTATACAATATCAACTGTTAATATCTATTACCAAAGTTTTACTGTCAAATAAAGAAAGAATAGAGATTTTTAGTAAAATAATTTTAAAAAACTTAAAGAATTGACATTTCCTATATCTTTGTACTACTTTTTTCCACTACAGATTGACATTATGTTCTAGATTTTAGTTATTGAGTTTGAAAACTGAAAGTGTAATTTATATTTAAAGAGACCTTCTTTTACAACATTAAAGTTTTAGTATTTATTTCCTCTAATTAATTCAATTATCATAATGTACCAGACAAAAATATAACCATCTTAAAAATAATACATTCAATAGAAATAATTAATATGCAATTTTACTGGCTATGTAAATATGAGAGATGGTTCATTGCAATTTTAAGAAATAATTTTTTAAAACCATGTTGGAGATTACAGTTTAAATTTAACAACTCACATAGTTTTAATATTTTGTTTTTATTGCAATAATAGTTTCTTAACTGGGGTGATATAAAAACTTTTTCCCAAATTGTATCTGTACTTATATAACATTTAAAAATATTAAAATATGTTTTAATATCTCACCATAACATAAAATTTTGAAATTAAAAATGCAAACATTTGACAATCAGGGGAAGATGTTCATTGCATTATTAGTACTATACTTTTAGTTGTAAAGTCTAAATATAGTTTTTACACAGAAATATACCTCTTATAGTGCTATGCAACTTCAAGAAATATAATTTTAATCTTCCTAAAGCAAAAATAAAGTTGAATATATGTATGTATATATATATTCAGTTTTATATATACAGTCTACTAATTTAATTTAGTTGGTTTACCTAATTGCTTGATTTTTCTGTTATATTGCCAATTTGTAAAGCATGCATACTAGTTCAAAAAAATTTTTTAGTCTAATAATTCTATACAGCATTGTATAGCAATGCCAAGGATAATGTGAAGAAAATTAATTGTTGTCTTTGCTTCAAGGATTAAAGTTTAGTTTGACTACTTGTTTTAACTTTAAAGTAACTTTCTTAATAACTGTTTGGTTGATCCAGTAAACAGAATAATTATTATCAAGGGATACTCATAACTAAATAATACTAACAAAATGAAAACAACAGCAAAAACCTGTAAATATATCATCTAATTCACTTAAATGGATTTTCTTTACTTGGAGGTCTCTTTTGTTTTAATGTCACCAAATGTAATTGTTTGACAGTGTTTTTATCTTTACATTCTATGATTCTGAAATTTATTAGCTTATCAATTGTATGGTTACCCAGTTAGGAAATTCTATTATTAATGAAATTCATGCAAACCTTTCTGAAAGTATAGTTTTTAAGAGTAATCAGATATTTCAGAATGATGATGTATATTGCCTATATATTGCTGGCGTGATTCTAATTGGCATTGCAATTTTATGTCTTATTCTGCAAAATATATAGTTGTACTGTATTTCAAATTGAGATAGTCACTGCAATATTAATTTAGTTTATTTTTGAAACTAAAAAATGCTGGTTAATATCATGTAATCAATAAGGCCTATCTTCACAAACATAAAAACCACATTTCCACTTCATTCTGCCATTCACAAGCTCCCCTGCTGTGCTATATAAATGTAACTACCAGTTGTTGCCTTCTCTCAACTATTTAATAGACCTGGCTTTTATGTGTGGGCTATTAAATATACAAGCTCAAAACTGATTAAAAACCTAAATGTAAATCCTGAAAATATAAAACTAACAGAAAAAACATAGAAAAATATTTAAAATTTTAGCGAGTAAAGATGCTTTTCCAAAAGCATAGGTAATGAAAGCTAATCACATTTGATGACAACAATTAAGACATGTTTTTATGCTAAATGGAAAAAAATCAACAATGGAGAAAACAAAACCTTGAAAAAGCAAAAGAATTGTTTAAATTCATTATAAAAAGCTCAAAAAATTAATTAAAAACTGATTTAAAATGGGAAATATATCAAATAAGCATTTCCCCAAAAATATATGAAAGAGTAAGTATATAACAATGTTAAATATCAAATAAACACATAAAAATGCCTATGAGCTTTCAACTCAAACTATTATAAATGCATCCTAGTTTGGATTTTATTGCTGAGATAAAGAGTATTAGCAAAAGCAACTTATGGAAAAAGAAGTTTTTGGCTTATCTTTATAGATGGATAAGAGTTCATCATGGCTCAGAAGAATGGCATCAAGTGTCAGGCATGTTGGACAAAGCAGAAAGACATGAGCTCATATCTTCCCTGGCAAGCACAAAGCAGAAGGTGCATATTGAGTCAGACTGTAAACATTCAGAGATGGCCCTTAGAAACATACTTCTCCAACAAGGCCACACTTCCTAAATCTCATCAAACATTACCACAGCTGAGGACCAAGTGACCCAATACAGCAACCTATCCAGCATATCTCATTTAAGCCATCATAAAATGTTAGTACCAAAAAGTTTCATGTCATATCAAATTTCCATAGTAAATAGTATAGAGGATCCTACAAAATTCATAAATTATATTATCATTAGGTGATATTCTAATTTTTTATTATTTGTTATACATTCAAAGGAAATTAAACTAGTATGATGAATGAGTATTTGCATTCTTTTCTTTATTTCAACCTAGATTCCTATAAAATACTAAGCTGGTAAAGTATATGGAACATGTACAGAATAGGATGCTATCTAGAAATAGTAAATGAATCAAATGGAATCATTTGCAGTATAGATAGACCTAGGGACCACTATATTTAGTTAACTAAGCCAAGCATCTAAATAGGTTGATCATATAGAAATTGAGGTAGAATGCTAATAACCAGACACAGAAGAGATATGATAGTGAGAGAACTGAGAGATGTTGGCAAATGGTAATTATGTTACATTACTGTAGAATCAGAACATCAGTTGGTATCACTGAACAATAGGTGAGTATAGACAATAATATTGATTTTTACATTTCTAGAATTTAGGAGAAATATTTTGAAAATTTTTCCAAAGGAAAATGAAGTTTTGGAAAATGTAAACATATTTATCCTTATTTAACTGCCCTTCAATATATACAGGATATTATTATATTCCCCTATTACTACATACAACTTTAATGATTTTATGCATCAGTTAAAAATAGCAATATAAATTCACAAAAAATGTGCAGCTGTGTGATAAAACTATTTTGACATTCTTTTCCCAGTAGAATGTTAAATTCAATATGTTGAGCTTCTTATTTCTGAGTAATTTCCCAACAGACAACACTTGTATCTCTTCTCACTTTTGTTACTATTAAACTGTGTGTGTGTTTAAATTATTTTCTGGTTTGATGCCTCAATATCTTGTACCCTGTAACATATCATAATAATATTTCTCTTAGGAGATTTGTCTGCCTTTATTTTGTTGAGCTATAGTTTGGTGAAAGAAGAAATAAACTTGTTTGGGGTCAATATTTGCATGAAATACTTTCTTCAGTATACCCTAAGAACATGATGGAAATGGCACATACATGTTCAATTTGAAATGGAATTATTTAAGGGTTCTTTCTTTTGTCTTTCTAATTTACAAAGTCAAATTTCAGAATTGTTTCCCTTTTCAGAACTCCATTGGGCACACATAGGTAGGTGATATTTTAGTTTTCTTGTAATGTTAAATTCCTGATTAGTAATGAGATAATTATCTTTATATGTTACAATTTGCAGATTTTTATTTTCAATGAAATGTCTATTTGCATAGTTCTAATTGGGTTATTTTAATGGATGTTATTTTTTTGTGCATAGTTCTTAATATATTATTGGCTTCGGTGTTGAAAACACCACTCCTGGGCATATGAGATGGCTCAGCACCATGCCTGAGTTTGATCTCCAGGTCCTATATGGTAGAAGGAGAGAACCAACTGTACAATTTGCTCTCTGACCTCACACGTGGTGTGGTAGGCAACCGGCCACACATCAACATAAACAGATAAATAAATGTAATAAAGCTTGAAAAAAAATCAACTCATATAAAAGAAAAGCTATTCTAATGCATAACATTATTTCTTCTCTTTTACGTTTTTACCCTTTTCTACAGTTACTAATGAGTACAGATCATATATAAAGAAAATAATACAATTTTATCTAACATTTAAAATATATTTCTATAAGATAAATTTGTGAATATAGAATCAAAACCAACTTATCTATTTCAAAATTTTCCTCAAACTATGTCATATTGATTGCTTACTTTTGTTTAGAACTTTGAAATTTATTTGATCACAAATTATGATACTTTTTAAATGGTTTACTTGTTTCTTGTTCTTTTGTTAAATTTTGTGAGGTGTTTCCCTGTCAACACACACAACTATAGTTTCTTTTCATATGTCACATATTGCATGTAATACACACATTACAATGGACTGCATATTTACTCCTCATTCTACTTTTTCTATATTTGGTAGATATTTAAGATTGCTTACTGCTTACGACTATTATTAAACATAGGTTTAAAATGTTTTTTTTGTTTGTTTTGTTTTTGTTTGTTTGTTTTTTGTTTTTTGTTTTTGTTTTTTCTTTCTTTTTTTTTTTTTTTTTTTTTTTTAGTTTTTTTTTTTTTTTTAGTTTTTCAAGACAGGGTTTCTCTGTGTAATAGCCCTGGCTGTCCTGGACTCGTTTTGTAGACAAGGCAGGCCTCAAACTTACAGAGATCCACCTGTCTCTGCCTCCTGAGTGCTGGGATTAAAGGCAGGTTCCACCACCACCCGGCATTAAAGTGCTTATTTTTAAATTTTATTTATTGTTCTCTCATATCTTACACGCAGTCTAAAGTTTCTCCTCCCTTCTCTCCTCCCCGTCTTTTCCTGCCCAGCCTTGCCTCTCTTCCTCTCTTTCCCTCAGAAAAAAAGCAATTTTCCACAGAGTTCTTTTTCCATAGAGAAAATTTTAAAGTTCTAACTTCTTAAAATCTTTTTATTTTGCCTAATAAGCCCATATTCATGCTTCCGGGTTTGTTTTTCATTGTTCCTACTGGCACTCACTACTGAGCATTATTGACTATTGTGTTCATTTTTAAGATTTTAAATTTAGTTATATAATACCTAAATTTTTATGTTGTATGGAATATCTGCACATTTGTGTGCAGGTGCACTGTATCATGCAGAATACACATGAAGAAGTCAAATGCAAACAACATGTTCTTATTCTTCTCCACCTTATTATTTGAATGTGGATCTCAGACAGAATTTGCAGTTCACCATTTAGCTTGAGTGACTGTCTGGTAAGATTCCTGTATCTGCCTCTCTCTATGCTCAGGTGCTTGGATTACAGAGTGTGCTTAAATCCTCATATTCTGCATAATGTTGTTGATGCCAACTCAAGTGTAATGCTTGAATATTAAGCATTTTACCCAGTGAACTACCTTTGTAGCTTGTCACACCATTTTGAAGGATACATTTAATGAATATATATGAAGTACTATTAATTCTGTATCTGTTTCCTAAGAATAGAGTACTGCAATGTACAAATGTGCTACTGTGTCTCTGTCTATGAATCATTTGGTGGATACTTAAACTGACTAATGTAAATAGTGCAACAATTGACATGGGAGTGCAGGTATCTCTTAGACATACTGAATACATTATTTTTGCTTTATTTCTATGAGTGGAGTTGCTGGATTTTGTATCAACATTAGGTTTTTTATGGAATCAAAACATTGTTGTCAAATGAAGTACCATGATGCCTATGATACTTTATCCCCAAGTTTGTGGAGGGTTGACACCTGTTGTGCTTCCAGAGAATGGAACAAGGATGGCAGAGATAGTCTTTGTCATCTGACACAACACGTTTCCAGTCTGAAAGTATTGGCCTGACAATAAGGGCTTATTAAACACTTTTCTACTCCTGTTATAAAAATACCCTGACAAGGAAAATATTAGGACAAGAGGATTTGTTTTGGCTTATAGTTCCAGAATGCATACAATATACCATAATGCAGGAACCTGAAGCTGAAGTGGTCAGTATTTAGAGACTATGTACATTTCATCAGTACCCCAAAAGCAGAGAGCAAACTGGAATTGAAGCAAGGCTATAAGCACTGAAACCTCCTCACAGTGACATACTTACTCTAGAAATGTAGTACCTCCTAAAAGTTTCATAAACTACCCAAATAGCACCACTGAATAAGGGCCACATAATCAAATTTATGAGCTCCTGTGGTACATTCTCATTCAAAACACCATAAGGAGTGTCTTAGTCTTTGTAGCAGCGAAGAGGTACCATGACGAAGGCAACTCTCATAAAAGAAAGTGCTTAATTGAGAGATTGCTTAGAGTTTCAGAATTTTTGCTCATTATTGTCATTGTAGAGCCACGAGGTGCTAGAGCAATAGTTGAGAGGTACATCTTCATGCATAGTCCCTAGAAAGAAGGGAGAGCCTGGGCCTGGCATGGGCATTTGAAACCTCAAACCCTGCCTCCAGTAACACATTTCCTCCAATAAGACCATACAATCGGAATCCTTCTAATGGTTTAAAAAATTCCACTAAGGATTCAAATACATCTATCTACCTATGGGGGTCATTCTTATTAAAACCACCACATTCTATTTCACGTAGAATTGTAGCCATGTAATAATGCAAAAATACATTCAGTACAACTTCAAAATTCCCCAAGGTCTTTTAGTCTCAACACTGTTTAAAAGCTTATCATCTCTCCTGAAACTACAGGCAATCTTTTAATTGTAACTCTATATAGTGGATGTAAACATGTTTTTGTTTTGATCTTTCAAGTAATTCTTTCTAGGAGTATCTCAAAAAAGAGTGATGAATAGCCAAACAATAAGAAACAATGCCAAAACCAAAAAGCCAAAAAAAGTCAAGCCTCTTCTTTTGGGATATATTATATATATAGGTGTGTGTGTGTGTGTGTGTGTGTGTGTGTGTGTGTGTGTGTGTGTGTGTGTGTGTGTATCCTTTCAGAGTCCATACTAGGATGTTTATCAGTTGGCAAAGACCATGTCCCCACAAGAGGTGGTTATACTTCTAGTGGCCAAATGTCACTTGCTTTCTCACAAGTCTGTTTCCAGTGGAAAAACATTGCACACCTTCACACAAGTCTGTTTTACATCCCATACTTGGGATTAAAAAAAAAAACTATGTTTATCTCCACCACACCCCTATAAAATCAAAAGCAAAAAGCAAATCATAAGTCTGATATGTAGTTGTACAGAATATACATTACTACTCCAAAAGGGAGGAAAGAGAATACAGCAAACAAGAAAATACCAGACCAAATCAAAAAATAAACCAGCTTGGCAAAATAAAAATTATGCTACTCTACGTCTGAAGTTAATTCCATCTTCAGATTTCCAAATCATTTCAGCCTTGTTAACTTATGATACTTATCTCTCTTAACTGGTTCCACATCTGGGAAGTAGCTTTTCTTGGCTGGTATTCCACTACTCCAGCATCTCCAAAATTTTGGGTTCTTCATCAAAACCAGGCTTCACCTTAAAAGCTTCAAGCTATGATGCTCTGGGCCTCCACAGACAGAAACCCTGTGACAAGCCTGGTCTAACCAGCTTTTCCTTAGCCACAAGAGAAAGATTCCATAATTCATTTCTTTTACACACACACACACACACACACACACACACACACACACACACACACACACACACACACATTAACATGAAACCTGGAACCATGTATTTAGCCAAAGCTGCCAAGTTCTTCTGCTTGCAGGATCTGGGACTTGGACTCCTTGCTTTATTTTCATCAGATTACATTCTTTGTTGTTTTCCTTCATTGTTTAAGATATTTTAAAATTCTTTTTCACAAGTTGGAAATGCAGCTGGATGATTCTTGCCCTGAATTAAACTCTCCATTTATTTCATTTAGTATCAAGCATTTCTTTGAACTTTTTTATTACAATTTTTTATTAACTTATTCTTGTTACATCTCAATGCTTATCCCACCCCCTTGTATCCTCCCATTCTTCCCTCCCCCCCATTTTCCCCTTATTCCCCTCCCGTATGACTGTTCCTGAGGGGGACTACCTCCCCCTGTATATGCTTATAGGATATCAAGTCTCTTCTTGGTAACCTGCTATCCTTCCTCTGAGTGCCACTAGGTCTCCCCCTCCAGGGGACATGGTCAAATCTGAGGCACCAGAGTTCATGTGAAAGTCATACCCCACTCTCCACTCAACTGTGGAGAATGTTCTGTCCATTGGCTAGATCTGGGTAGGGGTTTAAAGTTTACCGCCTGTATTGTCCTTGGCTGGTGCCTTAGTTTGAGTGGGAACCATGGGCCAAAATCTGTCTTTTATAATGTTCTACTTGTAGGTTTCTAGGACCCTCTGGATCCTTCTACTTTGCTATTCTCCCATGGTTCTCTCATCTAGAGTCACAATCGGATGTCTTCCCCTCTGTCCCAGTTTCCTGGTAAGTGAAGGCTTTTGCGAACTTTTTAATCACCTTAAGTAAAAGATTTAGTTCCAACATTACCTTTCCTAATGCTCCTTTTTATTTTATTTCTAAATTTTGTTTTTTGGGTTTTTTCCTTCTTCTTGTTCAAGTTGGTGTTTTTTATTATAGATCTGCACAACAATGAATACTCATAATGATGTGACACAGCTATACTGGACATCTCCTGTGCTGAAGTCAGTAGTCCAAATCTCTTTCAACCTAGCCCCATACAGATTTCTAGGACAAGTGCAAAAAGCAGCCACATTCTTTGCCAAAATATCACAAGAATGGTCTCTTGTTCACTTACTAATACTCTTCTTCAGCTTTGGCTTTATAATTTGTATCACTCTCACCACTGCTGTCTTCCATGCTCTTATAAGAATGGTCCACTAGAATGAAACTCCATTTAAGGCATTCAACCACTTTTCTAATCTAAAGTACCAAAGTCTCCCATATTCCTAAAACAAACAGCACTGTCCAGCCTGTCACAACAATACCTTAGTTCCTGTCACCAACTTCTTAGTCACTGTTCTATTGTTGTGAAGAGACACTATGACTAAAACATTTCTTAGTAATGAAAGCATTTAATTGGAGGCTTGCTTACAGTTTTAGATATTTGGCCCGTTATCATCATGGTAGGTAGTATAGTGGCAGGCAGACACTGGAGCAGTAACCAAGAGCTACATCTAAATGCATAGTCAGCATGAAAGAAGAGAGAAACTGGGCCTGGCAGAGACTATTGAAACCTCAAAATCTACCTCCAGAGAAATACTTCCTCCAATAAGGCCAAACCTCCTAATAATTTTAATTTTTTCAAAGAGTTCCACTCCCTGGTGACTAAACATTCAAAATATGAGCCTGTGGGCATCATCATAACATAAAAAAAGTTAGATGCCTTTGTTCCACACTGGCTTTCTCTCTGGCAGACATAATGCCAGAGATCCTAAGGCCTGTGCTTATTTTCCTGAACCTCTTTGTGTGAAAAATTCTTTTAAACATATTGAGCATCTTGGAATGTGGGAAAGGAAGAAAAATGGACACACTTTTCTGCCTCTTTCAATGTTCCTTCATTTCTTAATGTACTGGAAGCCTACCTCATGTTCTCTTCCTTAAAAGTATTTGTTCAATGCTTATAGCTTGGTACAAGAATAGCTGTTAAATTTGGTGTATCTAATGACAAAGATTCCAAAGTATCTTACTCTCTAGAATTTTACTTTATTCCTTAAAAGAAGTGTGTGTGCGTGTGTGTGTGTGTGTGTGTGTGTGTGTGTGTGTGTGTGTTTTCAGTAGGCATGAAATTATGTTGTTTTCTTTTTTGTTCTGTTCTTGTGATAAAATATGCTGATAAAGGCCAGGAAGACATCTCAGCATGAATTAAGTTTCCCATCAAACCTGACAACATGAGTTTGATTTTCAAGACCCACATGGCAGAAGGAAACAACTTACCCCCACAAGCTGTCCTATGACCTTCACATGTGCACACATATGCTGTTTATGTTCACAGATATATACCACAAACACACACACACACACACACAACACACACACACATACCACACACATGCAAACGCATACACACAGAGAGTTCTCTACTATTTCTCTGTTTGTGTTTCCTTTTCATTTGACTACTTTTGATGATTAACGTGAATCAGTCTTCCTTGTTATTTTATGAGTAATATTTATGTACATTATCATTACACTATAAAGGGAAAATTTTGAGAGTATCTCAAATAATACCACTGACACTTTACACTTTTTGCAAAACTCTATTGAAGCTGAAACTTAGAACAATCAAGATACTTAATAACAGGTTGCATTTGTTCCTGCTTGGTTATTATTCTCTTTTGAAAGATTGTTGTTTTTTACATTTTGAATCTTTAAGAGGTGGGGTGGTTGTGTACGGGGTCTCCCTTTTTCTGTGGAATAGGGGAGGGATTGGGGAGGGATAGTGGGACTGAGAGGAAAGAAGGGAGGGGACTATTACCAGGATGTAAAGTGAATGAATATAAAATTATTTTAAAAAGATTTCATCTTTTAAAACATTAACATAAAATAAACAAATGAACTCTTAGGGCCTAGTGAGATGACTCAGTTGTTGAAGGCATTTGCTGTTCTTCCAGAGGACCTGGTTCAATTCCCAGCACCCACATAGCAGCTTACAACTATAAATCTAGTTCTAAAGGATCTGCAACCCTCGCACAGACATACATGTAGGAAAAACACAATGTAAAAAAATAACTAAAATTTTAATAAATAAATAAACTCTCATTTACATACAAATATTTTCAAGTATATGTTCTGTTTTTAAAAATATTTTCATGTCTTAAATTTATTTCTATAGTTTCTTCTGTGATGACAATGGCTTAGCTTAATTTTTCTGTGTATAGATAATCTATACCCTTCCTAGATAGGACTAATTAGTTTTTGTGTCCTATAACATACCAATTTAACTATATTCTCCAGTAATTTCCAAATAACTAGAAGATTGTGAAATTATCCTATTCAAAAATGTTCAACATTCTAGGGGATGGGTTTAATTATACCACACATGTATCCAGGTATTGTATTGTATTACAGAAATGTGCACATATATCTCAAATATAGTAAAAATTAAGCAAATATTTAGTTATCTTACAGTTTAAGATGTTTCTCTGACAATATCTTCTAGATATGTAGTTTGAAATCCAAATATTGTTATACCAGTGAAAACAAGCTTTCTTTTTATCTTTTAAATATATTTTTATTTTATGTGTATGTGATTTGTCTGTATGAATATACATGTGATACATGTGATGTATGCATGTTAGAAGCATGAATTGGATATTTTAAAACTGGAGATACAGATGGTTGTATGCCATCATGTAGGTACTAAGATATAAACCTGGATCTTGTTCAAGAGCAGTAAGTGCTAAGCCACCTCTCCAAAAATAGTTCCCCTTTACATTGACTTTAATCACTTATTTTAATTTACAAGGCATAATATTTATTTTTAAGATTATCTTCCTTTTCCCATACCTGTAAGTGTACTGTGTGTGTGTGTCTATGTGAGTGTTTTTGTATGTGCATGTGTCTCTTTTTTGTTTATATTGATTTTTCAAAACCAAGTCTTATTGTGCAGGCCAGGATAGCCCCCAAGTTACTATATAGACCAGATTGCAGGTTACTGTCAAGCACAGGACATCCAGGCACACACAACCATGACTGGCACTGAAGACTCTCAAAGGAAAAAAAAAAACCTGAACACCTTTGAACATTATCCTGAGCATAATGTAAAGTATTCCTTGACATTTATAACATTGATATTTTTAGTTGAAACTCACCAAGGTTTCTGGACCTGAAATGAGCTCCCTCATTTGATTTTTTTCTTTTATATTAAAACTTACTGGTTTTTAGTAGCTAGTTGATTCTTTGCTCAAACTGTGTCTCACAATTGCTGCTCTATGAGTCAGGCAGTGACATAAATGAAGAGACATAAGTTATTTCAATAAATCCTTATCCTCTACAGATGGTATTTACACAGCATCTGTGTAGCCAACTAGAGATGGATCTGTTCAGGGGGTGGTGAGAAATAAACAGTGTTATAAGTTAATTGAGCTTCCTTGGTTCCAGGCATGAGTAAGCTTTCTTTGCCTCAAGATCAGGCATTGCATCATTAAATGTGCTAGCAGGACTCTAGATTTTTCACAAGAGTTTTTTTTTTTTAACTTTTCTTCTGTTTCAAGCATTAACAAAGGAGTAGCAAGTCCACGAAATCTCACACAATTTTCTGTATTCTCTTAGATGTTCTCAACCACTTTTGTCTTTTTTTCTTTAATGAAGATCTATTTCTTAATAATAACTTTGTTCTCTCTCCCCATCATTCCCTCTCTCTCTCTCTCTCTCTCTCTCTCTCTCTCTCTCTCTCTCTCTCTCTCTCTCTGTGTGTGTGTGTGTGTGTGTGTGTGTGTGTGTGTTTGTGTCTAATTTCCTAACTTTTGAGACCCAAATTCTTCACATGCATTTGTTTCCTCTTTCATTTCCAAATACTTCATTCATTTTTGTTGTTCTTTCTGCCAAGCATATAACTTCTCTAGTTCCAGAAGCATATAATGAACATTGCTGCCATCATTATTCCTCATCATAAAATGTATTCTCTCATTTATCTTTATTTTTCACACATACTATATTACTGTTATATTTAGTAATCATTTTTAACTTGTTTATCTTTATTTTATGCATATGCATGTTTTGATTACATTTATACTTGTGCACTACATGCACTCAGTGACTCAGAAAGCCAGAAAAAGTGTATCAGATTCTCTGGAACTCGAATTGTAGTCATTTGTACCATATGCATACTAGAAATGAAACCCAGAGCAACAAGTTCTTTTAGCTGCTGAACCACATCTCCATCCCTGGTACTGAACTTTTACATGTAATAATCATTCTTTGGAATATGAGTTCACTTTTTATAACCATCATTAAAATTGTCTCAGAAACCAGGTAGAGTATCTTAACTACTTGCAAAAATATGTATAAATGCGTAACGTAGTTTCTGAGTAGAATAGCTCATCCTCATAGTTATCCACTTGCTGAAAATGTCTGCTTTGTCTTCTATGGCTCTTCTGTTTTTCATTCTATCTCAAAAATAATTTTCTTTCTCTTTGACACTTTATGTTATATATATATATATATATATATATAAAATCTACCCCCAGTATCAACTAGGGTAATTTTAGCTACTTAGAAATATTGGCTGTTGATTGTACTGGAAGTTACTCTAGTTTGCTTTATATTGCTGTGATAAACACCACCATCAAAACTAAGCTAAGAGATAAATGGTCTTACTTGGCTTACACTTTTAGTACTCAAGTCATCCTTGAGGGAAATCAGAACAGGAACTCAAGTCAAGAATCTGGAGAAACAAGTCATGAAAAAAAGTTGTTTTGTGGCTTTCTCTGTTGCTCAATAAAAAAAATTCCATATACAGCCCATGGCAACTTGCCTAAAGATGGTGCCAGTCTCATCAATAATCAATTAAGACAATCTCTCATGCTCACAAAAAAATTAATTAAAACCAATTATTCATTGAAATCCTTTTTACATGTTATTCAAGACTATGTCATGTTGACATTTAATACCAACTAGTACAGAAATAAACTCATCTCTTGAACCATGACTTCTTTTAGGAGATATTGATGTGCATTTCCAATTGCTTGCTGACATTTTTATGCTGGCATTTAAATTTCAATATGATAAACTAAAATTCATATGATATACACATATATACAAATACATATCATAAGAGTAGTCTCTCAAATTCATGCTTTCTGTTGTTTCATGTGTACTGGAGTAATGCATCTTTTTTCAGAAATTACAATATAACATCAAGTAATGTGGTTATTATCAAGCATATAATATTTTATTATCCCCTTAAAAAACTTCAGTAGATAATAGATCTGACATTTTGAGACATTTTCCAGCTTATTTTTAAAGTTGACATTCAAAGGTTGGCAAGATGGCTGAGCCAGTATAGACTCTTGCTAAACAAACCTAGGGATGAGAATTCAACCCCCAGAACTCACCTAAAGATAGAAGGAAAGGAACAATTCCTAACAGTTATACTCTGACCTTTATATACAAACTATCACCAAGGTATTTGCATATCCCATCAATATAACCCCCACACATAACTGATGAACAGATTTTAATGTGCTCAATTTTGCTTCGAGAATTTGATACAATATACCTAAAAATAATATTTGATATCAAATTCAGAGTTAAAGAGCAATGGTCTCCATTTACAAATGCTCGGCTTTATACTATGCTTACTCTCAGACACATTCAAAATCCTAATGTTAATTTTAATTATCTTTCCTTTGTTTTTAACCTTATACCATAAAGAAACATTCAATAGGGTCTTAAGAAATTTAACTTAACTGCACAAATAATATATTTTCATCTGTGGAATAATAACAAAAAAAACTAACCATGCTATTTTTACCACTGTATGTATTACTTCTTTTTTCTTTTCTGACATAATATTAAAGGTGGCAGCAGTAACATTCCAATAACTAAACATAAATTTATATGGCCAGCATGTTAACTTCGAACAAAGACGCAGAAGAATTTGTCAGAATATTGAAAGACTCTTAACTAAATTCTGTTGAAACAATCGTGTGTTCACATTGCTCCTCACTAAAAGAGAAAAAGTACAAAATTATATCATATACAAATACAGACTTGTTATGCTTAGAAACCCATATATCATCTTGTAATTATGTACATTTTACAAGAAAACACAAAAATAGTTTTTGTCTGTTCTTAGTATTCAGTTAAAATATTTTACACCAAACACATTAACATATTAACAAAAATATATTAGTCACTATAAAATTTAAATCTGCCACACTTCAAGCTGCTGTGCATTTGTGTGTATACTGTGTGTGTGCATATGTTACTGTGTTTATGTTAGACTTTAGAATGTATGTATGTATGTACTTGTGTATGTGTGTATATAAATGTATGTTATGGCTGTCAAATGTTTTTGTTATTCACCCACTACCTTACTATTTGAGAACACATACTTTAATGAACCTGGAGCTCAAGAGATAGCCCAAAAGATCTCCTTTCCATATTTCCAGTTCTGAAATTGTATGCATATACTTCTACGCTAGGGATCCAAACTTAGATCCCTATCTTTGTATGGAAAACACATTACCAAAAAAAGCATGTCCTCTACCATTAAAATTATATTTAAAAATAATAAAAAGAAATTCCAGTAGAGAGGTGGAATACTACATGTAGAAAGTCTTTAACAAACAGGAGCATAGGATTATAGGAAAATCAAGAGGTAGAGATAAGACTAACCAAAATGAAAAGTTTATGAACAAGTTATGTGGAAGTCTCTTTCACAAACAAGTTAAAATGTACAATTAGAGGGACAGTAGAAGACACATGAAGTGGAAGATGAGGGGGAGATTATTGGGGTGCAACAGCACTAAGGAAGTAGAGTAGAGAAAATAGACTAATCTAAAATACAGATGAATGAAAAACCTTTATTGATACTGTCCAGTTAGTAATTTAATTTAATTTCAAAATACAAATTTAAAATAATGAATTCAAATCCAGATACCCTGCCAAGATAGACAATATTTCCACAAAAGTAATAAGAGCTGAACATTTCAGTGCAAGGCATGAATACATACATAGCTATGGGTTACTAGCCAGGAAGACAAAAGAAATCTCAAAAAAAAAAAAAAAAGTCATGCTATTTTAATGTCTCCTAGTTATAACAACATAGTAAGACCCATTTGCTGAAGATCCCACACTTTGGTTACAGGGCATAGAGATGTCAATCTCAAACTGATTGGAAAAGTTCTTTCCTGCTTACTAGCTTTCATAATGCAACAAGGTACTATGAAATCTGTTGGAGGAAGAACAATGATGGTATTACAGTATTAAAGTTTGAAAAATCATTTGGAATATGCCATTTATCTCTGATTTCCTCTTGAATTTCATTATCTCACATACTGAGATTAATGCTAAGCAATTACTAGTTTTGAATTCTCAAAATATTCTTGACTTTCCTGATTAAGAACATTGTTTTTATTCTTCATCTATTTGGTAAAATTCTGTAAATCTATATTTTTAAAAATATATTTTATTAATTTATGCATATTACATCCCAATTGTTATCCCATCCCTTGTATCCTCCCATTCTTCTCTCCCTCCCATTTTTCCTTTGCTCCCCTCCCCTATGATTGTGAATGAGGAGGCTCTCTTCCCCCTGTATATGCTCATAGGGTATCAAGTCTCTTCCTGGTAGCCTGCTATCCTTTGTCTGAGTGCCACCAGGCCTCCCCATCCAGAAGACATGGTTATATATGGGGCACCAGAGTTTGTGTGAAAGTCAGACCGTACTCTACAATCAACTGTAGAGAATGTCCTGTCCATTGGCTAGATCTGGGTAGGGGTTCGAAGTTTACTACGCGTATTATCCTTGGCTGGTGCCATAGTTTGCGCAGGAACCCTGGGCCCAGATCCACCCATCATAATGTTCTTCTTATAAGTTTCTAGGACCCTCTGGATCCTCCTATTTCCCAATTCTCCCATGCTTCTCTCATCTAGAGTCCCAATAGGATGTCCTCCCATCTGTCCCAGTTTCCTGTTAAGTGAAGACTTTGATGGGACATGCCCGTTGGGCTAGTGTCCAGATATAAGTGAGTTTATACCATTTGACTCTTTCTGCTTGTGGGTTAACTCACTCATTATAATCATTTCTAGTTCAATCCATTTGTCCACAATTTTCGGGAATTCCTTGTTTTTAATATTCCAAGGAAGCCTTATTCCCAGTTTTCTGAGATAGTGCCAGGTAGATTTCCAAAGTGGCTGTACTAGTTTCATTCCCACCAGCAATGAAGGAATGTTCCTCTCTTTCCACATCCTCGCCAACATGATCTTAGCCATTCTGATGGGGGTAAGATAGAATCTCAGGGTTGTTTTGATTTGCATGGAAGTCTGTCTTAATGGTTTAAGTAATTATAGCTTTTCATGGTAAGACATTTTCTCTTATTCTTGTTTTACTAAGAGTTTTATTTTCTTAAATTCATAATAAATAATGACTTATTAAATGCCATTTTAGTATAAATATAAATAATAAATTTCTGACTTTATTCCTGGACTACTTAATGTAATGAGTTATTTTGAGAGAATTTTTAATATCTAATTTGCATTTCATTTTAAAATAAACTTCTTGTTTTGTGTAATTTGATTGTGTTAATAAAATCTACTTGGAATGTTTTCTATTCATTTAGAACATCTTTATAGACATAAGTGATATAAGTTTGTAAATATTTTATTGTTATTGTTTTCAGTGTTACGAATCAGAACCTATTGTCCCACACAAGCCAAGTAAGTACTCTAGGCCCAAGTTATGCTGTAACAGTTTTGTTTACTTGTTTTTTGTTTGTTTTTATTAAAAATAGATTCTTCTCAAAATATATCCTGATCCCAGTTTGTCTTCACTTTCATCTCTCTGCCACCTTGCCTCTCCCCCAGATCCATGTTCCCTGTTTCATTCAGGAAAAAATTCAGGATTCTAAGAGTCAGTAACTGAACACAAGGAAACAAGATATAATATGACAAGGCAAAATCTCTCCTACAAAGGCTGGACAAGACAACCAGACAGGAGGAAAGGAGTCCCAAAAGCAGGCAAAGGAGTCAGAGATACATCCACCCTATTGTTTTGTCAGATTCCCATTATATCAAGCTAATAGCCAAAACATGTATCCAGAGGACTTGGTGCAGTCCTATGCAGACCACAGGCTTTTCAGGAGCCCATATGAGCCATGCTTAGTTGATTCAGTGAGTCATGTTCTCCTGATAGCCTCCATCCCATCTGACACCTATAATTCTTACTTCTCCTCTTCAACAAAGATTACTGAATGATGAGAGGAGGGAACCAATGGAGAATTCTAATTAGGTGCTTTCAGTATAACATTTGTGAGTTCTTAATGTGGCTACTAAAATAATAAATGTTTTTTTCTGATACACTCAGGAACACATTAAATAGCCTTGGAACTATTGAGTAGTTTATGAATTTTCTGTTAAACTCCTTAGTCTTATGAATGAATTTTTGTCAAGGGAATGGACAATTCTTGATGTTCACTGTTTTGGTATTTTTCCCTTTGTGGCAGTGGTCAATTTGTGTTTTCTATCTATTCTAGAGTGAAGTTTTACAAATTATAGCCCTTGAGTCTGGTAGAATTCTGTACAGAAAACATCTGGCCTTGGGTTGGTAGAATTTAATGACTACTGCTATTTATTTAGGGGTTATATGTCTATGTAAATTGTTTGCCTGATCTTAATTTAACCCTGATTTCAAGCTATACTTTAGATCAACAATAGTAAAAACTGCATGGTACTGTCCTAAAAATAGACCAGCGAATCAATGGAATCAAAGTGAAGACCGAGAAATAAATCCACACACCTATGACACCTGATTTTTTATAAAGAAGCTAAATCTATACAATGGAAAAATGAGAGCATCTTCAACAAACTGTGGTGGTCTAACTGGATGTCTACATGTAAAAAATGCAAATTAATCCACATTTATCATCGTGCACAAATCTCAAGTTCAGGTAGGATCAAAGATATTAACATAAAACCAGAAACAAAAAATCTAGTTGAAGAGAAAGTGCAGAAGAGCCTTGAGCTCATTGGGACAAGAGACAACTTCGTGAATAGAACACCAACACCTCAGGCCCTAAGATCAATGATTAATAAATGGGACCTTATGAAACTGAAAAGCTTCTTGTGTAAGGTGAAGGACACTGTGAACAGAACAAAATGACAGCCTAAAGGCTGGGAAAGGATCTTCATCAACCCTACATCTGACAAAGTGCTAATATTTAAAATATATAAAGAACTCAAGAAAGTAAACACCACCAAACCAAATAATCCAATTAAAAAACGGGGGACAGAACTAAACATCAAACCTTGACAGAAGAATATCAAAACACTTAAAGAAATGCTCAACATCCCTTATTATTGGGTAAATGCAGATCAAAACTTCTCTGAGATTCCATCTTATACCTGTCAGAATGGCTAAAATCAAGTGACAGCACATGCTATCTAGGATATGGAGCAAGGGAAACACTCTTTTATTGCTGATGGGAGTGAAAACTTGTACAACCACTTTGGAAATTAATCTGGTTCTTTTTCAGAAAACTGTTAATAGTGCTACCTCATGACCCAGCCGCAACACTCCTGGGCATATACCCAAATGTGCCCCATCATACAACAATGACATTTGCTCAACTATGTTCATAGTAGTTTTATTTGCAATAGCCAGAAACATTAAACAAGCCAGATTTCCCTCAACTGAAGACTGGATAAAGAAACTGGTGCCTTTAAACAAACGAATACTACTCAGCTATTAAAAAGAAGAAAATCATGAAATTTGTCGGCAAAAGAATGGAACTAGAAAAGATCATCTTGAGTGAGGTAACACACAAGAAGAGAGCTCAGCATAGCTGTTTTCTGAGAGGCCCCATCCAGCAAAAGATCAAGTGCTTGCTGAGACTCAGACAAACAATGGGCAGAGTGCAGAGAGCTTTGTGGAAGAGTGGGAGGAAGGCTAGAAGGACACAAGAGTTCCACAAGAAGACCAATAGAGTCCACTAACCTAGACTCAGAGGGGGCTTGCAGAGACTGAAGCATTCAACCAAAGACCATATACGGACTGTAACCAGGCCCCCTACACATATGTAACCAATGAGCAGCTTGGTTTTCATGTAGGTCCCCTAGTAAGGGGACAAGTAGCTGTTTCAGACAAGGACATTATTGTATCCTTTTTGATCACTTCTGCCTGGTAAGGCTCCCTTTCCAGGCCACTAGGGTAGAGGATGTTCTCAGTCCAGATGCTGGGACAGATAAATAGGGGAAGGTCTCCCCTTTCCTGAAATGTAGAGGCATGAGGGATAAAGAAAAGAGGAAGGGAGGGAAGGTGAGACCTCTAGGAGAGGAGTGTGGAGGTTATGATTGTGATGTAAAGTGAATAAAGAAATATTTGAAAAAGAAATTGCAAAGTAGAAATTAAAAATATTGTTATTATGTACTTTTACAAAAACTTCAGACCTAATATTTATGGTGTTAACTCTCAAGTTTACTAAAGTTATTTATAATTTAGAATTGGTATAGTAGAAATGTACATAATGGAAGTGTGTAATAATTAATTAATATTAAATAGTTTAGACGATGTATATTTCAAATGTAATTTTAGCACTTACTTTTTCTATAGGAACCTTGGTGTAGTTTTCTCTTTTATTTTGAATGCTTTGTTATTCATAAAAACTCATTCGCATCTTACACATTTGGGCAAAGTGATACCTTATTCTTGTTCACTTTGATCAAGATTATATGCATTACTTATCTGGATCATGTTACAAACACAATTTATTTTTTTACTTCCCTTAATTACTTATCCATCTTTTATAGATGTGTAGCATTTGGTATTTACTAAGATGATTTTTGCTCCTTAAAACATACACTTGGCTATGGCTAGTATCTCTTCTAATATCCAACATTGTCTAGTTTTTCTGTTTGTAGGAATATAGACATATATTTACACACATAAGCATATATTTATTGTAAGCATACATATGATGTGTATACCCATAATCCATAGTGTGTCATGTGTTAATAGACTAATTATTCAGTGAATACATATTTGCCTTGTAACTGTGTTCTCTCTTGATTATAACTAATAATGCTTGTCAGAAAGCATATTTACGTTTTAACTGTAGATTAAGGTTCTACTATAGAAAAAATAGGGGGTTAAAAAATTTGAAATTAGAAACACACTGTGCATTTTGGAACGATACACACAACACATCATAAATTATGTACTCTTCATTACATAAAATTTGAAAAGTAAATCACATAGTTTTCTTATTTGAACTATACAAATTAGAAACAATAAAATTCAAAATTAATTAAGTATAGCTATTATAAACTCGAGACAGTATTTTCTTTAAAAAATCTTAGGATAAGTAGACCAATAAATGAAAGAATGATAATAAAGCTGAAAGTATTATAATGTCCTAAGTTTTATCATTTACTTTATTTCTTGAAATAAAGGTATTAGGAAATTATTAATATGAAACAAGATAAGAGGAGAAATGTAATATCAATTAGTGTTCTAATTAAATGTCACTTGGTGATTTTATCAAATTTGTTTTACTTTAATTAACCAGCTGAGCACTCGGGGATATACTGATTTTTAAAGCAGCATTTCTCTGAACTTGTAGGCATATGCCACCTATTAATATTATAAGTATAAAATGACAAGAAAGCATTTTTGTAGCAGAGTGGATACAGAGTTCAATACTTTCAAATGTATTTATGTAGAGTATCTAGATAAGTACTTCAAAGTAAGAGTGCTTGTCAAAGATAGCAAGTGAGTTTAGATCTTATCCAATGAAAACTTTTTCATTTTATGGAAAATAGAAAAAAAATCTACCCAAACACACAATTAAAATATAGTCCAATATTTGGAAATTTTATCCTATGATATGACTGTAAATAAAACCCTTAACCATTTGTATGCTGCAGAGTAGTTTCTATTACACACTAAATGTATGCATTAAGTATTAGGAAATGGCTATGGGGGAACGTCCAATTGTATTGCTAAATAAAATGAGGAAAATATCATCTATTTTAATCTACAATATATTTCATATATGAAAGAATAGAATTACCTCAATTAAAAATATTAATTTTTCTTCAAAAGTTTACTTGGCTATGCTTCAGCAAAATACCTCTTCAGTTTGACATGAACTCCCAATTTCTTTATAGGAAGATATTCTAGCTACTAGGTTGTTGTAGGTGTTGGGGTAGAGAACAGAATAACATAATTTAAAGTACAGCCTGTGCACTGATCCAGTCAATAGCTAATATTATCATCTGTCATGTACTATCCACTTAGACATGTGGACATTGTTGTTTCAAATGCTATTAAAATAGAAGATAAAAAGGAAAAAACACTGTTACAAATCAATTTGGATTAATTAGTTAATCTAATAATAAAGAAGTAAAAAAATTAGATTCAAATGATATTTCTTTATTAAATCAATATTATTTCAATGAGAGTATATAGTTATATAATGTTTCATATGGTGTTGTTTATAGTGTCTCAGATTATGTTTTGTAAGAACAGAAATTCAAACCTAAAAAAATATTGTGAACCTGATTGGAATAAACAAACTGATGTTAATATTATTGATTAAAAAAATCATCCCAAAACGTCACAAAAGTTTGAAAACTAAATCAAATTAAACCAAAGAGAGTGAGAAAACAAATTTAAATGATATTGCACACTATTTTAGTAATACTAATAAAATATACCAAATTTGTGAATATGATTTGATGAGATACTAATGATTGAAACTAAATTACAAGATGAGCACTAGGGAGGGGAGAAAGCTAGCACATAGAAGAAATGTGATGATTTTGAAGAGGTAAGGGTTTTGAAATAATAAAGTTGATGCCATGTTCTAATCTTCGGAGGAAGGAACCTAAAACATAATTAACAGCATTGGATTTGAGGGTAAAGTTTAAAATAGTGTTTAAAAATAATAAAAATTAAAATATGTTCTAGTATCAGCATAATCAAGATGATGTGAATATTATACGTACACATATAAATGATCATATAGATGTATAATATATTAACACCATTTTTTTATAGTATGAACATTGGAGATTGTACCAATTCATCTGCAAAATTTGACTACTGGATAATCACAGTGATAGCTACTAAAATAATATCAAAATATTACAGAAAAGAAAAGGAAATTCAAGAAAATAAAGCAAAGGATATATTAGCCGGGCGTGGTGGCGCACGCCTTTAATCCCAGCACTCGGGAGGCAGAGGCAGGCGGATCACTGTGAGTTCAAGGCCAGCCTGGTCTACAAAGTGAGTCCAGGATGGCCAAGGCTACACAGAGAAACCCTGTCTCGAAAAAACCAAAAAAAAAAAAAAAAAAAAAAAAAATAAAGCAAAGGATATAAATGATGAACATAATATATGTGAGACCAAGAAAAAGTGCAATATGATGAGAATAAATATAGCACCACATATATCAATTAAGTTAAAGTACATATTAAATTGTTCTGAATGCTAAGTAAAATTCACAGACCAGAACACCACACATACTAAAAACTAGTGACAACAGAGAACTTTTCTAACTAAAGTATAGGAAATGTCATCAAAATCATTTAACAAAATAGATGTATTAGTACAAAAGTTGTCATAAAATCTTATTAAAGAAGAAAATTGTGTTTGTAAAAAAAGAATGAGAGACTATAGACCTCATACATCTTGTTATAAAATATGTAAAACAAAATTGGAAAAACATGCAATCACCATATGCAACTTTGGTGTACTTTTTTTTCTTTTTTTTATGTCTTTTTTTTATTAATTTATTCTTGTTACATCTCAATGTTTATCCCATCCCTTGTATCCTCCCATTCCTCCCTCCCCCCCCTATTTTCCCATTATTCCCCTCCCCAATGACTGTTCCTGAGGGGGATTACGTCCCCCTACATATTCTCATAGGGTATCAAGTCTCTTCTTGGCTACCTGCTGTCCTTCCTCTGAGTGCCACCAGGTCTCCCCCTCCAGGGGACATGGTCAAATGTGAGGCACCATAGTACATGAGAAAGTCATATCACCACTTCCACTCAACTGTGGAGGAATGTTCTGACCATTGGCTAGATCTGGGTAGGGTTTAAAGTTTACGGCCTGTATTGTCCTTGGCTGGTGCCTTAGTTTGAGTGGGACCCCTGGGCCCAAATCTGCCTATCATAATGTTCTACTTGTAGGTTTCTAGGACCCTCTGGATCCTTTTATTTTGCTATTCTCCCATGCGTCTCTCATTTAGAGTCCCAATAGGATGCCTTCAAATATACTCACTTATATCTGCTACTAGCCCAAGGGGCATGTCCCACAAAAGCCTTCACTTACCAGGAAACTGGGACAGAGGGGAAGGCATCCTATTGGTGTACTTTTTTAACTGTATGCAATTTCAGAAATTGTGAGTTCGTAAGTTTAAAAATGCCATTTACATTATTTGAATAGTTCTAATGAGTCATGAAATGGTCATTATATCCTTATTTACTTTTATTTGCATTTTAATTAATTTTAACTTGATACAGTTTTAAAGTAAAATAAATGTCATATTGTCTTATACATGGTAAAAAATACAGTACTTGAGATTTTAATCTATAATAATTTTCTACAATTCATGAAAAACTAGAATTCAGAAGAAATAAGTGCGGAGAGATACTTTTTTTTCTGTCTCTGTTTCTTTTATCTCCATTTATTTATTTATTCAGCTTATGTCCTGATAGTAGGATCCCTCCTCCTATCCTCCCCCTACCCCTCACATAGCCCTCCCTCCTCCATTCACCCCTCTTCTAAGAGAAATGAGAGATCCACCATGTTTACCAACATTTGCTGGAATATTTCTTTCCTAAAAGCCTAAGCACACCCTCTCCCACTAAAGCCAGACAAGGCAGCCCAGTTAGGAGAACATGATTCAAAGGCAGACATCAGAGTCAGAGGGGACCCTGGTCCAGTATTGGGGAACCCACATGAAGACCAAGCTGTATATCTGTTATACATGTGCAGGGGACATAGGACCATTCTCTGCATTTTCTTTGGTTGGTGGTTCAGTCTCTGTGAGCCCTCATGGGCCCATGTTACTTGGCTCTATAGGTCTTCTTGTAGAGTCTTTGACTCCTCTGGACTTTTCAATCTTCCCCCAACTCTTCCATAGTATTCCCCAAGCTCTGTCAAAGCTTGGCAGTGGGTCTCTGCATCTGTTTCCACCAGATGCTGGGTGAATCCTCTCAGAGGAGTTATGCTCCTGCCTATAACCACAGCAGAGTAAAACTAATAGTGTCAGAGAATAGTTCTCTCCCCTGGTATGGGTCTCAAGTAGAGCCAGTTTTGGTTGGCCATTCTCTGAAACTTAGCTTCATCTTTGTCCCTGCACGTCTTGGAGACAGGACAAATTTTGGGTCTAAGATTTAATGGGTAGGTTGTTGTCCTTATAAATCAACTGAAGTCCTGTCTTGCTACCAGCAATGGATACATCAGACTCCAGATCACATACTGTTTGATAAGTGTCTCAGCTAGGGTAATACCCATAGACTTCCTGGTGCATCCTCTATCCCAAGTTTCTGACAAGTCCGAGAGATGACGCCCATGTCCAATTTCTCTTCTTCACCTGGCCCTCCCTTCCCAGATCTCCCTACTCCTAATCCCTACCCCACTTCCTCTCATCATACCTTCTCCTCCTTAGTTCCATCCACCTCTAATACCTATTTTTTTTCTCCTTCTAACTGAGATTCAAGTATTCTACCTTGGGCCTTTTTTGAAACTTAGCTTTCTCTGGATCTGTGGACTGTAGGATATCAGTCCTGTAATTTATGGTTACTATCCACTCATAAATGAGTACATGCCATGCAAGTCTTTTCGGTTTGGGTTTCGTCACTCAGGATGATATTTTTTACTTCTATCCATTTTCCTGCAAGATATCATGATGTCATTGTTTTTGGTAGCTTTGTAGAGCTCAATTGTGTAAATGTACCATATTTTCTTTATCAACTATTCATTTCAGGAAGATCTGGTTCATTTCTAGTTCCTGGCTATTATGAATAAAGATAATATAAACATGTTTGAGCAAGTGTCCATATGGTATGGAGAACATCTTTTGGGTACATGCCCAGCTGGTATAGCTGGATCTTGAGGTAGAACTATTCTCAGTTTTCTGAGAAACCAACAGAATAATCTACAAGGTGGTTGTACAAGATAGCACTCCCACCTGCAATTGAAAAGTGATGTCCTTTCTCCTCAACCTCACCAGCATCTGCTGTCCCTTGAGTTTTTTATCATAGCCATCCTGACATGTCTAAGATAGAATATCAGAGCCATTTTGATTTGTATTTCTATGATAACTAATGACATTCATGTGTTTCTCAGTCATTCAATAGTCCTACCCTGAGAATCCTGTTTAGCTCTTTACCCAATTTTTATTGGATTATTTGGTTTGTTGGTGTCTAATTTCTTTAGTTCTTTATATATTTTGGATATTCAGCAATCTCTTGGATGAAGGTTGGTGAAGAGCTTTTCACATTCTGTAGGCTGCCATATTGTCCTATTGACAATGCCCATTGCCTTGAAGAAGTTTTTCAGCTTCATGAGGTCAAATGTATTAGTTGTTGACCTTAGTGCTGGAGCTATTTGGTATTCTGTTCAGGAAGTGATCTTCTATATCAGCGTGATCTATGCTATTATCCACTACCTCTTCTATTAAATTTAGTCTATTCATTTTATGTTGAGGTCCTTGACATGTTTGGACTTTTGATTTGGGTAGGATGATAAATATGGATCTATTTGCATTCTTCTACATGTAGTCATGCAGTTAGACTAGCATCATTTGTTGAAGATGGTTTCTTTTTTCAATTGTACAGTTTTGGCTGTCAAAAAACAAGTGTTTATAGGTGTATGTGTTTATTTCTCTGTCTTCAGTTTGTTTCCATTGATATTCCTTCTGTTTCTATGCCAGTACCATGCAGTTTTTATTATCGTTGAACTGTAGTACAGCATGAAATTATGGATGGTGATATAGAATTTTTCAGCTATTCTGTTTTTTTGATTGTTTGTTTTCCACATGAAGTTGAAAATTACTTGGTTAAAGTGACAGCAAAATATTTTATATTATTTGTGGTTATTGTGAAGAATATTGTGTCCCTAATTTCTTTCTCAGCCTGTTTATCATTTTTGTACAAAGGGGTTACTTATAATTTTTTTTAGTTAATTTTGTTTCCATCCACATTACTTAAGGTGTTTATCAGCTTTAGGATTTCTCTGGTAGAATTTTGAAAGTTATTTATATAACCTATCATGTCATCTGTTAATAATAATACTTTGACTTCTTCCTTTTCAATTTGAGTTTCCTTGATCACCTTTAGTTGTCTTCTTGCTCTTGCTGGGACTTGGAGTACTATCTTAAATAGATATAGAGAGAGTGAGCAGCCTTGTCTTGTCTCTGATTTTAGTGGAATTGCTTTAAATTTCTCTCCACTTAATTTTATATTGTTTATAGGCTTGCTATATACTTCCTTTATTGTATTTACGTATGTTTTTTGTATCCTTCATTTCCCCAAGACTGTTAATATACAAAGGCGTTGAATTTTGTCAGAGGAATTTCTAGCATTTAATAAAAGGATCATGCGGTAGTTTTACTTCAGTTTGCTTACTTGATAAATTATGTTCACATATTTTCATATATTGAATCAGTCCTGCATCATTGTGATGGAGCCTACTTGATGCTGGATGATGTTTTGATGTGTTCTAGGATTGAATTTGTGAGTATTTTATTGAATATTGTGCATGAATATTCATAATGGAAATTGGTCAAAAATTTCCTTGTTGGTTGAATCTTTGTGGGGTTTTAGGCATCAATCTGACTATTTGGCACTGTTCCTTCTGCTTTCATTTTGTGGAATAGTTTGAGGAGTATTGGTATTAGCACTTCTTTGAACGTCTGATAGATTTCTTCTTGAAAACTATTTGGGCCTGGGATTTTATTGTTTGGGAGAATTTTAATGACTGCTTTTATTTCTTGAGAGGTTATGAAACTATTTAAATTGTTTATCTAACCTTTATTTAATTTGGTAAGTGAAATCTATCAAGAAAATAATATATTTTGTTTAGATTTCCCAAGTTTGTGCAATATAGACTTTTTTTACTTTTTATTTTTTATTTTTTTTATTAATTTATTCTTGTTACATCTCAATGGTTATCCCATCCCTTGAATCCTCCCATTCTTCCCTCCCTCCCATTTTCCCCTTATTCCCCTCCCCTATGACTGTTCCTGAGGGAGATTACCTCCCACTGTATATGCTCATAGGGTATCAAGTCTCTTTTTGGTAACCTGCTGTCCTTCCTCTGAGTGCTACCAGGTCTCCCCGTCCAGGAGACATGGTCAAATGTGAGGCACCAGAGTACATGAGATAGTCATATCCCACTCTCCATTCAACTGTGGAGAATGTTCTGACCATTGGCTAGATCTAGGTAGGGGTTTAAAGTTTACCGCCTTTATTGTCCTTGGCCTTAGTTTGAGCGGGACCCCTGGGCCCAAATCTGCCTATCATAATGTTCTACTTGTAGTTTTCTAGGATCCTCTGAATCCTTCTACTTTGCTATTCTCCCATGCTTCCCCATCAATGTAATCCACCATATAAACAAACTGAAAATAAAAAACCACATGATCATCTCTTTAGATCCAGAGAAAGCATCTGATAAAATCCAACACCCATTCATGTTTAAAGTTTTAGAGAGATCGGGGATACAAGGCACTTTCCTCAACATAATAAAGGCTATATACAGCAAGCCAATAGCCAAAATCAAAGTAAATAGTGAGATACTCAAGGAAATTCCTCTAAAATCGGGAACAAGGCAAGGTTGCCCACCCTCTCCATATCTCTACAATATAGTACTCGAAGTTCTAGCCAGAGTAATAAGACAACAAATGGAGATCAAGGGTATCCAAATGGGAAAGGAGGAAGTCAAATTATCCCTATTTGCAGATGATATGATAGTGTACATAAGTGAACCTCAAAATTCCACGAGAGGATTCCTACAACTGATAAACACCTTCAGCAAATTATCAGGATACAAAATTAACTCAAAAAAGTCTGTAGCCTTCCTATACACAAATGACAAGCTTGCAGAGGAAGAAATTAGGAAAACCACACCCTTCACATTAGCCACAAGCAATATAAAATATAGACATTTTAAGTAAAACCTAATCATTCTTTTTTTTTTTTTTTAAATTTCTCAGAGTCTGTTATAAGGTTCCACATTCCATTTCAGATTTTTTTAGTTTGGATATTGTTTTTCTGCTTTTTAGTTTGGCTAAGGGTTTTTTATCATGTTGATTTTCTAAAAAAAAAAAAAAAAAAAGAGTTCTTGTTTTTGTTCATTCTTGTATTGTTCACTTTGTTATTTGATTAAGCCCTAAGTTACTTTATTTCCTGCCATCTACTTCTCTTGGGTATGTTTGCTTCTTTTAGTTCTAGAGCTTCCAGGTGTGCTATTAAGTCACTAGTATGAGTCCTGTCTAATATCTATATGAAGACCCTTAGTGTTAAGAACTTTCCTCTTGCCACTACTTTCATTGTGTCTTATAAATTTGGGTAGGCTGTGCCTTCATTTTCATTGAATTCTAGAACATATTTTATTCCATTCTTTATTTCTTCCCTCATTTAGTTGTCATTAAGTAGAAAGTTCTTCTGTTTCCATGAGTTTGAAGGCATTCTATTTTTTTCTGTTGTTGTTTAAACCTAGCTTTAATCCTTGATGATCTGATAAAATACAAAGGGTTATTTGAATTTTCTCTTATCTGTTGAGACTTTCTTTGTGGCCAACTATATGTTCTATTTTGGAGAAAGTTCTGTGTCATGCTGAGGAGAAGATATATTCTTTTGTGTTTGGGTAAAAAATCTGTTGATATCTGTTAGGCTCATTTGATTCATGTTATCTGTTTGTTTCATTAATTCTCTGCTTAGTTTCTGTCTCGATGACATTTCCATTGGTGAAACTGGGGTATTAAACTCTCTCACTTTTAGTGTGTGGGTTTTGATGTGTGACTTAAGCTTTAGTAATTATTTTTTACTAATGTAGGTGCCCTTGTATTTGGAGCATAGATGTGCAAACTTGAGATGTGAACTTATTGGATGATTTCCTTTACTGAGTATGATATGTCATTCCCCCATCTCTTTTGATTAATTTTGTTGAAAATTTATTTTGATAGCTATTAGAATGGCTACTCCAGTGTGTTTCTTGTGTTTGTTTGCAGGAAAACCTCTTTCTAGCCCTTTATTCTGAGACAAAATCTATTTTTGGTACTGAGATGTTTTTCTTGTATGCAGCAGAATGATGGAAGCTGTTTGCACATTCATTCTGTTATCCTGTGTATTTTTATTGAGGTATTGAATCCATTGATGTTAAGTTAATTTCATAAATTTTTATTGTCAATAATTTGAATATGAATATGAGAGTGTAATTTTTTCTAGGTGACTGATTCCATTTCCTTCAGATATGTGTGCACAAGTAGAATTGCCACATCATATACTAGTTGTTTTTTAGTGTTTTGTTTTTGTTTTTGTTTTTGTTTTTTTGTTTTTTTTGTCAAAAAGTTTTCTTTGTCATTCAGGATGGGCCTGAGTTCTAGATTCTCCTGATATTTCTCAAGTGCAGAAATATACCATCTTTCCCTGCGTAGTAGTCTTACTTTTTAAATTTTTTGAGAGATCTATACTTTCAACATCGGCTATACGAATAAAGTATAACAGGTTCATTGTATCCACTATCATACCAGTCTTTGTCTATTTACAAAAAGATCAAATGACATTGCATCTATCTCTTTACTTCTCATTCTGCATTTTTCTATTGGTCAATATGTTCATTTTTGTGCTTGTTTATGCTATTTTTATTACTATAGATACTTTGTAGATTTTAAGAAAATATATGGAGACATCTAGATCTCAGATATTTTGGATCAAGTTGCTTTTAATATTGAGAGACTGCATAATTTCCTATCAGTTGTAGTGTTTTATTCTACACTTGTGAAAATTATAACTGTAATTTTAATAAAGATATTATTAGTTATATAGATTGATTTGGATATTATAGATATTTAAATTACTAATTTCCCTGTTTAACATGAGATATATTTGCATTTATATTCATTTTCTTTTATTAATTTTATCAACATTTTATTTTTTAATGCAAGTTGGTCTATTTCTAAGTGTTTTGTGATGCTACCCTAAGTGATATTATATACCTGATTTGCTTGGATAATGTAGTTAATAATGCATCAAAGCACGACTGAATTTTGCATTTTTATTTCTGTGCTGTATTTCTAAATGAATGCATTAATTTTAATTTCAATTTTATTTTGTATTTAATTTTAAGGGTTTTATGTATACAAAATCATGCTGCCTAAAAAAAAGAGATAAGTGTTGAATTATTTTTACAATTTGGAAATTTCATCTTGTTTTTCTAAGTATTTTTACCAGAAAAGAGATATATACACCACTGGCTAGGGGTTGCATGTGACAGGATCCTTCTCTTTTCCAGTGTTTAATGCTTTCTTCATTTCTCAAACATTAGCATTGTGAATGACAATGGTATGTCACAATGCCAAGGTAAAGGAATACATGTATGCTCTCACTAGTGATAAGTATGTAGATTTAAGTTTACAGTGGCATGTGACTACCAATGTGTTGTCTCAAATAACTTCCTACTTGGTTATTGTTAGGACAGTGGTACCTTAGCGATGCATCACACATCATACTCTATGCTTTTCAGCTGGTCCTTTCTGTCTGAACTAGCAGCTGATCTCTGGGCTAATCCAAAACTTGATTTACATTTTTATCAATTAAGATTCATAATGCAAGTAACTATTTCCTCCTATTGCTTATTCTTAACACCAAGATGATTTCTATAATGTCTCAAAAGAAAACAGAACCCCCTGAGAGAAAAATTTAGGCAAGAAAAAAAACAAAGTACTTAGAGTTACAATAACAGCTTCAATCATTCAGCTCTCATTGTCTAACTTCAATCTAGTAAGCTACCATCTTAAAGTTTTAACTGTCTGTATTATCATCTCCAGGCATAGAAAACCATCAACATAAATTTTTGTAGACTATTTTGTATTCAGAATCATAACCCATCACCTTCTTTGCAGTTTTATTATTTTTAATTCTATTTCAAATGCAATTCATAGATACCTACATTCTTGCAGTCAAATGATGAAGCTTTATGGTAGAATTATGTTGCCCAAATCGCTGTTATTAGGACTGTTGTACAAGTATTTATTCACATGAAAGAGATATATATCTTCCCGCACTTGGAGATTTCCCATCATCCCCCAGATCAAGGAATTCATCCTTCAGTTCCCAGGCTGATAAAATTGACCACCATATGGTATCATTCAGATGTGATTAGAAGCAGGTCCGATGCATTCCACGGAGACTACAATATGGTCTGTGATCATATCATGAATGCCAGTAGTCAGTAATGTAGTCTGATTCATTGAATAGACTGGATTGTCACCAGGACACTGCTTCATATAGCTTGGTTTGGTATGAGTAACTATTTCAGGGACCTCAGACTATGATATGGAAGAATATGGTTTCCTCCAAATCACTGATAAGACAAGTGATGCTCTTATACCTCATTTAAACAGAACTAGAGTCATTTGTCTTGACTACTTTTATTTTTTATATGTTCACAGTATCTGACTGTAGAGAATTAGACATATCTCCCTGACTACACTCTTTTTCCTGCCAAAACTTTTATTAGTTTTCAGATGAGTGGAGCCAGAATTGAAATTCAGGGTTTTTACAGAACTGTCTATGCCATGGAGATTTTCAAGCATGTCCTAGTCGCATGAAAAATGAAGGTTTACAGTACAGTCAGACTTTCCACACACCCCCAGATTAAGAAATTCATCATTTAGTTACCAGGTTGATAAAATTGCTTTCAGGCAAATGCTTAGAGATGTAGATTTAAGAAGCCTGGCCATTTGGGGATATGTTATCTGATTTAAGTCAGTGATCCTATCAAAAGTACCAATAGATGTATGCCTCTCTCTGAACTTTTAGGCATGAACACTTAGGCCAGACAACTGAGAACGCCTGAAAGCAGAACTGGGTGGTTATTTTAAGATTCACATGTAAGACTGACATTTATTGACCTGTCTATGCAAAATTCTTACCATGTCTTATGATAGATATTTTTAGTAACAGAAACAAGGATAATTATGACTGTAACCAAACCACCAAGGGAAAGAGGCATGTCCACGCCCAAGTTAATGAATATTGATACATTGGTATAAGTTTGTCTTAAAAAAATCACCATTTTTAATTTTAAATTATGTAAAAAATATCATAAATATCTAGCTGAATCCAAAGTCAGCTGTGGAGGCGTTTAATCCTTGGATGGCTAAAAGTTATATTTTATTCTTGGGAAGACTAAAATTGTACAACTTCTGTTTAATAATACTAGAAATGTTTAACTTTCATAATATCAATTTCTTATTTTAATTTTGGATTATTGTTATAGTAATACAATATAATATGGATGTCAATATCTAAGACTTTTTTTGGCTGCATTATAAAGCTGTGTAACTTCTCCTAGCCTTGTTTTTATTTTGAAAACTTTTATTTTTGGTTTTATATTTAAATACATTTTACATAACTACTAATTTATATAAAAACTAAAATTATAGTTAAGTTCAACCATTTGACTTTTGACTATCCAAATAGTCTATCATTTGCTGAAAAAAACTATTGTTACTACCAACGAATTTTTTGCCAGCTTAGCAAAGATTTAGACAAATTAGAAGAATTTGTTCATGCATATTCAATTTATTTTCAATGATCAGTACATCTGTCTATATTTACCTACTATAATGCTTTTACTGTAGTGTTATACTGTGTTTTGAATTCAGAAATTGTCAGCATTGAAATGTTACCTTGGGTATTATCATTCCAATGAATGTCCATATTAAAATTAGGGTGGTAACGTCAAGCTAAAACTTAGGCTGGGAATTTGAATAGTGATTGAATTTATTTCTTAAGGCTATTTATGATTTTCTGTAGTCATAGCAGTACTTTGTCATCTACACCATAAACACGGATGCTCTTACATTTCTTGACATTTAAAAAAGATTTAATACTACTGGCCATGGTGGTACATGCTTTTAATCCCAGCACTCAAGAGGCAGAGGCAGGAGGATCTCTGCAAGTTTTAGGCAAGGCTGGTCTACAGAGTGAGTCTCTAGAAAACCAGGATTAAAAATAGAGACCCTATCCACAAAATGAAAGGAAGAAGAGGAGGAGGAGGAAGAGGAAGGAGAGAACAACACCAAGAAGAAAAAGAAGAAGAAGAAGAAGAAGAAGAAGAAGAAGAAGAAGAAGAAGAAGAAGAAGAAGAAGAAGAAGAAGAGAATGAGGTCTATAAAATTATTTATTGGTTTGCTTACATTCAAGTCTAGGTATTTTATTCTTCCCGATTCATCTGTTTTGGATATAATTATTTTCTCATTTTCAAGTTTATGTCTTCTAATGTATAGAAATATAATTATATAAGCTATAGCATATTTGGCAGTATATCTGTCAATAATATTTTAGTTTGAGCAACTCTCATGAAGACATTTTCTATGTTCTTATATGTCTTTTACAATATTATGTATAAGACATTTCAGCTGGGGTTATACTGTTATTTCCAATTTATATGCATTTTTAATTTCCTACTTTTATTGATCCTAATGACACAAGTTACTAAGAAAATATATCCTATTCATGTTTATGATTTAAGGTAAAATAAATCTTTCTTTTTTCAACATTAGCTACAGAGCTAAGAATTGAGTGTTCAAAGATCTTTCACTAAATTAAACAAATTTTCAGTTCAGTTCAGTTCAGATTTTAAGCATTTTTCTTCATGAAGGCATACCATCTTCTTCCTGTTTTATCTTAATATTATCATATGTAATTATTTTCTTTTTGTGATTATGGTATATGACATATCAATTAACTCACATTTTACTTATCCATGTTGTTTATTATTTTCCTATATACTTTTAGGTCGAGTTTGGTTATATTCTCTTTGACAGTGATATATCTATGGTAGTAAGAGATACAGTTTTGTAGTTTCCTGTTGACAATGTTTTATATTAGTATTTCTGACATCAGGTATTATATTATGGATTCAAGGTAGTATTCTCTCTTCTAGTTTCATCTAATGTGTAAGATTCATAAAGGTTCCATTTTTTTGGTATAACTAATCATTAACGGTCCCTGGTATTAGACTCTTAAATTTAATTACTTAATTTGAAATCAGATTATTTTTTCATACAATATATCCTAACAAGTTTCCTCTCACTCCACACCAGCCAGCTCCATATTTCTTGTGTTCTTCCCCAGATTCACCTTCCCTGTGTTTCCATAAGGAAGGAGCAGGCTTCAGAGAGGCATGAATCAAATACTACAAAACAAAATATAATAAGACAAGGCAAAATCCTCACATAAAGGCTAGACAAAGCAACCCAATAAGAGGAAAAGAGTATCAAGAGCAAACAAAAGAATCAGAGATACACACACACACTCACCAAAAAAGCACCAAGTAGCAGCAGCCACAGAATATATGCGGAGAACCTAATGAAGTCAAATGTAGGGCCAAGTTCTTGCCCCTTCACACTCTGTGAGCCCATATGAGCCTTGCTTAGTTGAGATATTGGGCACTGTACTCTCAGTGATCTCCATTTCTGGTGAGTCCTAGACTCTTTCCTCCAGCTTGTCCACAGGGTTCTCTAAAATCCAAGAGGAAGGCACAACAAATGCCTCCAGCTTAGACTTTCTAAATATATAATATCTGGCTGTGGTTCTCTGCACCAACTCCTGCTTGCTGCCTGAGGAAGTCTGTCTGGTGATGATTGCACAAGGCAGCAATCTTTAAGTATAATATCATTTGTTGAAGATGCTTTCTTTTCTCAGTGTGTATTTCTGAGTCTTTATAAAATAAAACCAGCTATTCATAGATGCATAGATTTATCCTTCGTGTTTTGCTTTTCCATTAGAAATGTAAAATTGTCCTTTCAACATCTATAAGAATTTTACGGTAATTCTGATGTGAATTGCACTGAACAAGTAGATTGAATTTGGTAGAGTGGCAAGTTTTACTATGTTAACATACTGACCCAAGCAACATGGAAGATCTTTTCATCTCCTTATATCTTTTTAAATATCTTTCTTCAAGGACTTGATATTTTTATCATGCACATCTTTCACCTGTTTGTTTAAACTTTCCTCAAGATATTTTATCATATTTGTGGCCATTGTGAAGGGTCTTGCTTCAAATGTATCCATATACAGGTTAAACATTCAACATGTCCATTTTGAAGATCTGAAATTCTGTTTCTAAGTCATGTTTAATATTTTTTCTCTTTTTCTCTTGTATTATTCTATGGCTTATATTTCCAGGAGAAACAAAGAGTGTATGATATCTTGTAAAAACTTAAATACATACTCAATATTTTAAATAATGCTGAATAGTAAAAGAAAGGTATTTTAACTGAAAAGTACTTTACATATTTGTTTGATCAGAGAAAACATGAATGCCATGTAGATGAACAAGTTGTTTCCTAAAAAAACTATGCTATGAAAGAAAAAAATGACTATTCTATAATTTGATATAAACAGATTATGTGCGTCTTTGACCACATTTTTAAAGTATCTTAATATTTTTCTTTTAGCAAAATATTATTGATATTTTCATGGAAACATATTGCTAGTTTCAGAATTGTTGTGTTCTATAGAACCACGTTACAGACACCTTCTTACTTATTTCAATCAAGTTTAGAATTGAAAGAGTTAAGTTATATTTCCATTGTTGTCGTACATCAAAAAGTACAGAGAAGTGACTTTTAAAGAACATGCTAATTCTTTGTATAGTTCTTTCTGGCAATAGTAGTAAAACAAGGGTACTGAGTCTATAGGTGAAGATGTTGATTATGGTATTGTGAGAAAGGAGAAGTGAAAAATTGTGAAATATGATCAAAATGTGAAAAGCTTCTTAAAGACACAATGGCAGTGCATGTGCTACAGCCTTATAGAATTCCAAAGAGAAGTATGTGAGTGAATTTTGAAGAAAGGAGGAATTTTCCTTTTTATGAGAATATTTAAAAAATAAAATACAACTGTTGCTGTCCAATGATAACACTGGATGCCTCATATCACAGTGACTTCCATGGCATTGGAATTTTGGGGTGAGTTTAGACTACTAACTATCTGATATATCCTTATAAGAACTGCATTAAAAATATTTGCTTCAAGGTTCAATTATGAGTTAAAGTAATCTGATGATGATATTCTTTTTAAACTTGGGGCCTGTGGGAATGGCTCCACAAAAATACTTGCTATGTGAGCATAAAGATCTCTATTCAGATTTCCAGCACCACTATAAAATAGCTGGGCATACCCATGTGATCCATTTGTAATCTCTAATCACAGATCTTGTTAGAGAGTGCAGACAGAAGAATCACTGGAGATTTCTGAAGAACCAGTTTAGTCAAAACCAGGTAAACGTCAGGCTCAGTGAGAGACCATATCTCAAGGTTGAGAACAAGATATGAGGACACCCGTTGTCTTCCTTTGGCTTCTGTACTAATGTGCACAAGCATGTATGCTTACCAAAACATGATGCACACAAATACACACAAACACACACACACACACACACACACACACACACACACACACACACGATCATTTGGAGCAATAATTTTTTAACTTCAAAAGTAAAAATTTTAAATGATGGATTTTGAGATATATTTTAGAACACTTTTCTATGACAGCAAAAGAATTTTGTAAGAAATATGTTTCTTTTCTGTTTCTTACTCAGTGACAGAGCAAGCAATTTAAGGCTTTAATGAAAATAAGCAATGTTTCCGATAGGATTAATTTTTGGATCAGAGCACAGCTAATTTAATGGCTTTTTGTCCCAGCTGAGAGGAGTAATTGAAAAAGCATGGTTGAAAAACACACACAAATCATTATTCCTTGGTGATATGCTTTTTATTCCTAAAGTTTGATTTTTCTTCTCTCAATCACAATCAGGAAGATTAGGAAATTTAATATATAGAGTATTAAAGATCATCTATTTTTAACAACAGCATATAATTCCAAAAATATACATTTGACACCATCCACAACAGGAGATACATATTATTTGCATGTAGTCATCTGCCTTGCCACTTACATCCTCATTGCACATTATTTCTTCCCACAAAACACAAAGTAGACTTGCCTATAGGATGGGGAAGTATCTGTAAAGAAAATGGCAGGAGATCAAAGCTTCCAGTTTAAGAATTATTCACCAATTTGCAACAAAAGTGTCTTTCATAATTATTGCTTATGCAAATTCTAGCTTGTTCTTTTACAAAAATATATGTGATTAAAAGGGTGAGATTAACTGTATAGTAAATTGAAACATGTTCTAAGAAAAAATTCAATACAGTAAATCACATTTAAAATTGATTTAACTACTTAATAGCGCACTTTTTATCTATTGAAGTTAAATGATACAAAGAAACATACATAATATATAACATTTACATGTGGAACATAATTTAAAGTTTGCCTTAATAGATTGAAGATTTTTCAGTTTTGTCCTGCTCAAACGTGAGAGTGGCAGCTAATTTAATCTATTATTCATTTAAATTGACCCCATATTTTTGGAGAGGTGTTGGGAGAATTATTCCTCATAACATATTGTTTTCAAAATGGAAAAATCAGAATAAAATAGAATGTTTTAAATATGTTAGGGCCATGTCATACTGATAAGTAATGACGTTTATATCAAGCAATTTAAAGGCAGAAAGCCAATAATTCACATCTGCATGTCATGGTGAGATGGAGAGGAATCATTTGTGAGATTATAAAAAGCATTTCAATTGTGAGAAAAAAATTCAGCCTGTCAACTCATGAGTCAAGGTTAGACCAAAGAATGCTGTTTGAATTTATTAAATAGATAAACATTAGGCATAGCGCATTCTTCAGATAAAATGACTTCAGAACAGAGCTATCATTTGTCTTTTCTAGCTGTGTTATGAGCCAATTGGGCACAGGGTCATCATCTATTTTTACAGCTAATTCTAGTATGGACCTTGGCCCTTTATCATAATTGTAATGGCATTACAGATAAAAATTTAAAAAATGTTATATACGAAAAAACCCATCTCAGAATGAATTTAAAGTACATATTATGCTCCAAATCAATTCTTAGAAGCTATAGAAGTAAACAGTTGTGTGTTACTTTCTTTAATGTCTTCCTTTAACTCTTTCCTCTAATATATGACCACAATAGTCACTCTCACAATGTTTTTGATTCTTTACCTACTATCTAAAATATCTTGTAGAAATTTTCAGTTTTATTGAGACATTATTCCATATTCAGATAAAAAGCTTTTCTTTATCCTTATAATTAAACTACTTCTGTCTTAGGTTTAATTTCTCCAAAGCTTCCATTTCTTTTTTTTTTCTATTAATTTATTATTGTTACATCTCAATGTTTATCCCATCCCTTGTATCCTGCCATTCTTCCCTTCCTCCTATTTCCCCTTTATTCCCCTCCCCTATGACTGTTCCTGAGTTGGAATACCTCCCCCTGTATAGGCTCATACGTTATCAAGTCTCTTCTTGGCAACCTGCTGTTCTTCCTCTGAGTGCTACCAGGTCTCCTCCTCCAGGGGATATGGTCAAATGTGAGGCACCAGAGTACGTGAGAAAGTCATATCCCACTCTCCACTCAACTGTGGAGAATGTTCTGACCATTGGCTAGATCTGGGTAGGGGTTTAAAGTTTACCGCCTGTATTGTCCTTGGCTGGTGCCTTAGCTTGAGCGGGACCCCTGGGCCCAAATCTGCCTCTCATAATGTTCTACTTGTAGGTTTCTAGGACCCTCCGGATCCTTCTACTTTGCTATTCTCCCATGCTTCTCTCATTTAGAGTCCCAATAGGATGTCCTCCCCTCTGTCCTAGTATCCTGGTAAGTGAAGGCTTTCGTGGGACATGCCCCTTGGGCTAGTATGCAGATATAAGTGAGTATGTACAATTTGATTCTTTCTGCTTCTGGGTTAACTCACTCATTATGATCCCAGAAGATGCTCCAGCACACAACAAGAAAATTTGTTCAACCATGTTCATAGCAGCCTTATTCATAATAGCCAGAATATGGAAACAGCGTAAGTGTCCATCAGTAGAAGAATGGATAAAGAAACTGTGGTATATATACACTATGGAATACTACTCAGCTAATAAAAACAAGGAATTCCTCTTTCTTTCTTTCTTTCTTTCTTTCTTTCTTTCTTTCTTTCTTCCTTGTATTTATAAATTTTCACTGTTTTTCTTTTTATATTATATTTCTTTTTTAACATATACATTTATATTATTACACACAAATAAAATAAGATGCATACAGCAATAAGAACCGAGAAACACTCTGGAATTATATAAATGTTACATTCATAGTGTTTTGGCTATTTGTATGTGGCCTTCATGAAGAAAATATCATTTTTATCTTGGTGAGTCTAAAATTGTGAATGTAAATCAATATCCATCATATCTCATCTTTATCAACTTAAAATGTCTATCTAGACCTACGAATATCTTAGGCCCTAAACAACTAGGCTAAATTGTAAAACAAAACTACCTGGTCTTCAACCCCATCAGAGACTTGAGAAGGAATAAAGTTAATTATCTGAGTAGACAGGAAGTGCAGGTAAGCAGCCTCCAAAATGAGAAAATGACAGACACAGTTTGGGGCCTGAACAGTCACCCAAATCTCTTTATAACATTCGAGCATCATGTCAACCTTTCTGACCCAATATATGTGCCAGACATATTTGTGATGCAGAAACTATTGAGGAGTTGTTTACCCTGTCTTGGCAGAGTTTGGCTGTCAACTCTGCCTGAATTCAAGCTTGCCTATTTTCCGGCAGAATTATGTCTGTGGCAGAAACGATGATATTTTGCCCAGTGGCTTGTTTGCCACATTAGAAGATATCTCTATAAGGAGGTTCTTTGATGCTCATCATCATCTCTGAGGTAGTCTGGGTGTTGACAGGAGTTAACCTGCCTTGTTGTCAAAAAAATCTTTAAAATACTAAAAACATCTTTTAATGCCATATGCTGTAGGTCCCTGAGGCTTTTGAAGATATTTCCTAACTCTTTTTACCTTATATATCTATAGAATCATATCTATTTTGTCTTACTCAGAGAGAAAACAAGGTTGTACTCAGGGATGTCTCTTTTTTTCTACCTCTCTTTCATTGGTATGGAGATGTTGTTGAAAAGAAATAAGGGAGGATATAGAAATATATAGGGATGATAGGACAAAAATTATACTTCTCAAATTAAGGCCTTAATTTTTACACACAAAAGGGTTGTTTTTAATTCATTGTTACACAAGTTTGTATACTGATGCAAAATAAGTTTTATTTTGACACATAGGTATAGAATTCAATTTTAAGATTATTCTGCATGTACATTATATGCATTTCTACTCTAATATGAGGTATTGTACACATACAACTCAATTATAATACAAGGTTTACTTCCAATAGCTTGAAAGTGCTATTACAGGCTGTTTAGAAAAATTAAGTAATACAAGCTAACTGGTAGTTGATCAAATCTGCGTCACATCAACTACTAGTCTATTTTTATCAAAAGAATATACATCCAAGTTTTAACTGATAGGTATAATTCTTTGTTGTATTTTCATTGGTGTTTATCACAGTATACAGTGTATTATTCCACAATATCAACTTTTCTCAAATATGTCATTTTTTTACTATCTTCACCCCTTCTGTTATTTCTAATGGCCCATTCTTTCTATATCTCACTCTTACCAGTTTCCTTCCTCTCTGTTTCACTTCTGTTTTCATGTTACTTTATAAAATGTTTATTTGCATCTATGAAGAATTTTCTTGTGTTTCTGTTTTACTCATTGGTAAACATTTGTTTATCATTTTAAATATTATTTCCTGTTTAGCAAATAGTAATCACCTAATAACTCTCAGTAACTGTAGTCAAATACCATAGCTTGAATTAGTCTCCCTACAATATACCCTGTGTTTCATTAGAAATTTGAGCAATAGGCAGGTTAAATAACTAGCTTTTCATCTCAAATTTAGTTAGCAAAAGCACATAGATAGAATTTATGATTTAGCAATGTCAAGTTCTCCATAACTCATTGTAAATGTTTAAATTAAAATATGTTCTGATTATTTGATTGTATATTCAATAGTGTGGCTTTACAAACTTGTTTGTTTTTTCATGAAGATTTACATTCATTTCCAGCTGAAAATAGGATATTCTTTAAGTGCATTCACATTAATGAGATATTAGTGTAGAAAAAGATTCCCTGTAAACAATGAGACCTAAGTCCCAAATGTTTTCCTCTGATGTCTATATGTGTACCATGAATCATTAATCTAAATATATAAAAAATAAAATAAAATGTATATAAAATTAAAATAAGATATATGTAAAAAGGCAAAGGGCTCTTATGCAGGCAATAATATCATAATTTTAATTCTATCACAGCTAATATTTTCAACAACTCTGAGAAATTCTGTGGTGGGTTGCCTGAGAATGGCTTCAATAGGCTTATATATTTGAATATTGATGCCCAGTTATTGAAAAGCTTAGGAAGAATTAGGAGGTGTGGCCTTATTTGAGGAGGTGTTTCACTAGGCTGGCTTTGAGGTTTCAAAAGTTCATGCTAGTTTCAATGTTGCTCTCTGCCTGTTGCCCATGTATAAGATTGTAAATGTAAGCTACTGCTCAAAACCATGCCCATCTACTTTCTGCCATTATAATCATGGACTAATATTCTATAGCTAAAAAGAAGCCACCAATTAAATGATTTCTATTATAACAGTTGCTTTCTCTGCCATGGTATCTCTTCAGAGCAATAGAATTCAAAAGTATGTATCATAAATTAGAGTATTCCCATAACAGGCCTGACCATACTTTTTGGAGGAACAATGAAAGCATTGAGACTTTAGATTAGAAAAGCACTTAAATGTAGTGATCATGTTTTAATTGGCCATATTAGTAGAGACATGGAAGACTGTAGTGCTGAGGGTGATGTAGACTATCCAGCCCCAACTCAAGAAGTTTCATTGGTGGATCATATTAGCAGCTGGAATAGAACTATTTTTTTTTTTTTTTTTTTTTTTGTATTTGGGGAGAAATGGTTGGTGATTGTTCTCATCTTAAAAATCTGACTAAGGCTAAATTGTAGAGTTTTGGATTATTGTTCTTTAAAGAAGAGCTATACAGACAGCCTAGCATTGACTGTGTCAAATGGCTATAAATGATCATTCTTAAATAGATCTACAATGAAGGGGCACAAGTAGGATAAAAGAAAAAAATGCACCTTCTGAGAAGAAAAAGGGCACCAGTAAATGAAATATAGGTAAAAAGCCCTATGTTTAGGAAGTTAAAACCCTTCAAGCAAATCCTGATTCAACCTTGAATAAAGAGAGTAGTAGTAGGGAATATATAAAACAAAGAGGAGAAAAAGTATAATAAAATAACATGTTATTAATGATAAGTGAAACTGTGTGCTTTCTATGATAAGAAATGATACAAGTTGTCCACCTGAACATAATGATAAGCATAGCATAAAATGAGTGTCAAAACCCAATACCTCATTGGTTAAGAGGATGTATAACTCCTACCATCATAGATTGGGTATATAAACTGAGTAAAAGACCACTTTAGCCTGGCTTTGATCTTTCCCAACTGAGACCTCACCACTGTGCTGTTCAAGTTTGACACATGCCCCCAAGTCCAAAGACCCATTGAAGATCATATCATAACAGACCAGACCACACCAGAGCAAACCAGGGCCCAGACCTAGAGGAGGAAGCCTGTTGTGGACAACTCAGAACACCAGGACAGATTGAGAGCCTTACCTGTGAAGCCATTAACCAGGCAACAGGTGTATTCAGCAGACTAGGAGAGGTATTGGGATGTTTGAGTGAAGTGTGATGAGTGTGTGACTAATAAAACATCTGTAAAATAACAATAATTTTTCCTTGAGGTCCTTCCTTCCCTTGACTCCCAACAGTAGTATTTCAGGGTGAGACCCACCCAGCAAATCCTGAATCCTGTGAAAAAATGTAACTAAAGGGAAGCTTAAACAGCAATGTAAACCATCAACAAAAGAAAGCTTATGCAAGTGTAAGTCAAAGAAAGGCCAGGTTTCAGTCCAGACAAGCAGAAAAATTTGGAAGCTGCAGACACATGATTCTGGTTTTAGAGTCAAGAAAAATAAAGGAGTTTTGGACCCCTTTTCCAATGTTAGGAAAAGTTGCTGAGAGTAGGACTGTGACAGCAGAGTGCCCTCATAGAGGCCCATACAGGCTATTGTGAGAATCTGTGAAGATGAAGTCTGGATTGCATCAGAGACTCTAAGGTTTTGCAGATGCTGTTAATGGGAGAGTTGACAAAGAGAGCTCCAGATAATGTGGAAACAGGCCAAAACAGAGAAGTGTGTTGAACTTAGTAGTGTTGGGTAAAGGGAGAGGACTGAAGAATGTTTTGGTATGAGACACGGAAATGCAGAGTTTGAAGTTTACCCCATTTGGTTTCAGCCATGTTTTACCAAAGTATTTCTTTACTATGTCCTTTTTCTACATTTTGTAATGGTAATATATACTGTGTACAACTGATTGTTGGAAGCATATGATATGCTTCTTGATTTTGAATTTATAAGAGGTTATAAATTGCCTTGAGTCTCAAAGAGACGTTGACATTTGGGTGTTAAACACTGTTGAGAATGAAAGACTATGGGTAATTCAGGATTTGACTAAATGTATTTGTATTCTGATATGGCTGTAAGCTAATGTGTACCATGGAGTATAAAGTGATGGTTTCAATCAGAATGGCCTTTATAAGTTTATATTTTTCAAACTTTTTTCCTAGTTGATAAAATGTTTGAAAAAGATTTGGAGGTGTGTTCATGTGTGTCCTGAGTTGGAATAGGTATGTCACTAGGGGTGGGCTTTGAGATTTCAGAAGAGTATAATTGGCTGCATATGATACATTCTCTCTCTCTCTCTCTCTCTCTCTCTCTCTCTCTCTCTCTCTCTCTCTCTCTCCCTTCTCCAGATCAGGATATAAAGATTTCATCTACTGATCTAGAACAATTAAAAGCTTTCTTTCATTAGAGTTGCCTTTGTCATGGTGGCTATTAATAGAATAGACAGCAATAGACTAAGAATCAAACATTAAGTTATTTTCCTTATATTTGTTATTTACTTCCAACACGTGGGGCACACGAATCAAATTCATATCATCAGTCTTGGTAGCTTGCCCCTTTAACTCCTGAGCCATCTCATTTATACTATAACAGTCATGTAATAAGTGGTGTTGTGAAGAAACCTGGTAAATATTTCTAGCCGACTCTATGACAGGCTTCAGATTTTTGTTAGCTTGGAGCAGGCCTGAACCTCCATTCCCCAGAAGTAAAGTCAGTGGTTACAGGAAATACCACAAAAAAATGGACAATCAGGGAGGGTCAAGACACATTGCCTGAGGAAATTAATGTGTGTTAGCTACTCGTTTGAAGAGCCCTTAACTCCTGGCCAGAGTCACATAGCCTCAAGAACACCTTCCATTTCGGGCCAGTTTGAAGAAGAGCCCTCACCAATCACCAATGTACTTGTACCATTGCTCCTGATCTGTGCTAATAGAAGTAAAAATTACCTAACCAACCTTGGAACATACCTTGATAAACTATAAAAATACCTGCATGCTGTATTTGGGATTTTTTGCCATCTTGCTTTGCATACGTGAGGAATCCAGTGCACTGGATCTCTGTAGAATAAAGGCTTTTTGCTTTTGCATATGATTTTGGGCTCCTGGTTGTCTTTAGGGTTCTGCTAACCCAACCATAACAGTCTGTTATTTCTTATGTTATTTAAACAGAAGAAATATATAACAAAAGCCTTTCCTTTTCTATTTTATCTTATGATTTAACCTGAGCTCTCCTTATGTTTAAGTTTTGAAAGTATATGTTATTTTTATTTCTGCATATGTATGTTGGTCAGGCATACATGTTAACTTGAGTGTAGGTGTGCTTGGAGGGCAGAAAAAAAGTAAAATTCCTTGGAGCTGGCATTATATTTGGCAGTGAGGACCTGTTGAGAAATTAGAAAAGGATACTAAGGATTTGACAGGTTAGGTTTCTGATAGGTAGACACTATTCATATCCATGAATGTTTATCCACGGACACAATTATTCTAGCTCGCTTTCTGCTGCTCTGCTAAGCACAATGATTAAGATCAACTCAAGGAGGAAATGATTTATTTTAGCTTACAAGTAGAGTCCATCATAAAAGGAAGCCAACTCAGGAGCTCAAGGCTATAATTTGAAAAAAAAAAAAGCATGGTTCACACAACTACCCGATATAAAAAGACCAATTGGCCAAATTTCTTACTCTCTTTCTCTCCCCACACTTCTACATATAAGAAATAAAATGAGGACATTAGACTGATTTAATGCAAGGCAGGTTAAAGTATACAAAGGTAGGTTTATTGAAAGCAGCTCTCAAAATGTCTGGATTATGTGGTGAAGGGAAGGAAGATCTCCTGCCCTGAAAAGTTCAGGGTATATGGTATGCCAGGCATGTCCTGCAGCATATAGGGACTAAGGAATGCTGGGGAGAACTAAGAGCTATTTGTTCTGTGTTTAAAGCACATCAAAAATCCCTGCCATAGAAAGTTCAGGGTAGAGGGCAGGATAACGTTGAAAACTGTAGTAGACATACAATTTTGTGTTATAGTATAGCAGAGACTTGGGGGAGGAAGTCTTGGGTTAAAAGTATGAGTACTCAGAGATCCAAGATGGCGGCGGGCAGCGTGGACCATGTTTGGAGGCTCCAGTGAAAAATTCAGGGAATTGCACAGATTTCTGAGCCAGGAACATCGAGGTCCCCACCCCACAGCAGTGGGAGTGCTCCACGGTTCAGAGGGACCAGGGTGCGGAGGACCTGCGTGCCCCTGCACACAGGAGGAGCACGGATTTTTTCAGAACAGAGCAGCAGTGGCAGAGGCGGCAGCAGCTGCAGCACCTGCGGCACCAGCGGCACCAACGTCAGCAGCGGTGGTGGCTGAGGTTTGCAGCTCAGAGCCTTCCGGTGGAGATGATTGGTCTGGTGGCCGGTGGGAGTTGCTGCAGTAGAGGGGACTCTGGGCAGGATTTGGGTCGCATGGTGCCTTGGAACCCAGACTGGACTTGGTGGACAGTTCAGCTCCAGAGTCCCGGGTTCTGGCTCACCTGAGCAAGCAATTCTGCCCGAGGCACTAACTCAAGGCTGGGCAGAGCACTCATTTCGACCCTAGACACCACCTCAGCTCAGCGGCAGCTCCCCTGCGGTGACACAATCTGGGCGGAGCGCCTGTTTCCACCACTGGTGCTAGCTCAGCGCAGCTGTAGTTCTCCTGCTGTGACACAGGCTGGGCAGAGTGCTCAGTTCCACCGGCTCTAAGACTCTGGTTGGACACAGAGTGCAATTTGAATCCAGAATTCCTGGCTGAGCATGGCGGACAGTTCGGGCCCTGAGTCAATAACTGACCACAGCATGCACTTTGGGCCAAAAGCCCCTAGCTGAGATTGGTGTGCAGTCCCAGGCCAAAAATTCTGGCTGGACCCTGTGTGCATTTTCAGCCCAGAATCCCTAGCTGAGGTCGGCAGACGGTTCAGGCCCTGAAAATCTAGCTGAGTTCGGCCTGTGGTTTGGGCTCAGTGTTCCTGGTTGGACTTGGCCGTGGACACAGAAGGCTGTGAATAACTTGGCCTGACCCAACGCTCATTCAAAGACCCAGAACAATTGTAGGACCCACAGCACACAGGAGCTGAGGGTCAATGACTGTGAGAGTCCAACACAACAGGGCTAACCTCCTAACATCCACACCAGTGAAGAATTAGAGATTCCAGCCTAGGGAAATCATGAGAAAAGAAGTGAATCTATCATCAGATACCCTCAATCCAACTCTGGAAGCTACCCAACAAAAACAAAGATATCAAGATGTCTAAACAACAGCGAAAAAGCATATGCAAAAACCACCAAAACAACATAGCATCTCCAGTTTCCAGCTATCCCAAAGAAAACAACCCAGAGAACTCAATACAATGGAAATACAAGAAAATGACCTCAAATCCTTAGTAATGAAGATGATAATGGAGGAAACAAATAAAATTTGTAATCAAATGCAGGAAGACGCAGCCAAACTGGTGAGAGACATAAAAGAAGCACATAGAGTGGAACTGGAAAAATTGCATGAAAATACAAACAACCAGATGAAAGAAATAAATAAAACGGTTCAAGCTCTGAAGACCTATAAAGATGCAATGGAAGAAACACAGGAATATACAAACAATCAGATGAAAGAAATCAAAAAATCAGATCAAGATCTGAAAATGAAAATGGATTCAATGATAAACACACAGACAGAAGAAAAACAAGAACTGAGACCTCAGAGAAGAAGGTGAGCAACACAGAGGTGAGCTTTTCTAACAGAATCCAAGAGATGGAGGAATGAATCTCAGGTCTAGAAGATACATTCACAGGTCTTGAAGCAACCATTAAAGAAAATGCGAAATCTGGAAACTTCTGACACAAAACATCCAAGAAATTAAGGACACCATGAAAAAAAGAAATGTGAGGATAATAGGCACTGAAGAAAGAGAAGATATCAGACTCCAAGGCCCAGAAACTATTCTCAACAAAATCATAGAGAAAATTTCCCCAATCTAAAGAAAGAGATGCCTATAAACATACAAGAGACCTACAGAACAGCAAATAGAATTGACCAGAAAAGAAAAACTGCCCGTCACATAATAATCAAAACACAAAACATACAGAACAAAGAAAAAATATTAAAAGCTACAAGGGAAAAGGGCCAAATAACATTTAATGGCAAACCTATCAGAAATACACCCGACTAATCAGCAGAGACCATAAAAGCCAGAAGAGCCTTGACAGAGATCTTGCAAACCCTAAGAGACCAGAGATGCCAGGCCAGACTACTTTACCCAGAAAAACTATCAATAACCATTGATGGAGAAAACAAAATATTCCATGACAAAAACAAATTCAACCAGTACCTTTCCAGAAATCCAACTTTACAGAAGGTACTAGAAGGAAAATTCCATCCCAAAGGGTCAAGCGACAACCAAAAACTACTCAGGAAATAGATAACTATACCATGGCAAAAACACAACTACACAAACGCTCGACTGGAACCAACATCAAAATTAAGACTCTGAACAATCACTGGTCATAAATATCTCTCAACATCAATGGTCTCAATTCTTCAATAAAAAGACACAGACTAACGGAATGGGTGCATGAACAAGATCCAATATTCTTCTGCATTCAAGAAACACATATCACCCATAACAATAGGCATTACCTCAGGGTAAAAGGTTGGAAAAAATATTCCAAGCAAATGGTCACAAGAAGCAAGCAGGCATAGCCATTTTAGTATCAAACAAAATAGATTTTCAACCAAAATTAATCAAAATGGATGCAGAAGGACACTTCATAGTCACCAAAAGTAAAGTCAACCAAGATGACATCACAATTCTGAACATCTATGCTCCCAATACAAGGGCACCCACAGTTGTAAACGATCTGCTAAAGAAGTTTAAACCACACATCGATCCCCACACAATAATAGTTGGAGGTTTCAACACCCCACTCTCACTGAAGGATAAGTCATTGAAACAGAAACTAAGCCGAGAAATAACAACATTAACCAATGCCACGGGTCAAATGGATCTAACAGATATCTATAGAACCTTTCACCCATACAAGAAAGAATATAACTTCTTCTCTGCACCCCATGGAACCTTCTCCAAAATTGTTCACATCGTAGGTCACAAAGCAAGCCTCAATAGATAAAAGACGATTGAAATAATACCTTGTATCCTATCAGATCACCATGCTCTTAGGCTGCAATTCAAGAACAACAGAAATAAAAAAATCCTACACATACGTGGAAACTAAACAACTCTCTGCTAAATGACACCTGGGTCAGGGAAGAAAAAAAGAAAGAAATCACGAAGTTTCTGAAATTCAATGAAAATGAAGGAACAACATACCCAAATTTGTGGGATACATTGAAAGCACTGCTAAGAGGAAATATCATAGCACTAAGTGCCTTTAAAAAGAATTTTGAAACATCGCACATAAGCATCTTAACAACAAAACTGGTAGTCCTAGAAAAAAAGAAACAGAAACAACCAAGAGGAATAGACGTCTAGATATAATCAAACGCAGGGCTGAAATTAACAAATTAGAAACTAAAAAAAAAAAAAGTACAAAGAATCAAGAAAACCAAGTGCTGGTTCTTTGAGAAAATCAACAAGATCAACAGATCGTTAGCTAAACTAACTAAAAGGCAGAGAGACAGAATACAAATCAACAAATCACAGATGAAAAGGGAGGCATAACAACAGACACTGAAGAAATACAAGGAATCATAAGATCCTACTTTAAAGGCATATACGCCAAAAAATTTGAAAATCTAATGGAAATGGACGATTTTCTTGATCAATTTTACTTGCCAAAGTTGAGTGAAGAACAGATAAACAAGCTGAATAGTCCCATTTCCCCTACAGAAATAGAAGGATTCATTGATAGTCTCCCAACCAAAAAAAGCCAGGGCCAGATGGTTTCAGTGCAGAATTCTACCAGACCTTCAAGGGCAAGTTAATACCAATACTCTTCAAGCTACTCCAAAAGATAGAAATGGATGGAAAATTACCAAATTCATTCTATGAGGCCATAGTCTCATTGATACCTAAACCTCACAAAGACTCAACAAAGAAAGAGAATTTCAGACCAATTTCTCTTATGAACATTGATGCAAAAATACTAAATAAAATACTTGCAAAATGAATACAAGAACACATCAAAGATATCATTCATCATGACCAAGTAGGCTTCATTCCAGGCATGCAGGGATCATTTAATATATGTAAATATATCAATGTAATTCACCATATAAACGAACTGAAAATAAAAAAACACATGATCATCTCTTTAGATGCAGAGAAATCATTTGATAAAATCCAACACCCATTCATGTTTAAAGTTTTAGAGAGATCAGGGATAAAATGCACTTTCCTCAACATAATAAAGGCTATATACAGCAAGCCAATAGCCAAAATCAAAGTAAATGGTGAGACACTCAAGGAAATTCCTCTAAAATCGGGAATAAGGAGAGGCTGCCCACTCTCTCCATATCTCTTCAATGTAGTACTTGAAGTTCCAACCAGAGCAATAAGACAATAAAAGGAGATCAAGGGTATCCAAATGGGAAAGGAGGAAGTCAAATTATCCCTATTTGCAGATGATAAAATAGTGTACATAAGTGACCCTCAAAATTCCACCAGAGAACTCCTACAGCTAATAAACACCTTCAGCAAATTATCTGGATATAAAATTAAATCAAAAAAGTCGATAGCCTTCCTATACACAAATGAGAAGCTTGCAGAGGAAGAAATTAGGAAGACCACACCCTTAACATTAGCCACAAGCCATATAAATATCTAGGAGTTACTCTATCTAAGCAAGTGAAGGACTTGTTTGAAAAAAATTTCAAAACTCTGAAGAAAGAGATTGAAAATGACCTTAGAAGATGGAATGATATTCCTTGCTCATGGATCAAGAGAATTAGCATAGTAAAAAAGGCCATCCTACCAACAGCAATCTACAGGTTCAATACAATCTCTATCAAAATACCTAAACAATTTTTTAACGACATTGAAATTTCAATTTTGAACTTCATATGGAAAAACAAAAAACCCAGAATAGCTAAAACAATCTTTTTTACAATAAAAGGTGCTCTGGAGGAATCTCCATACCTGATCTCAAACTGTACTATAAAGCAATAGTAATTAAAACAGCATGGTACTGGCACAGATATGAATCCACACACATATGGTCACTTGATTTTTGACAAAGAAACCAAATCTATTTGATGGAAAAAGGATAGTATCTCCAACAAATGGTGCAGGTCTAACTGGAAGTCTTTGTGTAAAAAAATGCAACTGGACCCATATTTGTCACCTTGCACAAAACTCAAGTCCAAGTGGATTAAAGACCTCAACATAAAACCAGAGACACTAAGTTAGTTAGAAGAAAAATTGAGAAAGAGCCTGGAACATATTGGCACAGGAGACAACATCCTGAACAGAACACCAATGGCCCAGGCCTTAATGTCAACAATTAATAAATGGGACCTCATGAGGCTGAGAAGCTTCTGTAAGGCAAGAGACACTGTCAAGAGAACAAAGCGACAGCCTACAGACTGGGAAAAGATCTTCACCAACTCTACATCTGACAAAGGTCTAATATCCAAAATATATAAAGAACTCAAGAAATTAAACACCACCAAACCAAATAACCCAATTGAGAAACGGGGCTTGGAATTATACAGAGAATTCTCAACAGAGGAATATCAAATGGCCGAGAAACACTTAAAGAAATGCGCAACCTCCTTAGTCATCAGGGAAATGCAAATCAAAACAATTCTGAGATTCCATCTTACACCTATCAGAATGGCTAAGATCAAAAATTCAAGTGACACCACATGCTGGCGAGGATGTGGGGAGAGAGGAACACTCCTTCATTGCTGGTGGGAATGCAAACTAGTACAGCCACTTTGGAAATCTATCTGGTGCCATCTCAGAAAAATTGGAATAGGGCTTCCTCAAGACCCACCTATTCCACTCCTTGGAATATACCCAGAAGATGCTCCAGCACACAAGAAAATTTGCTCAACCATGTTCATAGCAGCCTTATTCATAATTGCCAGAACATGGAAACAGTGTAAGTTTCCATCAGTAGAAGAATGGATAGAAACTGTGGTACATATACACTATGGAATACTACTCAACTATTAAAAAGAAGGAATTCTAGAAATTTGTGAATAAATGGATTGAGCCAGAAATGATCACAATCAGTGAGTTAACCCAGAAGCAGAAAGACTCAAATGGTATATGCTCACTTATATCTGCATAATAGCCCAAGGGGCATGTTCCATGAAAGCCTTCACTTACCAGAAAACTGGGACAGAGGGGAAGACATCTTATTGGGACTCTAGATGAAAAAAGCATCTAGAATAACAAAGTCGAAGGATCCAGAGGGTCCTAGAAACCTACAAGTAGAACATTATGATAGGCAGATTTGGGCCCCATGGTCCCGCTCAAACTAAGGCACCAGCCAAGGACAATAAAGGCGATAAACTTTAAACCCCTAACCAGATCTAGCCAATGGTCAGAACATTCTCCACAGTTGAGTGGAGAGTGGGATAAGACTTTCTCACGTACTCTTGTGCCTCACATTTGACCATGTCCTTTGGAGGGGAGACCTGGTGGCACTCAGAGGAAGGGCAGCAGGTTATCAAGAAGAGACTTGATACCCTATGAGCACATACAGGGGGAGGTAATCCCCCTCAGGAACAGTCAGAGGAGGGGAATAATGGGAAAATGGGCATGAGGAAGAATGGGAGGATAGAAGGGATGGGATAAACATTGAGATGTAACAAGAATAAATTAATAAAAAAATTTTTAAAAAAGTATTACTACTCTTTGAGGTGAGTTGTCTTTTTGACATCTGTGAACTGAAAACATGTGTGTCCTCAGGGATTAAATAACACAGAAGGGCCCTTCTATTCAAAAGACTGGATATATAAATATAAAGACTCTGTATGTAGATGTAGCAAATGAGGAACTTTTAAGTATATATTTAAGAGACAAACCAAAGGACATTTCATATAGTGGATCACATAGTGGAATGTTTTTATAAGGCTTAGAGTAATAAATGAGAGACCAGTGATTATTGTCAAAGCTCTGAACAATTAATACAACAATAGCATAGCAGCCAAAAGAAATCTGAAGCATTTTACAACTTTTTGGATACCTTAAGTCAACTTTTCAGACCCTCCAGCCTTCAAAACGTGCCTTTACCAACCCTCAAATACTGTCTTATAAGCTTTCCTTTAAAACTTAAATTTTTATATCCTTAGGCCTTTTATCTAATTATTTATCCTGAGACGTGGGTGAAATTGTTGTGAGAGGTCACTGTCCTTTAGCTAAAGACCCATGACTTGTAACAATGAACATTTGAAAATAAACATATGTGGACAAAAGGCTATACTTTGTGATAAACTACAGCTTCTTTGACATGATATTTTTGCTTGTCTGTTTGTTTTATTTTACTGGAGAGAGAAGAGAGATTTTGGTCCATGATATGTAAATCATAGACATTTAATAAAAGTTAAAAAAAAATTAGATTAATAAAATACAATAACCTAAAACAAACAAACAGAGTAGTAAAAGGTTGCATCTAAGACCTACTTTTTGAGTCTGGTTACTAGGTAATCTATATCTAGACCTAATAGTAGTAGCTCTAAGAGTGAAACTTAAATTCTGGTCCCTGGTATATGAAGAGGACTGAGAAAACATCTGAAGCTTGTTGATCTTTAATATGAGAGCTGTAAGGCAAGCCCATTTGCCTTTTAAAATAAGAGAACTAACAGTAGTTTTAATTATCCAATGAATTGACTAGTAGACTAACATGGTGGATTACCTTAGTTACCGTAAGGATCTAATTGACTGCTCTTTCACTACCAAGCTACGATTAGCTTAGACATCAATACTATCAGAGAACTGAGAATGAAAAATTGCAACCTAAATGAATCTATATATTAATCAAAATTACAGAGATGACTAGCCAGTACTGTCTACTACCTACACAGTTGTCCCATGTTCCTCTGGTTTTCATAGCAAATTAGGCAGAGATAGTCTGGCCAGTAGAGAAAGATGACGAGAGTAGGACTTGGAATGAGAGTGAGGCAATATATTGTCAAAGCCTGTCTCCAGTGATATGTTGCCTCTAGCAAGGCCAAACTGCTTAAACTTCCCCTAAACAATGCCACAAACAAGGGATAAAATATTCAAATGACTTAGCCTATGGCAATATTTCTCATTCAAACCACCAACAGGTAGAACTAATGACATGACTTATGATGTGAAGGGAGTGTGCACCATATATACATTTGGGCCTTTGTTCTTTATCTCTTATTAATTTCCTGGCCATTGAAGGGTAAGTGGTATTTTTGTTCTGTATCCTTACCATAATGCATTACCTAAAAACATTTAGGCCAATTTACTGTAACATAAAACCTTCAGGTTGCAAGCCAAAATAAATAGTTCTAATTTCAAGCTTCATACTCTTAAATTTCTCATATACTTTGTCACAGTGACAGAAAACTGGCTAATACAACCCCATATTATTATATCATTTGTATACAAGAGTGCTAGGTCATGAACAAGAATAATGTATACAAAATATTTCCTTATGCCTTTTGTCATGGGATAAGGGAAAAGTAATTATTTTTGAAGGAGAATAGAGCCTTCTAGCCAGCAAATGTTTAGTTGCCTTAGGAAAACACATCTTTTAGGATGTATCTTAGCTGTAGTAAATGTTTTGCTCCAAATTCTTTCCATTTCTGATGGTAGGTAACAATATAAAGGCTTCAGTGAATAAAATTAAAATCACTTCAGGTAGAAAAAAATAGTGAGGTGTAGGGATAAGAAAAAGTTACATTGTGCCAAGAAACACTTTTGACAGCATATTTCTGGGACAATAGATCCACTAAAAAACTAAAGTTCAATGAAGAGGTTATACAATTCAAAATTTTGCTATAATTTCCCACAATAACTAAAGATACCCATATAATAGTGTATAAAAAACCGAAGAGCTGCTCAGAGCAGGTTTTCTCTGCAAGTTAGTACTTAGGAAAGCAAGAGGAGACAATAAGGGAATCAGAGAGGGAAACTTTTCTTTGTTTGTTGTTGACCTAAAACATTTTGTGCTACAGTAAGATCATACTAAGGAATAATATCTTATCTGTCTCATGTTTCAACTCCTCTATGAAGGTGTAGCTGCATCTGGTGAGTGCCTTCATGCGATATTAGATGGCAGTTGGAGAGGTATGTAGACAGGGAAATAAAAATGAGACAAAAATACAAAGGCGTGGGTTGGAGGGAGAACAGAGGCAAGTATGAGAGTACTACACTTGTTTTTAAACCAGTGGAATAAAGATTTTAATTCACTCATGATAATAGAATTGCTTTTGATTTAATTACTCACACTCAGCACTACTGTATTATGAAGTAAATTGTCAACATACAGATGTAAATCATATATCATTATGGCTTTGCACTCAAAATTTGTGTCTTTGACATATTCAAATGTATTGTTTACCTCAGTGGGTCTAAAGACTTAATGGATTTAGAATTAAGTCAGAAGTTCAATAATAATGATTAGCATATGTAATATAAATCACCCAGAGGGATTTTTGGCCATCTGTAGACTACTATATTCATATCAAGATATGTGCTTTCAAACTAAAATATTTAGTTTCACGTAGAATATATAATTGTATTGCAAAAAAAAAATTTTAAAAAGACGAAATAGGTAGCATGACTCAAGGAAGACCAAATTCAAATTTAAACCTGAAGGATCATCTCAATTTGCTCAATTTCAAATAGTCTAGGCTCTCTTTGGCAGTTACAGGGCCTGCAATATCTCAAGCACTTCTTACCTCATGACTTTGCAAGAATCAGTCTTTCCAAAACTCTCTCTTTGGAGTTTCCTGTCTTAAGCTTTCTTAAGCCAGAGACTGTAGATGTACTTGATCTCAAGGGCTGCCTCACTTCATTAGGCATTGTAGTAGGGGACTATACTTTTTAATTTTTTTACTTACTTAATTTATTTATTGAATTTACATCCTAGTCATAGCCCACTAGCTCCTTTCCTCCCAGTCCCTCACCTCCCTCCTATTTCCCCCTCTCCTATTCTTCATAAAATAGGAGCCTCCCCTTACCCTCCCACCACAGATCATCAAGTTGCATCAATATTGAGTTTGTCCTTTTCCACTGTGGCCTGACAAGGCCCTCCCATCAAGTGGAAGTGATTGAAAAGCAGGCAACAGAGTCCATGTCAGAGACAGTCTTTCTTCCCCTCACTAGTGGACCCACATGAAGCCTGAGCTGCCTATTGGCTACATCTATGTAGAAGATTTAGGTCTAGTCTATGCATGATTCTTGATAGGTGCTTCAGACTCTACAGGTGCCTGTGGGCTCTACTTAGTTGCCTCTCTTGGTCTTCCTGTGGAGCTCTTGTTACCTCCAGGACCTTTTATACTCCCACATACACACATACTTTTCCACTAGATTCCCTATGCTTTGCCCAATGTTTGGACTTCCAAGATTGTAGCAGCCATGGCATACCATATCTATCTAAGTGGCAGAAGATCAAAGATAACAGATCCAGTGAGTAACTTGGCAGTTGGCTCCCAAACACAAACATCAGTGTTTCCTGGACAGGAGGAGACATCCTAGGAGCTGAGGATTCACAGTTCCAGCCCCCACCTCCCTGGCAGTTGTCTCCCAGGTCCAGGAGTCACACAAAGTCCATGGTACACAGTGTCCTGCACTTTCCTTCTACTTGATCATGGGTTAGTAGTTCTAGAGCGCTCTCCTCCCACAACAAAACCTAAGATCCCTCCTGAATCCCCTTGGACAGCACCTGAATACTGAGGACAGCACCCCAACCCATAATCCCACTGGTCCTCTATGCAGACCCACTGAACAATATAGTAGCACACAGGGTCCTGGGTCCAAGATGGCAGAGCCCAACCAAATCTGAGTACAGGTAGCAGTGTCTGTTCGGCTATCAAGCAGCATGACTCACTCCAAAATACCAGTGCCCTTTGTTCCCAACTTCACCTGCCATCCTAAAGGTGACTATTCTTTATGGATGCTACATTCTATGGTTCTATTGGCTATTACCCAACATCTCTTTGATGTCTCAACTTCAAAACCTATCTTTGCCTGAGACCCATACTATCTTGAAATATACCCTTTGCAACTTTGTAGACTCCTTTCTTCCACTACAGTTCAACTGCTCTGTGCATACTTGAATCAAATGGATATCACACATGCATTCTTTGTACAATTTTCAAATTTCAGCCATATGTATGCTTGGGTATACTTGGGCCATGAAAAAAACCAGCAAGGAAAACAATGCTAGAATGAGAGAAACAGAGGATATTGACATTAAAATGGTAACAGCATACATGTTGATCTCAAGACCCTGATTAGATCCTGTTTACTTTCCATACATAATAGTCTCTTTCAAAATGGTCACTGGACCATGAATTTATTTGGCTATCAAAATATATCATTTAAGTATTTATTAGACCTTACAAACAAACTATTTGGTGTTTGACTTAATGATGATATATGTCTTTGAATCATGTCTTTCTTCTCAAGTATTACTATTCTCACTTTTAAAATACCACATAATTTCTTATTGTTTAGCCTATATTTTTCTATCACATATCCTAGCTGAAACTTCCTCAGTTCTGCATTTGACAAATCCCTAGGAATGGAATATACTTCAGCCAAGTTATTTGCCAATTTGTAATAAATATGTCCCTTTAATATAGTTCTCAATACACCATTTCCTACTTTTACCATCTGTTTCATCAGAATTAGTTTAATTATCCATATTTTATCAAAATTATGATCATAATCATTTCAGTACTTCCTAAGAAAACCTGAGCTTTCCCTAAAATTTATTTTTTTATTTGTCTTAACCTTAACTGATCATTATTTTATGGTCGCATTCGTCACAACGCAAGTGTTATCCATAATTCACATAAACTCTATGACATCCCCTTCTACATTGTCAGGCAGAAGTTCTTTTGGTGTATGGGTATTGATAATGATTAAAAAATTAAGATACCAGGCAACAGGTATGGTATGGAGAAGTTTATTATATGAGCATGAGAAAGCAGGAAAGTGGGAGAGCCACCCCAGAGAGAGACAGACAGAGACACAGAGACAGAGACAGCAAGAGAGAAGAAGAGAAGCAAGAGAAGAACAAGAGGAAGAGTGATGAGAGATATGAGATAGACTTTCCCTTTTGTATCTGGGGCAACTGGCACGTCTAGTGGCAGGGAGGTAATGACATCAGTTTGTTAGGCAGACTGAGGGCAGTATGTTAACATTCCTCCATTTACCTTTAATTAAAAAAAGAATTAGGACATTGGATGCTTTTCCTGTAAGGTAAGTTAAAATATATATATGTAGGTTCATTGGAAGCAGCTCTTGGCTGCCATGCAAGGGGGGAAGAGAGAGAGAAAAAAAGGCAAGAGCAAGAAAATATCCAGATTATATGGTGAAATGGAAGGAAAAGTTCTGCTCTGGAAAGTTCAGGGTAGAAAGTGATGTGTGCCAGCCATGTCCTGCAGCAGATAGGGACTGAGAAGTGCTGGGAGAACTCAGAGATGTTTGTTCCAAGTCTGAAGCACACCATTTCCTCATTTTGTTGACAATAAATGGATAAGGTGCAAAGAAATCAATCACCTTTGACTGCTTCCTGCTGACAGTTGTGGGACTCTGCTGCTTAAGGTCAAAGACGGCCTTTTCTGGATAGCTGATTTTGTGATTGGTCTATGTAGAACAGACTCCCTTTCTCAGTGGGGCTCTCACTCCACATGATCTGGCAACCCCAGATCAAATAAGGAGAGTCACATTGTCCTTAATGTCTAAGACAGCGTCTCTGGATAGTTGGTTTTGTGCCTGGTCTATGTAGAAAATATTCCTTTTCCCAGTGAGGCTCTCCACATGATCTGGTAACTCCAAAACTTGTATGTAGAGTTACAATCCTAAAAAAATAAAAAATACAGACCAAACCCTTTTCTGATAACAAAAACAGGGAATTCCAGGAAGCACCCCACTTCAGGATGAGATCCTAGCCTCCAGTAATTGGCTTTAAGTACACCTAGGTGCCATCCCCTCATATATAGGATAATTAAGTACTGTCCTCCTTCCTGTGATAAGGATCCAGTGTTACTGAGGCACTGTATCACTGTATGTAAATATAGTACCCTGGCACTCTTAGCCCTCATAAATTAGACACAGTCACCCTCACTGCCCAGGTTTTATAGATCCAAAATTCACAGATAAAATTGACTTGATTCCTCACTCTTCTGAGACTCCATTTATTCTGGGACATACCTGCCACTGGATGCTAGGGGATCAGGCAGCAAGAGTAGAACTCCCTTTCCAGTGGCTGAGACCTGGTCAACCACTACTGATAGCTAGGTGCTGACTGCCAGGGAAGCATTCACTAAACTGCATTTCACCCTTTCTGCCTATAGGTACTGGAGAGGAACAGGTAGATCTAGAGACCAGAGGACTCATCTCTTCATATCTCTCTCTCTCTCTCTCTCTCTCTCTCTCTCTCTCTCTCTCTCTCTCTCTCTCTCTCTCTCTCTCTCTCACACACACACACACACACACAGCTAGAAAGCTTTCATGGTTTAGTCTTTTGGCTGGAGCACAGAGCCAAGTTCCCAGCCACTCCAGGGGAGGTGAGGGAATGAGTGTTACAATATGCCCCTTTTCAGAATGAGACTACAGATCTCAATAAAAATTGGGGATTTGGGCATCTCATAAGTGTAAGAACTTTTTGATTTTTCAATATAAACTGGCACAGCAGGGGATCTGGAGCACCTGTGGGTAGCTCCTTTGGTGCTATCCTGGATGTAGGAAATCTGGCAAGATACTGGAATACACACACGCACACACACACACACACACACACACACACGGGCAGAAGATAATGTTAGTGGGTTATTTTCCTTTTGGTGTACATTTGAAACTTTTGAGAGAGCGAGAAGAGAAAAAGCTTGAACATGGGAAATTTCCATTTTACCTTAGGTGTATATTTGAAATATTTGGGAGAGCAAAGAAGAGAAAAAGTTTGAAAATAAGAAAAAAATCCTTTCATTTTACTGAACTACTGGTGGTAATTAAATTTTTATTTTGTATTTTTAGATCTGTCGAAGTTTGGTTGCAGAGATGTGTAAGCTTAGTAGCCCTTAATTTGAGCCTACAGATTTGAAATTCTCCAGAAGGCATCCCAGTGTTGCCTGGAGAGGGTGTGAATGGACTATTTCCTATGGGGAGGTGAAGTTGTGACCCACTGGGTTTTCCCCCAGTGCAAGGTTTAACTCAAATTGTTGGTACAGACTGTCCCAGGCACTTATCAGTGATGGTCAGTGATCAAGAGAGCATAGCCTAAACATGATTCAGTTGTTTTGGAGACCCAGTTACATAGTACACTAGGATTTTAGCAGTGGGATGGAGGAAATAAAATGGTATAGGAAATGGTCTCACCCAACTAGAAAAAGTCCTAGTTGCAGGTCAGTAAGGAGGACTAGCGGCAGTCATGTAGACAGGGGTTAGATGATAGTCTCTCGGACAAAGGGAATCATTTACCATGAGTGGGAACTCATTTAATCAACTAGTGTTAGGTACAGAAAGGTGGCAATTGGGTAGCTAAGGAGAAGAGTGCCAAAACCTGTGAAAGGGTGAAGGAATCCCACCCTCTGAGATAAGCAATACATAGGAAATTTAGACTATTGTTTGGCAGTACAATGGAGTTCCATTTGACCTGAGAGGTAGATTTCCAGTAGCTCACAAGAATACTATTAATTTTGGAAAAGGATATAAATTTAAGACACATTAATATCATCAATGTTTGTAATCTGCATTGAAATGTACATTGTAGGAAAATGCAGTAGACTTATACTTTTGTGTCATGGAATAGTAGAGTCTTGGGGAAAAAACATTGAGTTAAAAGTATGAATACTCTTTGAGGTGAGCTTAGGAAAGGGAGAAGCCTTGTGGAACTTTCTGACATCTGTGGAACAGCAACGTGAAGAAAATGGAAATCTGTAGAGAAGAGGGGCAAAAGCTCACTTGATCTTGATTTTCAGCATCAGTACACATAGAAAACTAGATGCATACAATTTAAGTATAATGAAAAACATTTTGAACTGGGACCTATGATAGACGAATCTATAATGTAATGTTTTACCACAGTTTGATTTAGAAATCAGAGCTCAATTGATTATTGTCAACACTATGAACAGTTAGCTAATTCAACAATAGCATAACAACAGGAAGAAATGAAACATACCTTTAGACCTTCTAACATTCATAAGTTGCCTCTACAGCATTAAAACAGCTTCCTAGACTCTCTAACCTTCATAAAACATCTTCTTGGAAGCTTGAATATATAGGTGAAATTGCTGTGAGCATTCACTGTCCTTTAGCTAAAAGAATGGTAAAGGACTGTATCTGAGACCTGACTTTTAAGTCTGGAAACAGTTTAGAATATATATAGACCTGACAGTAGCCCTAGCAGTGAGGCTTAAAGCTTGGTATCTGTGAACGAAGAGGACTGAAACAGTATCTGAAGCTTCTCATTATAGAAGCTGGCCATGTGACTGTGTAAACTTGATTATGTGGTTAAAATATCAGTGTTACCCTTGGTTTGACACGGTAGCTGAATCTAGGAGCCAACTGTATTCCACGAGGTCAAGGATATTGAAGGATGGACATGTCCATAGTGCTTTTGTTGTTTAACCCTCCAGCGGCTGGGCACAGAGGACAAGCCTAAATGGGAGCATTTTGACTTCCAGAGACCAGTCTGCCAGCAGGCAGTGCATCGCTTTTAGGCAGCTATGGGACTGGTATCCCCTTTTGGCTGCATCTGAAATAGGTCCCTGGCAGGAGGGGGCATCAAAGACCTCTATTTCCTTGCCTCAAGGAAGTGGCTAAGGCCTGCAACATAGTTTTCTGTTGTAGCTGAGACTGTTTGTAAGGCTCCTCTTGGGCTTTAAAGATTTTAAAAACTATTTTTACCAACACCTACATAAGCATTTAGGAACCATCCTCAGCCTTTTAGTTAAGATGACAGCTAGACCACAGTTTTCTTAAGAATATTTAGATAGAAAAATTTTATTTAATTTTGAAGACATGTATAAGATGTTAAGGTTTAAAAGGTTCATAGTTTGTCTTAATCATTAAAGACTAATATTTTAGGTTTTATCCCCATTAAGTTGGAATCTTAAAAAATATAAACATAACCAATAAAAAGAAAGCACAAGAGTTTTCTGTATGTTTTAGTTTATAACAAGCCCATAGCTTGTAAAGTCTAAGACTATATTATAGATTAGCAAAAACGAGGTTAAATCTATTTCTAAGGCAGTGATTTTTAAGCTTTTGAGAATGAGCATAGAGCATAACAATCAAGTTCTAACATTGTAAAAAATTAATGTTCCCATAATTAATATTTTTAATATAGTAATACAGCAGAACTTTATGGAACAATCAAAAACCCATCAAACCCATTAGCTAGGAAGTCTTTAGTTGAATCCAGAGCAGCTTGTGACTGGAGGAACAGCATTTATTTATTTGTCCAGGAATTAGTAAAGACATAAATTGGATATAAAACATTAAATAAAAACATTATGAACCAGGGTAAAAATATAACCCTGAAATTGTAAAATGAGAAATTTTGTAAAGTTTAATCTTACAATTAATTGCACCATTACAGACCAAACAATAAAAAGCTTAAAAGATGGAGTTTAGAATGGATTTGAACAGGGCTGGTAGCCATAAGTAAAGATGACAGGCAGAGCCAGTATTTCCTGAAAACAAATATGGCGGCTAGACATATGATTGCCCTCAACCAAGATTGTGACAAGGCAATAGTTCCACCCCTTTCTGAAAACCAACATGGTGATCAGATTAGCAGAGTGTTGTGAGCAGCAGTTGTGGGCAGATTTTCAAAGTGCTGCCAGGGCACCTAGTCTCTATCAGACCATCAGTGGGAAAAGGGGACGGGCCAGGGGCAAGTGGGGGCCAAGAGAGTGGTCATGTGGCCAGTCCCTGTGGAAGAATTTCTGAAGAATTTTGGGTCAAATTCAGACAACTGGCAACAAAAAAAATGGAAGGGAAACAACAGGAAGTCCTTGAAAACCCCAGAAATGGTCAGCCTTCGATAAGCAAGGACCCACAAGCCGGGCCTCAGCGCAGGCCATGAAGCAGGCAGTGCTGCCCAACCAGTGCCATTAATAGGCATGACCTTTAAATCACAAGGCATACAGAGGGAAACCACGCAGGGAGCAAGGAGCTCTGTGCAGTGGCTACACTGGACAAACCCCATGGGTTGCAATCTCTGTTCTAAACCAGCTCTTGAATACAGTCTCTGTTCTAAGCCAGCTCTTATCAAGTATGCAATGTAGCACATTAGCGTCTTCTACCCAGCTCCACTTCAGCTCCTTGACCATGCCAGCAGCGGATGCAAGCAGTAGTGGTGTGCAACCTAGCACTAGAGTGCTCTCTGGGCTGAGTGTGACCAGGTGATCATGGGTGGATGGGTAGGGATAGCAGGCATTCCCAGGCAAATGTGAGTTGTTAGTGGCCTCTGCCCAGATTCTGTGGAGCAAAGGCATCTGCAGGAATCTGTGCCTGTGGGAAGCAGTAGTTGCAGGTTCCCTCCTGATCCAGCAACATGCAGCCAGTACGCATGCATCTGGCTGCAAGGGTTTTGTGACCAGCGTTGCTGAGTCCTGCCATGCAGAGACAGAGCACTTGGTAACCAGGTCCAGGGGGCTAGGGGGCATGGAACTTTGAGGAGCTCATGGTAGAATGTTTCAGCGGCCAACAGGGAGGGCAGGTAGCCAAGTAGCTGTGTGTGAGGATTTCTCATGCAGCTTACCTATTCTTGGATTACATGGTGCATACTGCAGCCATCATCAGAGTGTATCAGCACGGACTAAGAATAGCTTTTAGAGAAAGAGGATCTGGTGGAGAGGCTTCAATAGAAGGGATTTCAGCATGAGTACTAAAAGCGCCCTTCCCAGGTTTCAGCACTAATGTAATGACTGAAAAATAAGATGCCAGACAACAGATATGATATGGATCAGTTTATGATGTGAGCAAGGCAGAGCAGGGGGGTGGGAGGGGTACCCCCAGAAAGAGAGAGACAGAGACACAGAGACAGAGACATCAAGAGAGAGGAAGAGAATCAAGAGAAGAAGAGCAAGAGAAGAACAAGAGCTAGAGGGGTGAGCAATAGGAGGTGGACTTTCCCTTTTGTATCCTGGGCAACAGACACACCTAGTGGCAGGCAGATAATGACATCATAGGTTGCAAGGTAGACTTGGGGAGTATGCTAACAGTATTGGTATTTTGTATTACTATATTTCATGCTACATATTACATAGTTCCACAGACAGAGTATGTTTTCTTCAGAATACATTTAACTTACATTTCTGAACACAAGGTCTAAGATTCAAGATCAGCATGTGGTAATAGCCTTCTGGATCCACTTTGATATGGCACAACATAGAAGAAGAAAGAACAAGCCAGTAACAAACTTATGGAAGGCATGAGTATTATCTTTGATTCTCAAGATATATGAAAATGATGTGATATATATATATGGTATTATAAAGAAATATGTATCATATGTATTTATGTTGCTCAATTTATGGAGAGGGTACATGTAAATAAATTCATGGTGCATAAACACATCTATCTATCTTTGTATTTATCTATCTCTGTATGTATATCTGTATATCCATCTCTATAGTTCTACACACACATACTATAATTGGTCTGTATCCTTATGTTCCTGCAAAAAGGATTTCGGTAATCTTGGGCCCCTAAAATACTAAACATATAGTTCAATATAAATCAAAGTGCCTCAGAACTAAGAAACAAAATTTGTATAGTCTCACTTCTATATGAAAGGTTTAAGATTATATGAATGAATTCAGAGAAATAATCAAATATAAAGTTGAGAGCCCAGCATTCTTTTTTCTAAAGGTAGGAAAAGTGAGCTGAAATACAATGAACTGAAAAAAGTGTACTTTTACTCCTTTCTTCTGCTGCAATGTGTGCAGGATTTTATCATACCATCAAGTGACTCTTATGCATATCTTCTTCTGAGTCACCCTAAAAATGATGGTTTATTACTTTTGTAGGTATTCTTTAATCTAGCATCTAAAATTAATGGTAGAAGACAATTTTATTTAACAGAAACTTACTCCTTTAAGACTGAATGTAGTAATTTTGGTGCTTTGGATACAAATGGTCTCATAGTCTCATATATTTGAATGTTTGGTCCCTACCTGTGGGAAATACTTTGGAAGGAAGTAATAGTGTCATGGTTGAGGACATGTGTCACTGGGAGTAGTCTTTGAGGCTTCAGAAGCTCATATCAGACCTAGTCTCTCTCTCTCTCTCTCTCTCTCTCTCTCTCTCTCTCTCTCTTCTCTCTCTCTCTCTCTCTCTGTCTCTCTGTCTCTCTCTGACTCTCTCTTTCTCTTCTTCTTTTTCTTTTTCTTCTTCTTCTTCTTCTTCTTCTTCTTCTTCTTCTTCTTCTTCTTCTTCTTCTTCTTCTTCTTCTTCTTCTTCTTCTTCTTCTTTCTTCTTCTTCTTCTTCCCTTCCTCTCTGCCTTCAATTTAAGAAGAAAATGTGAGCAGCTCTGGACTACTTGTCTATTGACATAATTTCTTTATAAGTTTCCTTGATCACAGTGTCTCTCAACAATGATAGAAAAGTAAGACAGTAGCCCAATAATGATTTAATGCACTCATAACAAAAGAAATTTCCTGAGTTCAAACCTCTGAAATATCCTAAATCTCAGCTTTGTTGTATTGAAATTAAAACATATGAACTTTGGAGGACACATTGAACTCTTACCACAGGTACAGATTTTTTTTAAATCCTATCTACCATATTTTCTTTTTCCTACTAAAATGCTAGTACTTAAAAAAATAATGCCAGTATTCCAAAAAATTGACTGTCATAAAGTAGTGCAATGGACAAGAAAATACAGTCTTTATATATAACAATGATACTGGATTTATGAAAAAGATAATATAGAATAGCATAGAAAATATGTTAAGGCTTATCTCAGTTAACATTAAAACATTAAAAGAGACTGAAAGAAATATTAAGATAAAAATTACAAAGGGATACCAGAAGTTTATAATATTATAATAAATGAAAAACCTTTTATGTACTCATTTCACATACATAAAATTATCAATAATATTATTAGGAAGCCAAGGAAATTTTCTCAAACTAGAGTGTGAATAGAAAAAATAATAAATAGAAAAAAATTAGAAAAGTTAAAGAGCTATATTCCAGGCTTAATTAGAATTGCAAAAGGTGAGAAGAGAGAAAAGACAGAATACTCTGAAGTAACATGCTTAACAATTTCCAATTAATTACAACAAATCATAGCTCAAGAAGCACAGATAACCCAACGCAAGACAATGAAGGTAAACTCTGAGGCATATCACACTGAGGCTACACAAAATACAGAAACAAGAAAAAGTGTTGCAAGATCTAGGGGGAAAAGTAAGGTCTGTAATAAAGCAAATAGAGCTAAGAAATGCAATGACATTCCATGACAAAACATATAAGGGAAAAGAAAGTTCTATAGAGAAGGTTATGGGTTAAGAAGTCATATTATAAACCTAAATTTCCATATTCAATGAGATTAATATTCTAAAGAATAAATTGAAAAATTCAGAAAAAAGGAAAAGCTTACCCAAAAATATATCTTCCCTGCAAAGAAAATTTAAAAAGTAGTCCAGATTGAAGGAATGGATACATCAGAAACATCTAAATAAAGAGAAAAGACAGCAAACTAAATATTTCGGTTGTCTAAACACACTGAAGGCAATATACAGCAAAACTATAGCCAATATCAAATTAAATGGTGAGAAACTTAAAGCAACCTTACTGAAATTAGGGACAAAACAAAGCTGCCCAGTCTCACATTAACTCTTTAATATAGTATTTGAAAGTTGGCCAGAACAATAAGACAACTAAAGGATGTCAAAGGGGTACAGATTGAAGAAGTCAGAGTATCACATGATATGATAGTATACATAAATGACCTTAAAAATTGCACCAGAGGACTCGTACAGCTGATAAACACCTTTAGCAACGTGGATGGATACAAAATTAATGTAAAAAAATTGGTAGCCCTCTTTATATAAACAATAAATGTGGTGAGAAAAAATAAAAGAAACTATGTCCTTCATAATAGCCACAAATAATATAAAATATTTTGCATTATCTCTAATAAAGCAAGTCAAACACCTGTATGATAAGAACTTCAAATCTCTGAAGAAAGAAATTGAAGATTATCAGAAAGTGGAAAGATCTGTCATGCTCATGGATAAGTAGGATTAAAATAGTAACAATGGCCACCTTGCCAAAAACAATTTTCTACAGACCTTGAAAAAACATTTTAATCTTCATATGGAAAAACAAAAAAATTCCTGAATAGCTAAAATAATTCTATACAACAAAAGAATTTATAGATGTACCTCCATCACTGATGAATTACAGAACAATAATACTAATAACTCCACGGTACTATCACAGAAATAGACTGATTGATCAATGGAATTGAATCAAAGACTCAGAAACAAACTTACATACCTATGGACACATGATTTTTTACAAAACAGTCAAACCATACAATGGTGGGGGGAAGCATCTTCAACAAATGGTTCTGTTCTAACTAGATGGCTAAATGGAGAAAAATGCAAATAGATCCATACTTATCAAACCTTGCAAAAAAACTCTTATCAAAGTGGATCAAAGACCTCAACATAAAACTAGATACATTAAATGTATTAGAAGAGAAAGTGAGAAAGAGCCTAGAACTCATTGGAATAAGACGCAACTTCATGAACAGAATACCAACAGTTCAGGCTATAATAATAATAATAATAATAATAATAATAATAATAATAATAATAATAATAATAATAATAATAGAGACCTCTTGAAACAGAAAATCTTCTGTAAGGCAAAGGTCACTATCAATAGAACAATATGGCAGTCTAGAGATTGTGAAAAAGGTCTTCACCAATCCTGCAACTGAAAGAGGGCTAATATGGAAAAATAATATATGAAGAACCCAAGAAGTTAAACACCAGCAAACAAATAACGTGATTAAAATAGGGTACAGAGACAAACTGAGAATTCTGAACAGAGGAATTTTGAATGGCCTAGAAGCACTTAAAGAAATGCTCAATGTCTTTAGTCATCAGGAACATACAAATTAAAAGCACTCTGAGATTCCACTATATATCTATCAGAATGGCTAAGATGAAGAAAAAAAAAAACACCTCAAATCACAGCACAAGGTGTCAAGGATATGGTGAAAGAGGAACTTTCCTCCATTGCTGATGGCAGTGCAAACTTGTACAACCACTTTGGAAATCAATCTGATACTTTCTCAGAGAACTGGGAATAGCCCTACCTCAAGATCCAGCTATACCATTCTTGGGCATAAAAACAAAGGATGCTTTACCATATAATAAGCACACTTGCTTAATTATGTTTTTTCAACTTTATTCATAATACCCAGAATCTGAAAACAACCTAGATATCCCTCAACTAAAGAATGGGTTAAGAAACTGTGGTATACTTACCCAATGGAATACCATTCAGTCATCAAAAACAATGAAATCATGAAATTTGCATACAAATAAATGGAACTAGAAATGATTATCCTGAATGAAATAACCAAGACCCAGAAAGGCACATATAGTACATACTCACTTATAAGTGGATTTTAGTTCTATTTTATAGGATAACATATTATAATTCATAGACTCATAGAAGGTAAGTAACAAGGAGGACCCAAGGGAGGATGCTCAAATCTCACTCAGAAGGGGAAATAGAATAGAAAATTAAAATGATTGAAGAGATCAAAACACATAGGAGAGGAAGCATAGAGAGAAATAAGGATGGAGATCAGACTTGGAGAGAGAGGAATTTGGAGGACAGATGGCATACAAAAATAGAGAAACAATGGTTGACAGTAGAGACTTAAGACAGGGTAGGCTTCTGGGAGAATATGTGAGTTAGTCTAGCTGAGACTCCTAGTAGCAGGAGTCATGGAGACAGAAGAGGACACTTGCTAACTAGACTCCTAGTGAAGAGAGGGGAACACTAACCCACTCATAAAAGCCTCAACCCATCATGCCTACAATATGTACAGATATTAAGTTAGAGCAGAGACTGAAGGAATACCCACCCAATGCCTGACCCAACCTTAGGCCCACTCAATGGGAAAGAGCCTCACACTATTAGTGATATTCTGCTATGCTGGCAGACAGGACCCTAGCATAGCTGTCTTCTGAGACGTTCCAGCCAGCAGCAGATTGAAACATATGCTGAGACTCACAGCTAAACAGTGGACAACACATAAAGAATCTTGTGGAACAATGGAGAGAAGGATAGAAGGACCTGGAGATGACAGGAGGCTTACAAGAAGACCAGTAGAGCTTACTAAACAGGGCCCAGAGAAGCTTGCAGACACTGAAGCACCAACCAGTGACCATGAATAGTCTGTACCTAGGTGCCCTACACAGACATAGCCAATGGACAGCTTAGGCTTCATTTGGGTCCCCTAGTAAGGGGAGCAGGAGCTTTCTCTGACATGGACTCTGTTAAGTGTTTTTTGATTACTCCCCAACGGTTGCATTGCCAGGTCACAGGGGAAGAAGATGTGCTCAGTCCACATAGGTCTAGAGGAATGGTGTAGATTGTTGGATGGGTCTCCCCTTTCCTGAGGAATAGGAGAGGGAGATGGGGGAAGATGTAGAGAGGGTGTTATGATTGGAATGTAAAGTGAATAAATGTATAAATTAATTTTAAAAACACTCAAAAAACAAAATAAAAAGAATGTAGATATCTTTTTTGTTTGTGAACTTAGCCTTTAACAGATGAGCTATCTCTAACCAGGCAAAGATTCCAGTGGAGGGACTGAGATACCAGCCCAACAACAAAAAAATTTACTAAAATTTATGCAGCCTTCAAGACATGAAGTAGCAATGGAGGCCCCGCAGTTATGAGAGTGGTCAATCCTTGAGGGCAGAACCCGTAGAGGGAGCCCATGCACTACACTGTCTGGGAAAGCAGGAACCAGGACCTGGATATCCCAGAGACCTAGGCTAGAAAAAGGAAATCAATAAAATGATTTTTAATGATATTTTGCTATATTCATAGATGAGAGCCTAGATATATTGTCATCAAAAAAACTTCTTCAGGCATCTGAAGGGAACTGATTTATAGACTCAAAGCCAAGCATTAGCCTAAGATAGAGAGTTCAATTGGAGATATCTATGAAGTTTCCCCTATCAGAGCTGGAAGAATCCTGCAGAAGAGGGGGAAGGTAGAACTTTAAGAGCCAGAGAGATTTAGGACACCAGGAGAACAAGGCCCACAAAATCAACTAAGCAGACCTCACAGGGGCCCACGGAGCCAATAAGCAGCAGCCATGGAGCCTGCATGAGTCTGCTCTAGGTAGCCTGCATATATGTTATAGTTGTTAGCTTGGTGTTTTTGTGGGGCTCCTAACAGTGGGAGAAGGGGTATGTAACTCTTTTGCCTTGGCACCCTTTTCTTCTACAACTGGGTTGTCTTTGCCCAGCCCTGATATGAGGGTTTGTGCCTACTTTTATTGTATCTTCTTCTACTGTGTTCAGTTGACATCCCTGAGGGGCCTGCTCTTTTCTGAAGGGAAATCAAGTAAGAGTGAATCTAAGAGAAAGGGAAGATGGAGTCTGTGAGGCATGGAAGGAAGGAAAACTGTGGTAGGGACATGTTGTATACAATAATAATGATAAAAACAATATAGATCTTAAAAATAAATCTTAGGGAGCAGCAGCCAAGATGGCTGAAGTAGAGCAGAAGAAGCAGACATTCTGTAAGTTCACCTACTGCGGCGTGGACCAGGAACAACTGCTGGACATGTTCTATGAGCAGCTGATGCAGTTGTACAGCGCCCACCAGGGTGGCACCTGAATTGTGGCCAGCTGAGGAAGTAGCACTCACTTCCCAAGCACTTGAAAAAGGCCAAGAAAGAAGATCCACCCATGGAGAAGCTGGAGGTGGGCAAGGCCCACCTAAGGGACATGATCATCTTGCCTGAGATGGTGGGCAACATGGTGTGCATGTACAATGGCAAGACCTTCAACAAGGTGGAGATCAAACCAGAGATGATTGGCCACTACCTGGGCAAGTTCTCCATCATCTACCAGGCCATGAAGCATTGTTGCCACCCATTCCTCCCACTTCATCCCCCTCAAATAGAGGTGGCCAATAAAGACTTGTGTTCTGCTTCTTTCACCCCCCCCCCCAAAAAAAACGAATAAATTTTGGTTTGGTTGTTACCTGTTCAAAAGGATAGCCATTCTTTAATGTATAGTAATAAGAGGAACTTGAGTTCTAAAAGCATGAAAAGGCAAGCAGATGGAGGTGCAGTATCAGAGAGTCAGGAAAGAATTGTTAGCAATACTCTCCTACAATTAGCCTTCTGTACAAATAAACTTGTATAGTGGTAATGGAACATTGAATTCAATTACTTCAAATATATTTATATAGCATATAAACATATATTATATGTTATTACATGTTCTGAATATAGCACAATTTTAACGTAGTATGAACATATATGCTATTACATTAAATAAAATATCATTACATAGAGGGCTTAATTAAAAACAGAAAAAGTTTGAAAGAAAAAAGAAAACAACGCATTCAAAGAATAGAAAAAACATAGGCAATAGGCATACAATAAATATCAAATAAATTCCATAAGGAATCACATGATTATTGATCTAAATATCCACATTTAAATAAAACTAAAAGGTAGAGGTTTTCAGAGAAGAAAATAAATAGCAATCTCTGCTTTTAAATTTTACCCGTATGTGTTAAAATGTAAAGTATGATGTAGATTATTAAGGTGAACTTAATCTAAAGGTTTAAATGTCTATAATATCAAACAAAGCTGATTTTAAAACTTGAATGCTGAAGTGGCAGTGTTTAGTGAATTTAATGAATTTAGTTTAATTCTAATAAATTTTAAAGTAATAAACAATGCTTCACCACAGCGAAGGAGAAACAATTCCATTATTATGATTGAGAACAGCAATATGTTTTTAAGAAAAAGATTGGAAAAGTAAGCAGATAAAACATGATCATCAATAGAACAATTGAGAGAGAGAGAGAGAGAGAGAGAGAGAGAGAGAGAGAGAGAGAGAGAGAGAGAGAGAGAGACTTTCCAAATATACTATCCATGTTTCTTCATTTTATGTGTGATCTTGCCTATTGTTTTGGAAGATATCAGTCTAAACGTTATAAAGATTGTTTTTAGTGCTTTCAAACCAATATATTTTATTATACTATATGATTAAAAACTATATGTGATATATTTTGCCTCCTTTGCAAATTATTTTTTTGTTTTTGTTTTTATTAAAAATAGATTATTATCTCATACAGTCCATCCTGCCCACAGTTTTTACTCCTTCCACCCCTCCCACATCCCCAATACCTTTCCAAGACCTATTCCTCATGCTTTCTCTTCAGAAAAGTAAGGCCTTCAAGAGACAACTGCCAAATAAGACAGAACAGGCAAAACCCCTCACTCATATCAAGGCTAGACCAATAGGAGGAAATGAGTCCCAAAAGCAGGCTAAAGAGTCGGAGACACACCATCTCCTACTGTTAGGAGTCCCAGAAAACCACAAAGTTAACACCCACAACATATATACAAAGAAGCTGGAGCAGGCCCATGAAGTCCCTGTTCTTGTTTCTTTGGTCTTCCTGAGCCAATGTGAACCCTTTTAACTGATTCAATGTGTCATGTCCTCTTGGTGTCCTCGCTGAAGAGGCAGAGAAAGATTTTAGAAGTTATAGGGGTAAATCATTTCTTAATCATAGTTTTCTGTAAAAAATGGATTATCTACGTGTATATCATCATGGTGTTTTTGGTTTCTTTATTATTTTAATGAACATTTATTTTTATGTGATAATTTTATTATTTTTTAAAATTTTTAGTGAATGTATTTTCTTCACTTTAATAATTCTTTCCAAACTGACCCCATGCCCAAATCCACCTCCATACCACTCAACTTTATATTTTTCTTTTTATTAACTTAAACCTATGTAATAGAGTGCTGCACAGATACTTGGTCTCAATAATGGGGTCAGTGATGGAGCAGACTTCTGTTCAGAGAGAAAGTGGTTGGTTGCTCCCAAAAGATTCATGTTATTATTACACTAGGGTCATATTTTTCAGGCAAGTTATTATGATAGCTTGCAGAGCTCACAGCTGGGTAAGAATGATGATTCTTTTTTACCTTTGCTAGCATGTATAGAAACTTCCAGCACTTTGAAATTTACCCAGTAAAGATGTAGCTTTTATGTTAGTAACAGGTTGATTTCTTGATGTTTGATTATTCACATATCTAATGCCTTCAACAAAAAGGTCTTACCCTCAAGTTCTGATCTTACTGGCCAACAACTCAAAATGGGGTAACACTTTGCTATGTAATTGGGTTTTTTATTGGCTACCATATGATCCTGTACACTGTATATCCATCATTTCATCACTTCAGGGACTTTTGATAAAAGACTGAAATTTACCAAGGAAGAAGTTTGCACCCATGTTGTCTTTTAACTCAAGAATACAACAGAAGTGTACTTCATAATTTCCAGACTACTTGCCATCCTCATAATGTTCAGGCTTTCGAGCTCATAGAATTGCACTAGTCTATCCACAATTGTGTGTATGGTAGGTAAGAGTGTATATTTTTTGGACTCATACCCAGAACAAGCAGTTGAGGTGCCATTTTAACTGAAGAGGCCTCCAGGTCCTTCTAGTAACCCTCAGTCCCTACCTGGTACAGGGCACAACTGGCATATGCTGCTCATACCATTGTAGGCTCAATTTTATTATTTTCTTTTATTAAATTTATTTTTTATTAATTCATTCATTCATATTATATCTCAATTGTTATCCCATCATTTGTATCCTCCCATTCCTCACTCCCTTCCACTCACCCGCTACTCACGTCCCCTATGATTGTGACTGGCAGGGACCTCCTCCTCCTATATATTCTCATAGGGTATCAAATCTCTTGTTGATAGCCTTCTATCCTTCCTCAAAGCGCTACCATGCCTCCCCATCAAGAGTACATGGTCAAATATGGGGCACCCGAGTCTGCGTGAAAGTCAGTCGCTACTCCCCACTCAACTGTGGAGACTGTCCTCTCCATTGGCTAAATCAACCAATATATTTTATTACAACTTATTAAGCAAGCGTATGTCACTTATAACACACCTAAACAAAACAATAGTAAAAGAGGATTAAAGGACACAATAACAAAGCTGTAAGGATATCAGTTTGAAGAATGATTCTCCTCGTGTAATCAGCAGGATTTCTTCTGCTGGAATCTGGAGTAACCAGAACCCAGAACCTCAGCAGGAGCCAGAGCCCCAAAGCCTTCCCTCAAGCTGTTGTCTCTAGGAGCATCTTGAAGTGGAGCTATGCACAGCCAAAACCTATCCGAAGTCTCCAAAAGCCCCCGCCTCCAGTTCTGGGCACATTTATATATATATCTCCTCCCAGAGTCTGTTCATGGGATCTTTTCACCTGGCAACAATCAAGTTCTCGCAGGATGTGATTGATCTTCTAGTGGATTAACCTCACCTGTTCTCTCACAAGACCACTCCGTTCCCACTCTTTGGATCATAAAAAAACAGGTTTATTTTTCCTTCATTCTACGAACTCTCCAGCCCAGAGGCAGGGCTTCCTCTTTCCCAGAGGCTCTTCACTATATTATCCAGCCATTTTGGCTCTGTTTTCTCTCTCTCTCTCTCTCTCTCTCTCTCTCTCTCTCTCTCTCTCTCTCTCTCTCTCTCTCTCTCTCTCTCTCTCTCTCTCCTCTCTCTCTCTCTCTCTCTCTCTCTCCTCTCCTCTCTCGTCCTCTTCTTCTCCTTCTCTTTTCCTCTCTCACTACTGAACGAAACTCCTGTGAAGTTGGGGAACCCACCTGAATTCTGCCACGATAAACCTAAATTTATATGCTCTAATTTGGCTTTAATTGGCTCATTTTATCAACAGAGAAGACCAATAATATATTAATGTTTCTCTGGAAAACTACAAAAGAGTACCATTTTCTTTAAGTACTCAAATACTCATAGATATTTTGGAAAAGAGACCACATTCTTTGTGTGTGTGCACACATATACATAGACAGAAGCTTCCTCTGTCCTGCAAGCATTTTTTCTTCATTTTTTTTTTTGAGATAGGATCTTTGTTACCTTTCCTCTGCATATTCAAGGATAGGTAGCACACAAGCTTCCCAGGATTCTCCTGTCTCTGTATCTCCCTATAAGACCACTGGGATTTCAAAACCTCACCTCGCACAATGAGGTCTACTTTTCACAGACTTGGGCATTGGAAATAAAGTCCTCATAAATGTTTAGTGACCATTTGTAGGTACTGAACAATCCCAAAGCAACAGAGGCACAGACAATTACTATACTGTCTCCTTTCCCTCTACTGTATTTTTTTTTTTTACTGTAGTCTCCTCCTCCCTACTCCCTCTGTGCTGCTGCTCTTAAGTAGCTTCTGTTTCCTGTATGTTCTTATGAAAGTTGGATGAATCTTATCTTTGATTCATTCTGTCAATTCATTCTCTGATTCTTCATGTTGTCTGTCCCTCCATTGCACATTGTTTGAAGTAAAGGTACGTACTAACTGCATGTCTGTATTCCAGCTGAATCACAGACCTAGATCTTTCAAAGTGATCCCTAGCCACAGTAGCCATGTTGTTGGATTCAAAATCTTCCATTAAAAACATATACTGTCACAAAGTAAATTATGTAAATTCTCTGTCAATGTCAGTATGAAATGTTGTCATTAAGCAATTCTTGTTCATGAAATTATATTGTTGATATTTTATCAGCATAATTTCTCTGTCTTGTGTAGAAAATATTATCTCACAGCTGAATTACTGGTCTTCTGAATCTTACAACCCTTCTTCCCAACACCTGCACTGTTACCTGAGCCTTATACATAGGAGTTGTGGTGTAATTATTCAAAAAGTGATTGTATACTTACTGTAATTTGTCTATTTGGGAGGCAATGAGTTGGCATAGCAGCAAAGAGTGCTTGACACGAAGCCTGAGTTCACTTTCCAGAATGAATTTGGTCAAAAAAGTGAACGAACTCCCACAGTGGCTCTCTGACCTCAAAACATATACCAGAACTTGGGCATGAGCCCAGACACATAGACACACATACACACATGAACCCAACAATAAAAACATAAGTAAATGTAATAAATTATTTAAAATGTTCTTTATATTAAATCATAAATATTTTAAATTACACTATTATTTATTTATTGTTATGTTTTTCTTGTATATGTATATATGAGTACATGTATGCATGTGTGTATGAACCTAGTACAGCACATTTGTGGATGCCTGAATACAAATTTTTGAGTCTTTTTACTCCCTCAACTATGTGACCCAGGAATCAAACACACTCTCATGCCTTGCATTGAACAACTATGTCCATTGAGACACACTGCAGACCTACTTTTTCATTTCCCCAATATTTAATAAAAAATCTTGTCATTTTGTTTTTATTGAGAAATGTTAAAAACATGTCTTTGTATGTCTGTGAAGACAGTTCCAGTGTTTAGATCCTAAGATAGATGCTTTAATTAATGCTTTCATCCAGTGATAACTCAATATTTATATAAATTATTGAGTTGTAGTAAAATTATGGAAATTGTGGCATAGTGTGAGGAAATATCCTAACCACTGAGCAATCTCTCCAGCCAGATGTCAGGTATCTTGGTCAAAGGAGAGTTATTCCACGAGCACAGAGATGGATAAATTGGCTAGTCTAGGTAGTCTGTTTCCTGTCTCCAGCATGCTAAGACTACAGGCATGCAATCATGCCCACCTGACACTGAAAGAAATACCATTCTTGTCATGTGTTTGTAGCAAGCAATTACACACTGAGATGTCCACCCAGAACCACTTTAAAAAAATTTTTTTAAAAGTACACTTAAATATGCTATTTTAAAGAAAGAGATTCTAATATATTCTTTATTGATTTTTAGTTGTTTTCTTAATTCTCCACATGTAATGGATATTCACATATATTTGGTTGATTTCTCTTTGGCTTTTTCACACTCACTTAGTTGACCAAAGGGAGTATTTCTTGACAATGGCTCACAACTGAGACTACTATGGATATACCTTTTTAATAGCTCTTAATGGGTGGACATCACAGTACAAAATCCACACACTTATACCCAATTGGAACTACCGTGAAAATACTTTATGCTCTAGAAACTCTTTAAGAAGATTAGAGGCTGTGGTTACACCACTGTTAAAATACATCTTCCACCAATTCCTTCTTCTTTTCCTGATTAGGATATTACCCATAAGAATAATACACAGTAAACTCCCTGAATATAAATATTAGATCATATGTCCTATTTTCCTGAATAATCTGACCTATGATAACCTGTATTTATAAAGCACAAAGTGGAAAAAGACCTGCTACGATATACCCCCTGTTTTATATAATAAAGTGCTTATATTTTGTATTGGTAAACGAATTTTAGCCTTGAGATACCATATTCCAGACTTGTTTTCTTCCATTCTTTCCTTCATAGTTATACACATTTCCATGGCAACAGTTTTAAAAATCCAACAAACATTACAAAGTGTTTGAAGACATGTGTGGAATGGTTGGACACCACAGAGCCTTAAGAACATGAACTTCGTGAGTTCTGTATTCATTTTTCACCTTTATTCTCACAGATGTCCTTGACTGAGCAATGGACAACTCTGAAACTTTTAAAAGTTATGAACTTTCAAAAAGAGAACAGGATAACCATGGGAATGTGAACAATGTAGCTGAGACTAAATTGAACACCCATATCTGTTGGAACATGCTGTGTCTCTAGGAATGGCTGTGTGAAAGAAAACATATTATAGCAGAATCCCCACAACTTGAGTGAAATGGAAATTACTAGTGAAAGAGGGGCATGTCATAATGATAAATGAAACAAACTACAAAATGGGTGGTGTTCTTAACTATGGACACATAAAATAGCGTAATGTAATGCACAAAATAACATCTGATAGAACTGAATGGAGAATCAGAAATACTAAACATTATACTGGAGTGGTAATAAAAAGTCCTAAAATTCAAGGCTACACAGAGAAACCCTGTCTTGAAAAACCAAAAAAAAAAAAAAAAAAAAAAAAAGTCCTAAAATTAACTTTGGCAATGGCTTGATATATCATAGAATATATTAGAAATCCTTATATTGTATATTTTAAGTGTGTAAATAGTATGGCTTATAACTTGTGAATTATATCTCTGTGAAGTAGTTAAATGTATGTTAAGAGTTATAATTAAAAGAAAGAATTGAATACCTTGCAGGTTATTGTACTTATGCCTGAATTAGACTTCAGTGAGAAGAAAAGCAGAGGTTTTATTGATGTCATTTCTAGCAGCAAAATTCTTAGAATCTAGTGCTCAGTAAAGATGAGTGTATACATATTTGTCAGTACAAACATACCCGTTCTGTGGTCTAAATATAAATTTTTTTCCTATTAGGTTGTGTGTTTTTGTGTTTGAAGTCCAGCTGGTGCCATTGCTTAGGTAGTTTGTGGAACCTTTAGATTGGAAGGGAGTCAATGGGGAGGCTTTGAGGCTTAATAGCCTGGACCTCTTTGTTCACTCTCTTTTTCCTGATGAAAGGTGAAATAACAGCTATCTTCAACTGAGGGCATGTTTTGGTGTCTTATTATGCCTTCCTTACCACAATGAACTGAATACTGAAGAAATTATAAGCCAAAATTAGCGCTTTCTCCATTATCTGTATTTGTCAAGGTGTTTTATCTTAGCAACAAGAAACTAACTGAAATAATCAAGAGCAATGATTTGAATATAGCATATCTGATAGGACCTCTAAATTTTTTAAACTATGTTTCTGTTTTAATGACAATAAAAATGGGATAGAAATGTAGTCACAAATATAACAACAAATGAAAGAGAATTCTAATGAAAAATGGATTCTTAACACTTGGATTATTTTTACTGGAGAATATATGTACTTTATTGCATATGATTTAGGATTTGTTAAATAGTTTGATAAACATGGTAGTATATGTTCAGAATATAATTATAGCAAAGGCTATTTGTTGCCACCACTATAGTCTCTTTCACTGTTTCTTTGACAATAAATATACTGTTTTACATTTTATTCAAGTATTAAATGAACACGTGATTCATAGAAGTTGTTATTTTTCCGATGGAGAACTTTTTGTGAGTAGTGAAATCTCACCAGGATACTTAATTTTTATGATAGCATGGGTCTAAAGAAAAATGCACACAAATTTTGTATGTTTGGATGTGTGCCTGTGTGCATTTTTATGCAATCATATATGAAGTAAGAAATTCATATTAAGAAATTAACCTTTCAAAATGTTAAAACTAGTCTGTATAATATCTACGATGTAGGGCCAAGGCTTGAGACTTAGGAAAGATTGAGATCAAGTACTACACAGTTCTGTTCAGAGTCATTTTTTTTAAAGTAAGATATCTGGGCCTCACTTTAAAAGACAGAAAGTGAAACCCACCAATATGATGGGAAAAAGGCTTTATTGAGTTCACTTATCCAAATGTTAACCTCATCTCTAAAATATTTTAATAACAACATCCAAAAATGTTTATTCACACATACTGGTACTTAGCCAAGATGACACAAAAACTTAAGCATAATAAGCCTACTCATTGTCAATTAGACATACATGTGAATCCCTATAATTCATGTAAAAATAAATAACAGTAATAAGATTATATTTCTGTCTATCATACCTAGAGCTCAAATTATACTAACATTCTGTGACAGTTCGTTTTAATTATGTACTTCATTGGATTAAGGAATCTGTAAGTGATGAATGAAGCACATTTGTGGGTTATTTTTTATTAAAATTTGAGAAAGTCATCAGATCTCTGATCTAATCAATGGGTTAATTTTTATTTATTCAAAATAAAATAACATTTCTTGGAGGTGGGGAATGACAGGAGGTGTGATCCACGAAATAGGTTACTAAGAATATGTCTTTGGGGGTTATATCTTTTTTAAAGATTTATTTTATATTATGAGTGTTTTGTTCCCATATATGGATGTGTATCATGTATATGCCTGTGCCTGTGCAGGTCAGAAGAGGTAATCAGGAAGTGGAATTATTTATGGTTGTGAACCACCACATAGGAACTTAAAACTGAACCTGGACCATCAATGAGAGCAATGAGTGATTTGTACTTTGTGACATTACTCATTTTTTGTTTGTTTGTTTTGAGACAGGTTTTTTCTGTGTAGCCTTGGCCGTCCTGGATTTGCTTTGTAAACCAGGCTGGCCTCGAACTCACAGTGATCCCCCTGCCTCTGCCTCCTGAGTTCTGGAATTAAAAGCATGCCCCATCATGCCTGGCTATTCCTAATTCTTACATTGAATACTATTTGCTCTTTTCTCTCATTCCCGGTATAACGTGTGTGAACTGTTTTGGTCTGCAATACCTTCCCTTTCATGATGAATAGAAGAAAGATGAAACTCTGAGCCAAAATAAATAACTCCTCATTTACATTAGTTCTATTAAACATCTTTTGTCCCAGTAATTTGAAAAATAACTAATATGTGCTCCTCAGCAAAGGTTATAAATTCCTTTTACATTTAAAATTTATTCTTGATATCCTATGAATTAAGGGCTGCAATAAAAGTTATGTGTACTTCTTTTTGTCATTTTTATTGTTATTCTGACATAGTAATGTCTGAGTAAACTTAAAGGAGAAAGATATATTTGGATCATAATTTCATAGAATTCAGTTGATGGATGCTTGATTTTATGCACTTATAGTAAATTCCCACAGGACTAAAACATGTGATAGAAAGAATTCTTCTCCTCATGGTAGACAAAGCATGCTAAGAAGAGCTCAGTTCATTGCCCTGGAAAACAGGAAGCAGAGCAAAGCTATAAGGGAAAGGGACCAGGACAAGATATAGTACTGAAAGTTATAGTCTCCCAGTAATAAACTGCTTCCAACTAGGTATAACTTTCCACAATTCTACCATTTCCCAAAAGTCTATACATTATTTGTGTCTATTGATGAAAACACTGTTCATTAGGTCAGGGCTGTCATGATATAATTTTCTCTCAATGACACAACATAATCCAGTTGACCATAAAAAGCAATTATTGTAATATAGTATAGCATCAATATAGCTCATATCCTAGAATGCACAGGTAAAAGGGATACATAAAGGATGGTTATTCCATGTGTGCATATATGCATGTGAAGTTGTTCATGATGAAGTAATGAAGAAAGGTTCACAACTATAGAGTTTATTTTTGTAAATATTCTAGTAGACTCAAACACATGCACACACACACACACACACACACACAAACACGTGTTTCTTATACTACATATTCAGAGCACGTTCTCCTTCAAGAACCACTTTAGTTTATCATGAATATTTACATGCTTGGCTGATGACAATTTTACTCAGAATTTATTGAATAATTAGTGGCCTTGTTTTGGTTATACTTCCACATTAATGTTAGTTGTATGACCTGGAAATGCTAATAAATGGTTTCAATAATTTCCTGTGTTTCAGGTTCCTAATTTCCTTAGTGTCATTGTCAAGCTGGTATCCAACCTGTTCTTGGTAACTTAGATCAGTCTTCTCTGTCTGTTTCAAGGAGCTGTTTTTTTGATTCAGGATAAGATGACCCAGACAGACTTTCTAACATGAAAGGAAAAAAATCTCATGAGGACTTGCTGCATCCTAGACAAAGAAGTAAAGGCAACTAAAAAATAGTGAGGGTGGTAAATATTCTTCCTCAGGAACAATCCCCAAATTGATCCAATACCAAGTAGTCAACCCCAAAATCATATGCCTAATATGTACACATTATGTAAATATGTATGTATCCGTTCAAATAATATTTTGTGTATTCAGTAAATTGTATTCATATATAGTTATAGATCCAGGAATATATATGTAAAAAAATGGTTATGAATTTGAGAAAGAGCAAGAAGGTTCATGGGCAGTAGTGGAATGAGGAAAGTACAAAAGAAAACAATATTATTGTCATTACTATTATTATTATTATCATTATTATTATTATTATTATATTTTCAAGAGAGTGATTGTTTGTGTAACCTTGATTGTCCAGGACTCACTGTTTAAAAAGGACTTTTCAATTTTTAATTTTATTTTTCAAAATTTGTTTACTTTATAGTCCAACTAAAGACTCTTCCCTCATCTCCCAGTCACATCCTTCTTCCCTCTCCTCCCACCCTATGCCCATCCCTTAGTCCCCAAGAGAGTGGGTACCCTTCTCTCATATCAACTGACACAGGCCTATCAAGTTTCATCAGAACTGTCTGCATCCTCCTTCTCTGTGGCCTGGTAAGGCATCCCAATTGGGAAATGTTCAAAGAGCAGGCAATAGAGTCCATGGCAGGGACCACTGCTCCTCAAACTACACCTATGGAGACTAAGCTGCCTATGGGCTACATCTGAGCTGTGGGGCCTATGTCCTCTTGGTCCTCCTAATGCATCTTCCTTGTTTGGTTCTTTAGTCTCTGTAAGAACACCTGGACTTGGATTTGTTGGCTCTGTCAGTCTTCTTGAGGAGCTACTGTACCCTCTGGGTCCTTCTTCCTTCCAACTCTTCCACAAGACTCTTTGTGCTCTTCCCAAAGTTTGGATGTGAGACTCAGATTCTGCAATGATCCTGTGCTGTGTCGAGTCTTTCAGAGGACATATATGGTACGCTCATCTCCTGTTCTCTCTTTTCAACAGATTCCAGTGTGTATTCTATTTGTCCTTCTGAATGAGAATTAAGCATTCTCCCTAGAGTCCTTCTTGTTACTTAGCTTCTTTCCGTCTATGGATTGTAATATGGTTCTCAAGTATTATATGGCTAATATCCACTTGTAAGTGAGTATATATCATGTGTGTGATACTGAGTCTGGGTTACTTCCCTCAGGATGATCTTTTCCATCTCCATCCATTTGCCTGCAAATTTCATGCTGTTCCTGTTTTGGATGGCTGAATACTATTCCATTCTGTAGATGTACTATAGTTTCTTTATCCATTCTTCAATTGGTTGTTTCAAGTTTCTGACTATTAAGATAACACCACTATGAACATAATTGAGCAAATGTTCTTATTGTATGGTGGAGCATCTTAAGTGTTCTAAATTTTCTGAGGAAATTCCAAATAGATTTCCAAAGTAGTTGTACAAGTTTTCATTCTCGCCAGTAATGGAGGTGTGTTCCCCTTTCTCCACATCCTCACCAGCATGTGCTGTCATTTTAGCTTTTGATCTTAGCCATTCTGATAGGTGTAAAATTGAATCTCAGAGTCATTTTATTGCCATTTCCCTGATGACTAAGGAGATTAAATATTTCTTTAAGTGCTTCTCAGATATTAGGGATGCTCATTTTACATCTTGATTGCAGCCCCTTCCCTCCTTTCTGCCTGGTTCCAAAAGTCCAATCTTTTCCTCCTTTCCCCCTCCTATTCTCCTCAAAAAAGAGACACTCCCCCATATAAACCCACCACAGGGTACAGAGCCTATGTCAGAGACAACCCCCTGCTCTATTTGCTAGGTGACAAAGCTGTCCATCAGTTACATATGTATCAGGGCCTAGGCCCAGTCCATGCATGCTCTAGGGTTGGTGCTTCAGTCTCTGTAAGCCCCTATGGGCAGGTATTAGTTGACTCTGTTTGTTCTCTTGGGGAAGTTCTTTTCACACCTGGAACCTTCTATCCTTCTCCCCACTCTTCCACTAGACTCCCAGAGCTCTATCTTATATTTTCATCTGATTCATCTGATTCCATCAGCTGTTGGGTAAAGCTTCTTAGTTGACAGTTAAGGCAGGCTCCCATTTGTAAGCATAGTACAGTATTATTGATAGTATCAGGGGTTGGCTCTCCTTTATGAATTTAGAATGAGGAAGCTAGGAAGCTGGGCAGAAGGAAGCATTCTTCCATGCCTTCTGCATCACTTCTTGCTCACATTTTCATGTCATGTTTGAGCTCCTGTTCTGACTTCTAATGAAGAGTGATGTGGGCCTTTAAGTCAAACAATTTCTTCCCTCCATGCTTTGGCCATGGTGTTTCATAACAGAAGTAGTAACCCTACTAGGACAGTAGCTTTTATTTATATATTATTAGTAGATTTGACATACAGAAAGCTTTATATCCAGGTTAGTGTTGGTCTCATATAACAAATATTGTCATAACCATTTTGATCAAAGACCATTGAATAAATGTATATGTAAGAAATAAAAATGTTTAATTAATAAAAAGACTATTCAATAAGAATATGCTTCAGTCTGAAATTAATAGACAACTTAATTTGTTCATATTTATTGTTATAATATTATTATCTTTATCATTGCTTTTGAAGATTATTATGAGAAAAAAATGGTTTCTCATATTCAGATATATTTATCTAGTAATTTCTTTTTTAGATTTCTGTGTTATCAGTACTCAAGTTATATTCCTAAAATCAGCTGATCATCTACTTAAATCATTCCCATGAATTGGTGTACAATAAGAAATATAGTCATTCTATTTTTCTTTCTATTGCTTCAATAAGTTAATGTGGCCAAAAGCAACTTGGGGAAGAAATTCACAAGACCAAGGAGGAAAGGTCATGACATGAGCCTAGAGACAAAAACTATACTATCACATTAAATTCAGGATATAAGTAGACTATTGTCCTAAATATTAACAGACTCAACTTTATGAACAGTATGTAACTAATAACTATCTCAATTGGGTAAACATGGTGGAAAGGTGGAAGCTTTGAGTTCTTTTGGAGTAAAACACATTTTTGCTTGGGTCATACTTTGTCCTTTTATGCAATAAACACCTGGTAGAACCTGAAAGCAGCAATAATTCTAGGACAAAAATTGAAGTTGAATAAGGAGTATTATAAGGATACTACGTCACGGGAGATCACTATTTCCTCAGGTAAAGCAGTGTTCATTTCTTAGATTGGAATTAATAGACTATCTCTACTCACAAAGAGGATTTATCATAATTCAAAAATCTCTCCAAAGGTTATAAAAGAAAGGAGGATGAAAATAGTAAAGTGGATATCTTTTAAGGCACTGTTTCATCACTATATCATTCTGGAAGCTGGCACATCTAAGCAGTAGACTCAGAGAAATAGTAATCTTCTTGGAGCCTAAATAAAGCATAATAAAATGATTTTTTTCCACTGGGAGAGCCAAGTTCCAGAACCCTATTTGCATCAATTTCAACCCCCCTCACCATTTCTTTCTTTCTCTGTTGTGAATTTAAGTTTAGATTAAAACAATCCACATGTTTAGATTTAGTTTGTGGTATTAATTTTCTACATTATTTATATATTTATCTTATTAAAAAACAATATTTAAAGAACCATCCAGACATACGTGGTAAAATGAGTGGATTCCATAGTTCCATGGCCTTCTAAAATTAACATTTAAATTACTAGTCAATAGTATAGAACATGTCTGAATTGACTGTTCAATAAGTTAAAAGAAATTGTCATCTGCAGGAGGTAGCTTTGTATCTCCTCTCCTTTGTAAAATCTTTGAAAACGGTGGGCTTTGATGGACATGTTGATAAGTTTAAAACTGAAGAACAATGAAAAGCATCTGAGTCCTTAAATTCCATTCAAAGAATCAGTTACCTTTTATCAAATGTCTAGTAAGAGGCAATGATTTTTCTTTTGTCTTTTTTAAATTAATTTATTCATATTACATCTCAATGGTTAGCCCTTCCCTTGTATCCTCCTATTCCTCCCTCCCTCCTGCTTCCCTCCGTCTCCCCTCCCCTATGTCTGTGATTGATGGAGACCTCCTCCCCCTATATATGCTCTTAGAGTATCGAGTATCTTCTTGGTAATTTGTTATCCTTCCTCTGAGTGTCACCAGGCCTCCCCATCCAGGGGACGTGGTCAGAAAAGGGGGCACCAGAGTTTATTTGAGAGTAACATCTCACTCTCCACTCAACGGTGGAGAATATCCTGTTCATCGGCTAGGTCTAGGTAGAGGTTCCAAGTTTACTGCCTATATTCTCCTTGGCTGGTGCCTTAGTTTGAGGAGGACCACAAGAGACCCAGATCCGCCTGTCATAAAATTTTTCTTGTAGCTCTCCAGGACCATCTGGATCCTTCTATTTCCCCATTCTTCCGTGCTACTCTCACCTAAAGTCTCTCCTCTGGCCCACTTTCCTGGTATGCAAAGTTTTTCATGGGACTTATCCCTTGGACTAGTGTCTCGATATAAGTGACTATATACCATTTGTCTCTTTTTGCTTATGGGTGAAATCACTCATTATGATAACTTCTAGTTAAATCCATTTGTCCACAAATTTCGGGAATTCATTGTTTTTAATAGCTGAGTAGCATTCCATAGTGTAAATGTACCACAGTTTCTTAGTCCATTCTCCTACTGAGGGACACTTAGGCTTTTTCCATGTTCTGGCTACTATGAATAAAGCAGCTATGAACATGGTTGAACCTATGTTCCTGTTGTGTGGTAGGACATTTTCTGGGTATATTACGAGGAGTGGGATAGCTGGGTCTTGAGGAATCCCTATTCCCATTTTTTTCTGAAAAAGCACCAGATAGCTTTCCAAAGTGGTTGTACTAGTTTGCATTCCCACCAGCAATGAGGGAGTGTTCCTCTTCACATCCTCACCATCATGTGGTGTCATTTGAGTTTTTGATCTTAGCCACTCTGATGGGTATAAGATGGAATTTCAGTGTCGTTTTGATGTGCATTTCTCTGATGACTAACCAGGATGAGCTTTTCTTTAAGTGTTTCTCAGCCATTTGATATTCCTCTGTTGAGAATTCTCTGTTTAGTTCTGAGCCCCATTTCTCAATTGGGTTGTTTGGTTTTGTGGTGTTTAATTTCTTGAGTTCTTTATATATTTTGGATATTAGACCTCTGTCAGATGAAGGGATGGTGAAGAGCTTTTCCCAGTCTGTAGGCTGTCACTTTGTTCTGCTCACAGTGTCTCTCTCCTGCCTTACGGAAGCTTCTCAGCCTTATGAGGTCCCGTTTATTAATTGTTGAAGTTAAGGCCTGGGCTATTGGTGTTCTGTTTAGGAAGTTGTCTCCTGTGCCAATGTGTTCCAGGCTCTTCCCCACTTTTCCCTCTAACTGAATTAATGTCTCTGTTTTTAAGTTGAGGTCTTTATTCCACTTGGACTTGAGTTTTGTGCATGGTGACCAAAAGGGGTCTAAATGCATTTGTCTACATGTAGACATCCAGTTAGACCAGCACCATTTGTTGAAGATGCTATTGTTTTTCCATTGAATAGATTTTGCTTCTTTGTCAAAAATCAAGTGAGCAAATGTGTGTGGATTTATCTCTGGGTCTTCAATTCGATTCCATTGATCCAGCAGCCTATTGCTGTGCCAGTACCATGCTGTTTTGATTACTGTTGCTCTGAAATACAGCTTGAGATCAGGTATGCAGATTCCTCCAGAGGATCTTTTATTGTGTAGGATTGTTTTTGCTATTCTGGACTTTTTATTTCTCCATATGAATTTGAGAATTGATCTTTCAATATCTTAAAAATATTTTGTAGTTATTTTGATAGGGATGGCATTGAATCTGTATATTGCTTTTGGTAAGATGGCCCTTTTTACTATGTTAATTCTCCGGATCCATGAACAAGGTAAATCCTTCCATCTTCTCATGTCATCTTCAATCTTTTTTTTCAGAGGTTTAAAGTTTTTTTCAAATAAGTCCTTCATTTGCTTGGTTAGAGTTACTCATAGATATTTTATATTGCTTGTGGCTATCGTGAAGGGAGTAGTTTTTCTAATTTCTTCCTCTGCCTGTTTGTCCTTTGTATATAGGAAAGCTACTGACTTTTTTGAGTTAATTTTGTATCCGAGGCAATGATTTTTTAATAACAACTAATGAAGTTAGGGAAGAAAATTCATGTGATCATGTCTTGGATTTTAAAGAAAATATCAAAATTTAAGGTCTAATCATGGAACAATCCTTAGAAATGTAGATATAGAGATATATTTCCTCATATTGATACATAGAATGAATAGAGGTTGAAATTGAATTGTGCATCTAAAAAACTTACAAAAACATATTATTGAATAAACATATACTACATATTTTCCCTAAATGACTAGGTATGAGTACAGGACAGAAGTTCATATTACTCTTATACAGAATGCTACTGTATCCTATAGCAACACCTTAAGAAAGACAAGCTAATCATGCAGATTGCAAAGCAATAAACAAACCTGTCCCTATTTGCAGGTGACATAAATTTCTAGGTAGAAATTCCAAAGCAATTTACCCAACTCTTGTAGAACTAATACCACAAGTTTTCATAATACAAGATGAAGAGGTAAAACACACAATCTAATTTCTATATACTAAGAATCAACTTCTGAGAATAGAAAGTTAAAACCTTCCAAAGAAATTGCAGATTTAAGGATAAACTTGGCAATGTTTATAAAATATTTACAATCTAAAATTTATGAAATGCTGATAGACTACTGAATAGTAAATAAGTGGAGATACATGCAGTTTTATGTATTTTAAGGATCTGCATCCTATAAAATGTATATTATTCCTGTAATTGTACCTATAAGTTTTACAAGAATACTGCTGGATCATAGTACTAATTGTTAAGCCATACTTTATAGATAACAATAATCAAGACACTGTAGTATTGGTAGAATGATAAAGCAATAGATTGAAAGAACAAAATAAAGAGCTTGAAATATAGACATACTAATTGATATAGACAAATGTGCAAAAACAATCCACTAGAGGAAACACATTCTTTCTATGAATTCAATGAATGGCCTTATATCAATTGGACATCTACATTATAAAAAAATAAACACACACACACACACACACACACACACACACACACACACACACACACACACACACAGAGGAGAATGTGGGGGTTAGAATATTAGCCCAGGTGTAGAATTCTTTCTTAGGAAGTGTAAGGGCCTGGATTTGATGCTCAAATCTGGGGTTGCGACTAAGCAGAATGTGTTTTTAGGAAACTTCTTTAACCATTACAATGGATTCCTACATGTTCTGGTGGTTATTGAATTAAAAATAACCTAAAGCTTTAACTGAAAAACATCAAGTAAAGTGGGACCAATTTTGTAATATACTATCTCTGTTGTAAGTTTCAGTTTTGTCAACTTGACATTAGGTAAAGTCATCTCAGAAGAAGGAAATTTAAATGATAAAATGCCTCCATCATATAACCCACAAGCAAACCATAGGACATTTTCTCAACTAATCATTGATATGAGAGTACCTAGCCCACTAGAGGGTAACACTTTTGAAAATTGGTACTTGGTTGTTTAAGAAATTAGGCTGAGTAAGCCACTAAGCAGTATTGCTCAAAAGTCACTACTTTTATTCCTGCCACTATGTCCCTTCCTTGAGTTTGCACCCTGACTTTTCTTAATAATCAACTGTTATCATGACAAGTAAGCCAAATAAATGTTTTTCTTTCCAAATTGTCTTGGATTGTGGTTTTCTTACAGCAACAGAAGACAAACTAAGATACGTTCATAAAAATGACACTTAAATATTTTCCAATCAGTTATAATGCTAAAAATATAGTATAGCTACAAAGTTTTGTAACATTTTTATTTAAATTTAGGCAAGCAGCACCACAAACTAGGTAACAAGTACTAAAATATCTGAGACCATTGGGGACATTGTTCATTCAAATTTCCACATTCTACTTGTTAGTCTCCATTGTCTCACGGCTATAACATAATGTAATATGAATTTAGTCCAATTTCAAAAAACACATACAATTTTTTACTACAATTACAATACTGTTTAAAAGTTCAAAGTGTCAGCTGTGCATGGTGGTGCACACAAGTAATCCCAGCACTTGGGGAGGTAGAAGCAGTAAGAGCTCTGTGAGGTCAAGGCCAGCCTAGGCTAAACAGGGAGTACAAGACAGGCAAGGCTACACAGAGAAACCCTGTGTCAAACACTATAAAACAAAACAAAACAAAAGTTTAAAGTGGCTTATTAGATTCTAAGATATATCATAATTGTAACTTTCTGAAAAACAAAAATTAAATTATATATTTGCAATATACAATGAAACAGTATACATTACCATTCCAAAAGTGGAAGAATAGAATCATGGTAAGAGAAAAATGAACTAAAACAAGACTGCAATCTTGTGAGGAATACTCCAAATCTTGTAGCTCTATGTCTGATGCCAAAATATTTTAGGTAGTTCTATCCCTCTGTATTTGTTGCCTGCAACATATCCTTCTCTCTTGATCTTTTTCTACTCCTTCCATGATGTTGATGCTGGCCTTTGTGGTCTTCCAATGATCCTGAGCATGTACACTGTAATGGGAATCTCCACTGAAACTGAGACTGTATCTTTGTAAAAGGCTTCCTGGCTCTCTTTAGAGAGTTCAATCATGCTGTATGGTGCCAAACTCAGGACTTTTACCGTGATTGGACAGATTAATAAATGTCTTCTAGCATTTCAAAATGCCAAGCTTCAGCTGCTCTCTCCATGGTTTCCTGAATGTTGTAATGCTCATGCCATCAAAACAAAAAGCACATGGAAGACTCTTACACATTACTGAGTCATTCTGCCAGCATGAGATGCAGCCTTGTTCCACTTTGAATAGAAGCTTCTCATGTTGTGCAGATTTCACCCCAATGATACTGGTATTATCTTGATCACAGTGGATTTCTCAATCCCAGCTATCCAGAATCTATTTTTCCAGTAAAATGATGGTTTCACTTAAATGATGGTGGTTTCTTGGTAATCACAGCCAACTCTTAATACCCAGCATGTCTAAACCACATGTTCTTGGTTAAAAGATCACATGAGCAGCTCTTGTACATCTTTTGATTGCCTGTGACACATCTTATGTCAGGCCTTCACCTTCTTTATCTTTCTTAGGTATATATTTCAAGATTCTGCAGTACAGGCCACTGAGCTTCAAACACTCAGTGTTGTTTTCAGCCTATTTTTTGAATACTTCCCTAATCCTCACCTCTCAAACAATGTATCTATGTATATCATAGCCATACCACTCTCCCAGTACCAATTTCTATTTTATTTGGTGTTTCTTATGCTATGGTAAACACCATGATTAAGAACAACTTGGAGAGGAAAGGGTTTATTTCAGCTTTTGGTTTCATGATGACAGAGTGTTGGCATGGCAACAAGCAGCAGATGGCTGGAACAGTAAGCTGAATCCGCATGTGTTAAAGCAAAACGTGAAGCAGAGAGGGTGAGTGGACGTGATATAGAGCCTATAAATTCCAAAGTCTGCCCTCAACAACATACTTCTTTAAGCAAGGATGCAGCACCCTGTAAACGTCTCCAAACAGCATCAACAACCAGCAAATACTCAAATGCTTGAGAATTGGAGGGGCTATTTCCCATTCAAATCACCACAGCATCTTATTATATTTGATCAAGTAAGCATTCAGAACTTATATCTCAAAGGCATATACTTATAGTATAATCGAATTCATAAATTGTAAATTAATTTAAATCCTATTTTCAAAATATATAAATTTCTTACAAGATTTGATTCTACTACTCTTCTTTTAAATGTTGATTTATGTGGCTCATATAGAAAGCCTAGGCTGTGTTAAAATTTATAGTTCTTCTGTTCCAGCACTTTAAATTCTGAGATGATAGGCCTGTACCATGAGGGCTCACTCACAATATTTTTTTATGACTGTGATGTTTCAAAATGTTATTCAGATAAAACTCAGTAAAGTTGCCACAATGAGTTTGATAAGCACACAAAAAATAACTTTGTGATTCAGAATCCAAATCAGCCAATCAGAGGGATTATATTCTAAAGACATATTTGTAAAATCTTCTTTCATTTAGCTATTTTGCTTTTAATATTCAAAGTCATTATTTTTCCTCTAGAAAGACTTTTAGAAGTTCATTCTAAAATTTAGTTGTAATATAATACTTCCTGATTTCTGTCTAAAACATCACTATAGGAGATGGACAAGATTATTCAGCAGGTAAAAGTGCTGGCTGATAGGATTAATAATTAAGACAGTAGGATATAAGGTAATAAGATAACTAGGTAATAAGGTACCAGGTAACAGAGATTATGTGGAGGAGTTTTTTAAATGAGCATGGGGGGAGAAAAAATGGGGGGGGGAAAGGTAAGTAGCCATATAGATGGTTTGTCCTTTTATATGGCCCTGGGAAAGACCCACACCCCTATGGCAGGTAAGCAATGACATCATAGGTAGGCAGACTGAAGCAGAATACTAACACTTGCCACCAAGACTCACAACATGAGTTCAATCTCCAGAGCCCAAATGGTGAAAATAAGAAATCAACTCTCACACGTTGCTGTCCTCTATCCTCTACATACATATGTATAAGCATTCACATATTAAAAGAAACACATAAATTAAAAAAAATTTCAATCAGTAGATTAAAAGTTTTATAATTTACACCTACATGTTAAATAAGAAAATGTACTTTGGACATTTTTATGTTTCCTAAATTTTTCCATTTTACTAATCTACATACACAACAAATGTACCATTAAATATCTTCAATATTTTGAGCTTCATGGTTTCTGATTAAGAAAATTTCACTTCTGTACAGAAGTCAAATGCTTTACGGCCTAAAAACAAAAACAAAAACAAAAACAAAAACAAAACAAAAAAACAAAAAACAAACAAAAAAACCAAAAATCTTCAAATAAATAAGTACATTTCATAAGCTTATGACTTTGTTCAAGGCTTACAACACAAGTTTGAGTAACACACCTAAATGGCAGAAATTAATAGAAATAAAATCTCCCAAAGTCTTGAAACAACTATATAATTTTCTTTAAAGTGTTCACTCTTAAAAAATTAGATAGATAGATAGATAGATAGATAGATAGATAGATAGATGGATATGTCGATAAATGGATAGATAGAAAAATGGATAAAAATTTTGTACAGTATGTTTTGATCATATTTTGTATATCTATCAAGTCTATTTGTTCTGTACATGTATTCTTGGATGTGTGACCTTCCACTGGAGTGCAGTTGACTTACCAGGGGATATACTTTTAGAGAAACTTAAATCTCACAATAGGTTTGGAGTGGGACTTCATTTATGTCTCCCCCCTCTCCATGTTGACACAAGATGTGTCTAGAACTTTTACAGATGTTCTACTTGCTGTCATATCTGTGTGAATACATGTATATACCTTCATGTTTTGCCCATAATGTGGTTCTCATCTTCCTTGTGGGCTGTTGGTCTCCAGCCCATCCAAGCAAAAGGAGGAGAAGAAAAGACACAGGTCCTGGAATGCTATAAGCACAACAGAGATCAAACACTCCAGGAACTACTTCAGGAGGTAGTTCAACTTTAATCAGGGAGAAAAAAGGCTATATACCCCTTATGGAGAAGATAGCGGAAACTTTCAGGAGAGGCATTCATAACTGGTTGAAACCAGGCATTTTAAGGATGCTCCTATTTTATATATGAACAGGTAACACAATACCTAATTATCCTATGGGCAGGGAGGCGAGAGCTAGCAGGGAGCTGTGTCAAGGGCCATATATCAAATGTAGTTAGTGGTGTTTATATCTAAAGATGTTCTCCAGATGTAGTAAAGCAGAGAGCATGAGTCCCTGTTGGGAGGAGGAAGTCCTGCATCAGGGAGTCCAAGTTCAGAGTGGCTATCCAACCTATAGGATTGCAACCTCAAAGAGCAGGGTTATTCCAACATATCCTCCTGTTGTATTTTTAATGGAAAAGTGTCATAACAAACTTTAAAAAATCTACTGTCTATTTTAGATGTATCTAGGTCTGGTAAAGTACCATGGCCCGACTGGTACTGATTCTAGCAATGGTGGTAATCTGTTGCCAGAGGAATTGTATGAGGGTAGGGGCAAGCATCAAAATATGACATAATTAAAGGGCTAATAAGATGTAGGGGCTACAAAACCAAGGGATTTTGAACCAACATCATTGCTCAGTGGGTTGAAATCTCAATATCATGTACAGAGTTTTATAGGGAGTTAACACTGGTTTCAAAACATTTGATGCATTTACATAAACATAACACTCCTTCCCCAATATCATGTAAGTCCCCATGATAAGCAGTTATTAAGTTTAGTGTTCTTTTGTTTTGGAGCATAAACCTAGCAAGAGAGTTCATCTGTCACTGGAGAAATTCAGGGCTGCCATCTGCAGATGTCATCATCTTCTTGAGTTTCTTTCAGAAGTTGTCAATCAGTTGTGTCTGGACTATGGCTGCTATTGTGGTCCAGGCAAAACAAAGTGGATGGCAGGGCCAGAGAGTGATATCTTTTGTCTATGTCTGTTTTGTAGCAGTTTCCTCTTACTCATTTGTGAAATAATCACAAAGGGGTAGAGATCCCTGGTAGGTGGTGTGTCTAAGGGAGGTAGTTAACAAGTTAAGCTGGTAACAGTTTGATTGACAGCACATCAGTGGTCCCTTGGTTTAGGCCTATAAAAGAGTCAGAGGGGTAGGTGTACATTTGGTTGAAAAGGCGAATATCTGACAAGTTAAAATTGGTGAAAAATTTTGTGGTCCTGGTTCAGCATCCTTCATCATTTGTCCCACCTCTTTTAAAATAGTAGAGGAATGAAACATCATCTTATGTAACCTGTGTAAGAAGATTCTCTTTATGTCTTGGTAATCTTATTGAAATTGATTGCATAAGGTACAGAAGCTTTAGAAATGAAGTCTTTGAAGTTAATCCTGCTTTCCTGAAGGATATATATCAGTTTGGAGATTGTTAACTATTTAATTTTTTTATCTCATTTGATTTTTCATATAAAACAATATTATGATGAGTTACCAGAGGCTTGGCTCCTGGTACAAGCTGTGAAGTGATATTGAGGCAGTGTTAAGGGCACTCATAGAGTGGCAGAGGAGAACGTTTGACATTCGATTTCATTTAGAAAAATTAGGAGATTGGAAGGTAGCTGAGTTATTTCTTGGGGGAATTTCCTTTGCAGTGTCTAGTCTTCTCATATTTAAAACATTTTGAATTAAGCTGTTGTTGTAGCTATAAAGGCTTGGGTTAGGGAGGAGGTCTCGTAAGAGATGCTCCCAATATTATAGGTATAATGCATTTGTTATCATATTCATGTTTTAGTCCCTGGTATGTTTACCTGTGTTCTGAGGTCATTCCTTCCCAGATAAGATTGTTTAGGAGCACTTCTTTTGCAGCAAGGTCTGTTATCTTTTTGTCAAAACTGGCTTGTATCTTTAGAATAGATTCAGGGATGGTGTCAGTTGGATTTGTTTGAAGAGAGTCAGAGGAGAGGCCTCTCCAGGTCCCGTGGACAAGGGAGTTTGGTGGTCTTGGGCCTGAAGTGCATAGCAAACGGCAGGAAATAAAGCCTGCTGAATTCCTGTGGGGAAATTACCTCGGCCAAACAATTGTTTGTAATTCCAGTTTATTGGTTGAGGGAGGGTCGGGGGACAAGGGGTGACTGAGCAGTATGTGTGTCTGTGAGGGGCTGCCCTTGCTGTAAACCTACCTGTTCGCTATGTATTTTAATTTTTCTATCCTGCATTTGGTATTCATCTCTAAATAAGGTCTCCCATTTTATAAACAGAGAGTCAGGGATAAGATTAGCATTAATATTTTCAGTCCTGGGGAGTTAAAAGATTTATATTTTAATTGTATAAAATAGACTTGGTCCATGGGGCATGAATTTCATCCTTTTGAACAGCTTGGAGTGGCTCTTTTAATTCTGCTGTTGGAAAAGATTACCAGACTCGTGAGTATTTTTTGTTAAATGTAAATTAACAGTAAAAAGTCCAATAGGTGGAGGCCCCAAGGCTCCTGGCAATTGGAAACCAGGTGACTGGGGATTTTTATTCTTAAACTGCTTATCTCTGTGATTTGAAAGCTGTTTTATGGCAGTAGGTGGAGATGCCTCAGGCAGAGGTGGGAGAGCAGGTGGGGGAATGGCTTATCTGAGTCTTGTTTTAGGTCTTTACCATCTGCATTCAATGAGAAGTTAGATTCTTTGTTCTCTAGTGAAAGCTTTCAAGGGGGTAGGTGGGAGGCTATGGGCTGCAGAAAAACTTTTGTTTAATTAAATCGATTGCTTTGTTTAAGAGCATCATTTTTATAAAAGGCAGCTTGGTCATCTACTGGACAATTTTGGGGTCTTCCTTCTCTCTTGAGTTTTGTCCTACATTTTATAGTGTCTTTCCCTCTGATGCATAATTCTGAGGTTTGGGGTGAATTTTTGTTGTGCATTGTCTAATAGAGGCTATTACTAGGAGAAAGGAGAGAGGCGAATTCTAGTCCTTCCTGGGCCTCTATTTTTACAAGCAAAGAAAAAAAAAACATCTGGGTCTGAGATATCTGCTGATAGGACCCAAAGTGCAAATAGCAGCACCTCATTCCACAATTCTAAGCCTTCTTTTTGGGAGATTTTAAGTCCTTTAGATTTAAGTGAAAGTCTGAGTGAGCAAATTTGGAGATCTCCTTGATATGATGCTGAATTTTCCATGGTGAGAACAGAAGGAAAATGATGTTAGAGATTTTATAGAGTCTCTAGGGGCAACTTTAACTTTTCACAGGCCAATCAACTCAGGAGAGTGAGCAGCCTAAGGAGCACAAGTTTGTAGAGCAATGAAAGAAAGTGATTAGTTTTATGTATAAGAATGAAATAATGATAGATACAAGGTACCAGATATTATGTTATACGGATTTTATTAAATGCACATGGTGGGAGAAGGAAAGGGGTAAGGGATACCCCAAGAGAGACAGAGATCTATACAGAAGAGAGGGGAGAGAGAGGAAGAGGAGAAGAGGGAGGGAGGAAGGAAGATATATATATATATATATATATATATATATATATATATATATATAGAGAGAGAGAGAGAGAGAGAGAGAGAGAGAAAGTAGAGATGTAGAGAGGGAGGCACATGGATGGTTTGTTCTTTTATATGGCCCTGGTCAGGGACACATTCCATGGCAGGTAAGCAATGACGTCACAAATAGGCAGACTGAAGCAGAATCCTAACAACCAGATCTTAGGATGAGAAGTCCAGGCAGAGTTTCACTACCCATTGCTCCCTACAGTGGGAGATTTCCAGCCTCTTAAAATATGGTCTGGAACCAGACTACACTTCTTGGAAGCCAGAGCTTACCTTTTCTGGCCCAGACCTGAGCCCCAAGAAAGTCGCATGTCCGGCGCCAGCTGTGGTTCTCATCTTCCCTTGGGGTCTGTTGGCGACCAGCTCTCCTAGACATGAGGAGCAGAAGAGAAAACACAGGGTTTGAAAGGCCTTAAGCAAGATAGAGATCCAACACTCTGGGAACCACTTCAGGAGACAGTTCAACATTAATCAGGGCGAACAAAGACTATATACCCATTGGGAGGAGTGGATGGGAGAGCTTCCAGGATAGGCATTAATAAGTGGTTGATACCAGGTACTTTATGGATTCTATTTTTGCATTTGGCAGCATGCTCCTATCATATGAAGAGGGAACACAGTACCTAATTATGTTATGGGCAAAAGGAAGGGAGAGCTAGCAGGGAGCTGTGTCAAGGGCCACACATCAAATGTAGTTAGGTGTATCTATGTCTAAGGACATTATCCAGATAAAGTAAGGTAGACAGCCCAAGGCCCTCCTGGGCAGAAGATCTCCTACACCTAATTCAAAGCTGGAGTGGCTATCCAGACTGACTGGAAGGACTGCAATGTCAAACATAAGGGTTATTCCAACACCATAAGATATTGTTTGTTGTAGTCATCCATTGCCTCTGCTTTTTACTAACATTCTGCCCTTTCTTTCATAATGATGCTTGTTGAGGCTTGGGAGAAGGGAATGTGATAGTTGGATGTATTGATCAACAGATGTTTATCACAAAATGTGTTTCTGAGTGTGTGTTAAATGCCTGAGAGATACTAATTTTACTTCAACTTAAAAAGAATACAATAACTGTTAGGTAACACATCTGCTTCCCTATTTGAGTGCAGCTGATGCTGAATTCACAGCCATAGCATATTAAAGGATATTACTGTAAGACTTAAATGAAACAGTCTGTTTCTGAGACAAATTAATTTCCTTTGCTCTGAACTTAAGTGGCAAATTTTGCTATGATTCCCCATTTTCCTGAAGATGATCCTTGCTTAAAAGAACAATATTAGGAGGATAATTCATTGTTGTAGGTGGACAAAATGATTTAGTTTTAGTGCTGTCAGAGAACAGATAGAATACTCATAAGTTGATAGTCCTGCATGGCAGTTTTGGTGACACTTTACTTCAAGTGGACTGGATTGAAGCAGCTATTTTATGTTTGTATTAGAGATACCAGGGACCTGTTATACATTTCATATGAATAAATAGTTTTCAGAATTTTTGTAATGAGAAAATTATTTTTCTACATTTTATTAAATGATTGTTTTTATTTTCCAATCTTGATCTTTATAAAAATATAGTTTGTGAGTTTAATATACTATATGTATATTATAGTATATTTATTATATTAATATTCTATTTAATAGTGATTTATGAATCCATCTGTTCTTATTATAAGTGATATATTGATACTATCATTTAATCTTTCTAGTTTTGATAAGCATTTGCCTAATTTTTTATACTTTCACTAGATATTAAGAAAAGTAAAGCTATAAATAATCTAATACATTAAGTTTGTGGCATATATACAGAGACATACACACCTATGCATACACACAGATACACTAACACGCACACACAGGCATATATATATATATATATATATATATATATATATATATATATATATACATACACATACATACATACATACATACGTGCTGGTTTATTTTATGAGAGAACATTCAAAATGTCTTTTAACAATGTTTTCAGCTGTCTATTTTGCATTTCTTTTGTTAATTTCTTTTATCCTTTGATTTTATAACAACTGACAATGAAATCGTTTTCTTAACTTCAGTTTTGAGTTATTCATGAAAATAATGACTTTTTAAAATTGGCTTTCATCAGGCTGCTTGGTTTACTGAGTTTTAAAGATCTTTATTATTGTTGACTTCTTGCTTTGTTGTGCTTAGGGTATTTCTTTGTATATTTTAATAAAAATATATCTCATTCTTTTAAAAAGATGATTTTACTTCTTTACCAAACAAAACTTTCAATTTTCACTTGTTTTTCTCTTGCGTATTCTGTCCTCATTCACTCTCCCATATGATACTAAATGAATGTAATCACAGTGGTTATGCTTGTCTTATTTGTGAAAAAAAAATATATTTCTAGTTGAAATGTTTTAATATAAATCTGTTTCAGGTCATGGAAATTTCTTTGCATTCATAGTTTTTTTCATCATGAGTGTATTTTGGGTTTTATATTCTTTGACTCTGTGTCTATTGAGATTATTATGATATTTTAAAATTTTTGATGACTAATATTTCTGATATGAAACCAATCTTACATGCTTGAGAATGTCCTACTGAATACTGAGACACAATCAGTTTTATTACTCTAATTGGGTGAAATTTGGGAAAGTTTTCATGGGAAACTTAATCTACAATCATTTGAAGAAGCACTCAGGTAGATTGCTTATGATTAAAAGCTTGACAAAAAGAACAATGCTGGTCAGGCAGCTGAGATGAAACTTAGGGATCTATAGAGTTCTTGCCTAGCTTGTGTGAATCTTGGTCTTTAGTAATAAGCACATCCTCAGAAAGAGAAATGGAAACAAGACCAATGCTCAGGAAGAAACTGAATAAATATTATGTGAAAAATGACTGTTGGAGATTTTTTAGTTCTTTTTTTTATTTAAATAATTTATTCAGATTGCATATAAATTGTTACCCCCTCAATTGTATCTTCACATTGCCCCTCTCTTCCCTCCCTCTTTCACCCTATTCCCCTCCTCTTGGCCTGTGACAGAAGGAGATTTCCTCTCCCAACACAGTCCATCAAGTCTCATCCAGGTAGCCTGCCTACCCTTCCTCTGAGTGCCACAAGGTCTCCTCTCCAAGAGGAAGTGGTCAAAAAGGAGGCACGAGAGTTCATGTCAGAGTCTATCCCTACTTTACACTCAACTATGGAGAGTGTGCTGTCCATTGGCTAGATCTAACTACGGGGTATAGGTTTATTGCATGCATTGTCCTTAGTTGGTACAGTAGGGTTTCTTTTTGTTTTGGTTTTTTTTTTTTTTTTTTTTTTTTTCTTGTTTTGTTTTGTTTTTCTGAGACAGGGTTTCTCTATGTTATCTTGGCTTTGTAGACCATACTGGCCTCAAACTCACAACAATATGCCTGCTTCTGCTGGGATTAAAGTTATGTGCCTCCATGGCCTGCTCTGTTGATTTTTTTAACCTAAATGCTCCATACACTTTCACAATAAAATATGCACTCCTAACTACATCTGCAAATCAGGCAGAGATGAAAAGTTTCATGGGCTTAAGATAAATTTGCATGGAAATTATCTTGTTAAATATAACTTTAATATTAAGAAAATTGATAGCTGAGCATGAATGTTTAGTGGAATTAAGATTATGTCATACTGGAAAACACAATCTCTGTTTAGTATTGAAAAACTAACTCATTGACACAAACTATAATGAGATGGTAAATAGGTAGCAATGAAAGGATCCAACATATGAAATGTGTAACCCAGAAACTGATATTTTTGAGCACTTTATATAGAATAATATGTTTCTTTTTCATAAATGACTTATGGGGTAAATGGTGTATATGCCTGAGAACTACTTTCTCTGTCACCTCTCAAATGTAGTAGGCATGTACCTTCATCCTTCTAGCGAGGTTAATTAGACATGAAAAAGGAGAACCAAGGACAAGGAGAATTGTTCCCAACTTAACATGTAAAACATAGAAGATAGCATAGTGATTTGGCAGGAAATCTAAGTCACGGAGCTGGCACATGCCTCCTAGGTAAAGTTTCAGATAATTTATGTAACAAAAACTGTATTTAGGGATATATTACTAACCATCTATGAAATGTTCACTGACTCTACCATTTGGACTGAAAGACTTAACATCATCAAAATCAGAACCATCAGAACACCACCATCAGAACTATTCCTTTGTGGATCAAAGGTGAGTGGGTTGTTATCTCTATGTACTTGAGTGACTGAAGTAGCAACCTGATTCCATGAAATAAATGGTCAGTGATGAAGTGGTGGCAATATAGACATGAACCAAATCTAAATGTATCCCCTTTTCCCTCATTGAGATGCAAAATTACAGTATTAGCCCTTAGTTACTTTCTCTAATAATATATACTGCTTCCAACATATTTATTTTTGGCTAAGTAATTAGTTTTTTTTAAGTGTTATGCTCTTGTAAGGCAGAAGTCAAAATGACAAAAAGTCTAAATTTTGTAGGGAGACTTTTATCCTGTTCAAGAGTGAGCAGTCATTGTGCTGAAATTATGTCTTTTCTTGTTGAGTTGTTGCACTGGAAATTAGATTTTAACTTAAGTATGGATGGGAGTTCAACTACAACTAGGTCATATATAAAACTTTTATGTTAAAATTATTATATTCTGTGAGATATGATTTTACTCCCTGTGGGTAAACATATCATTTCTTTACTCAAAGGAAACCATACTCGTGCCTATGTCCTTGTGTTGTGCTTTTCGAGTATATTACACATCTGTAGGCAATAGTCTTAACACAAATTAAGGCAAACAAGACAATCTCTCCTCTAATTTGATAATCACCTCTATTAGTGTTCATTGTTTACATGATAGCCACATTTCATTTTTGGAAGTGTGTCTTCCAGCAGAAAGTTCTATATGGATTCGTGTAACCACTTAAATGCAAAAGTATCTATTTAACTTATTCTTAAAAGAGAATTTTAAGTATAAAATTCCTGGTATTCATTTGTCTTTTTTAGCACATTGAATATCCTATTGTAACACACTGAGTATGCTATAACATATTTTAAATTCTTTCTGTCTCATTGTCTCTCTGGTCTCTCTGTCTCTATCTTTGTGTGTGTGTGTGTATGTGTGTGTGTATGTATGTATGTATGTACATATGTATGTATGTATGTGTATAGACATAAATATATATATATATATATATATATATATATATATATAATGATATTGCTAATGGGAAGCCAGTGTTCAGTATTTGTCTTTCCTTAAGCTTCCTATGTATAATAAATAGTTTTTTTAAAAGTTAGATTTGCTGACGTGAACAACTTTTATATGAAGTGGTGTGATTTTATTTTAGAAGTTTGTTGATTTTGGGGGGAGTATAGTTATAATTGTGTAACCCTATAATATCTACATATTACTTTACTTATTTTATGTATACATATGTGTATGTGTGCGTGTGTGTGTGTTCACCATGTGTGCATGTGCCTAGAAAGACCAGAAGTAGGCTTTAGGTTGCATGGAACTACAGTTATAGGCAGTTATGTGTCAGCCAATGTCGGTACTAGAAAGAAAACTTATGTTTGCTTCAAGATCAGAAGTTCTTGTAAACACTGAGCTATTTCTCCAGGCTCAGAATTTTCATATTTTCAATATACTTTCCTTACCTTCATATTTTCATTCCTTTAATTGTTTAAAAATACCTAAAAAATATTTGAAAATCAAATCCAGGAACAAAAGAAAACCATCATCCACCATGACCAAATAGGCTTTTTCCCAGGCATGTAGGGTGGTTTAATATATGGAAATCAATTAATGTAATCTACCATGTAAACAAATTGAAAGAAAAAAAGCCTCATGATCATTTTGCTAGATGCCAAAAAAGCATTTGACAAAATCCAATATCTGTTCATGTTAAAATTCTTGGAGAGATCAGAGATACTAGGCACATACTTAAACATAGAAAAGTCTATATACAGCAAGCTTATAAGCAAACACCAAACTATATGGAGTGATACTTAAAACAATTCCACTAAAATCAGGCACAAGGCAAAGCTGTCTCCACGTATCTCTTCAATATAGTACAGGAAGTCCTATCTAGATCAATGAGACAACTAAAGAGATCAAGGGAATAAAAATTGAAATGGAAGAAATAAAAATATTATTTTCAGATGATTTGATAACATACATAAATGACTCAAAAATTCTACTAGAGAACTACAGCTAATAAACACCTTCAGGAAAACTGACTGTATGCAAAATTAACTAAAAAACTCTTGTAAAATAAAATATCTTCCTGAGGAATCTCCATCCCTGATCTCAAGCTGTACTATAGAGCAACAGTAATAGAAAGTGCACGGTACTGGCATAGAAACCAATAGGTTGATCAATGGAATTTAATTGAAGACCCATAAATAAACCCACACACCTATGGACATTTGATTTTTTGCAAAGAACCTAAAACCATACAATGGAAAAAAGATAGCATCTTCAACAAATGGTGCTGGTCTAACTGGATGTCTACATCTAGAAAATGCAAATATATCCATATTTATCACTCTATACTAAACTAAAGTCCAAGTGGATTAAGGACTCTAATATAAAACCAGAAACACTAAATCTAAAGGAACTATGGTACATCTACATAATGGCATACCATTTATCTAATAAAATACAAGGACAAACAGAAATGTGCAGGCTAATGGAAGGAGTTGGAAAAGAGTGAAGTAACCTAGACCCAAATAGACACACATGGTATATACCCACTTATAAGTGGATATTAGCGTTATAATACAGGATAACTACATTACAATCACCTAAAGAATCTAAGTAACAAAGAGGACCCTAAGGAGGGTTGCTAATTTTCATTCAGAAGGGCAAATAGGCTAAACGCTGAATCTGTGGAAAAGAAGGAACAAGTCAGGAGCCTAACATAAATGTACTTGGAAAGACTCCACCTAGCAGTGGACGGAAGCAGAAAATATATCACAGCTAAAGTTTGTGCAGAGCTCAGGGAATCTTATGGAAGAGTAGGGGAATAGAATACCTGGAGGGGCAGGAGCTCTACTAATATTCCAACAGAGCCATCAAATCTTGTCCCAGGGCTGGGGCATGGCATTGACTGATACACAAATAAGAACCATGCATCAAGAAGATCTTGCTTGTCCCCTCACTCAGATGTAACTTATAGACAGCCCAGTCTCCATATGTGTACCTTATTAAGGGGAGTGAGGGCTGTCCCGGGCATGTAATATGTTGCCTACAGTTTGATGACTTCCTCCTGGTAAAATACTTTACCATGCCTCAGAGAAAGAGGATGCATGCAGTCCTTGGGTCAGTTGATAGAGAAGAAATGCTCCCTCTCTAATGTCTAAGGGAGGGGAAGAGGGAAATAGGAAGGGAGGGTGGTACCAGGAGTAGATTAGGGAGGCTTTGAATAATTTTTAAAAAATTATTTTAAATTTAAAAATACTTAAAACTTGGTCAATAAAGTCTGTGGAGCCTTCTAATTCCTCATGCGAGCTTACTGTTGTAAGCTTTTGAGTTGAATTCCCATTTCTAGGCATAACTTTCTTTTTACTGAAAGATAATATTTTATGCAATACAGTTCAGAATTTTGGGGTGTACTTATTTTATTTGTAGTTTACTACATAAATTGTTTGGGAATTTATGGTAATATCTAGTGAAGTATTTAAGATTGCTTCTCTTTGCCTACTTTCCTGAGCATAAGCACAATTTCCATGTAACTTTCAATTAATACTCAGTATCTCTTTTCTACATGGTAGATTAGCTGTCCTTATTGTTTGATAACAAACATTGATCTTAGAGTTCACCAACTATTGACCGGTTGCTCTGTGTTTTGGACAATAAGGATGCATCATACTCAATTGTATTTTGAGCCCTTATATAAAGGCAGTTTTTGATGCCAATCTTTTGGTTTTGTTCCTGTCCACAAATGGTTTTTAGCCATCCCTTTATTTACTTCTGGTTAGACAAGCTCACCTGTTTTAAGGGACTTTTGTCTGTCAGGTAAACTTTCTATTGGATAGTGTTTCTTTGGCTGTTGATGGTTTTGCCTGGCAGTTTTATGTAGATATTCGCACAGGGAAATTGATAGGCTGTAGGAAACTCCTGAAAACACACTATTGAATTAAAAAGCAGGATCTTCTTTTTTTCCTGGAACAAATAACCTTTCCTACATTTTTGAAAAATACTCTTTATAGGTAGACTATCTCATGTGGCTAGTTTATCTTTTTTACTTTTTGTGTTTTATTCCAGTGTATGCTTGTATCTATTATGCTTGTGAAACCATGTCTTGAAATCTATGTTTTTCCCTTACTTATTAACATATCCTTTCTCCTATGTATTTAAAAGTTTATCTTCTATTAATTTTGTCATATTTCTTTTTGATTTTATATAATGTAGGTTCTTGTCTCATTTTTAATTGTGTTATAATGTCATTCAATATTTATCAGAATGATTTAGTATAATTGATATTTCTATTTGGCTTAAATTAATTTATACAGCTGACTAATCTGGTAGTTTTAAGCATCTCATTTTAGATCGTCAAGTCATGATTTTTGCTAATTACATTTCTCAAAGATGTTCTTTTTGCAACAACTTTGTATCCAATATTTAGTTTTCATTATTTACAAGGATATATTTACCTCTGAATACATTTTGTAATATATTTTATTCTAATTTTCAGTAATTTAACAAAGTCATAAATTATGTGTGTGTGTGTGTATGCATGTACATTTCTTTCAGTTTGGAAATCTCTATGGAATTCTTTCATGAATATCAATTATCTCATGAAATGCTTTGTTTATGTTATTTTCTTTTGGTTTATCTTTCATATGTTTTCTTTTTTTAGCCTCTTGGTTGAATCTGTAGTCCCGTGAATGCTAGGTGAATGGTACACCAAAATTTGATACTTCTAGAATCTTTCACAGAGGTTTCTCTGTGTCATCAATTGTATGATTATTATTATATTTTAATCTATGTCACAAGAAATTGTCTCTTTATATGTTTTATATTTTTAAAAACAATGTATTAATTGAAGGCATTTGTTAATAAAAGATAAAATATTAAATGACACTATAAAATATGAGGATTCAGTACTTAAATACAGTATCTATAGGCAAACTTTTCTGTTTGGCTACATCACTTGAAAGACTAAAGATCCTAGGGAAAGCTGATATTTAGAGGAAGTATAAACATAAATACTATAATGTTACCTAATGATTTTCAAATGCACCTCATTAAAGTTTGTCTTCATTTTTTTAATGTATCTTAGAGCTTTCATTGACACACAAGAGATACTTGCCTCATCAGTTGCTTGTACTTTGATGATATTTGAGGCAACATGTCTCCATAAAACACTTCTCGTTTCTTCTGCATGTCTATGAGGAAAACAGTGAATGAAAATACTCATTGTGTTGGTGACTAAAGTAGGACAGGGACTTCCCCCCATCAGCTAATAACTCATTTTTCCTCTGGTATGCTTGTTAAAGAGGTTGGACTGATTCTTCTTAGTCCTTGGAACCCTTGAAAGGTCCACCATAGTATTTTTGTAGCCAAATGTAATTTTATACCAGGAAAGGAAATATACAAATTGGCTACATTTATGTATGTACTCCTTATATACACATATAATAAATATAATATAATAATATAAATTAAATTTCTATATAAATTGTCTAGGAATCTCATAAATGAAGTACTATTGTGTATATTACTATATGTTCTTTTTCCTTTCTTCTGAGGATGGCATTGAGTTTTACCCCATATCTTGCTTTTGTGAATACTGTTGTAATAAGTAAAGATTTGTGAATAATTCTGATGTGTATTGACTTGGAATCCTTTTGGTATATATGATCATGAATAGTCTATTTTAGTAATATACTAGCTATATTTTTGTGTTTTTGATAAGCTTCCATACATTACTCAATATATGGGACTAAATTAAATGTCTATCAATGGAAGAAAAGATAATGAACAAGCATTACAAGCATACAAAAGTAATTTATCCAACTACGTTAAAGTTGCTTTTATAAAATTGTGTTTGTTTTTCAGTTTCTCTTAACCTGGCTATCACCCAAATAACTGAGACTCCACTATATTATTTAACAAGCTTAACAGCAAAAGAACTAAGTAGTTATTAACTTATTCTTAACCCTCTAAACTAATCTGGCTTCCTCCCAGCATACATTCCAGAGATACTTGCACTTTGTGACTTTCCCTGTTTCCTCTCCTTCCTGATGTCTCTTGGACTTCTCTTACAGCTGAATCCACTACTTTGTTTTCTAACTCTTCCTCTCCTTGCTGACACGAAGTCCATCTCTATCCTCCCCTCTGCTCAATGTTTGGCTATAAGCTATTTATTTGGTATATCAGAAGACAAGTGAGGGTCTGTGTTTACATAACTTTGAGACAGGAGATTCTCATAACAAGGACTTCAACCAGATATGGAGGATACAGTAATCTGTATTTGAATTGCATAGTAATATTAACATCTACATAACCATTAAAAAAGTAATGGAATTATGTTATTGGCTGGAAAATAAATGAAATTTTTAGCTTGTCATATTAAATACCCAGAATTCACCCAGAATTCACATTTTGCTTCATTGATTCATCCAAGTTTTATATAAGGACATGAAACCAATATCTATATACAATATGAAATCAGATAGGCAAATAAGGTAAGATGGAAGACAGCATAAGGTGAAAGAGGAGATATGAGGAAGTTATGGGGAGGAAACTATTATTAAAGTACATGATTCACTTAAAACAAATTATCTCTTATGTTCTGTACTATGCACAACAAATTTAAAGGTATTTAAATCATTAACATGCAGATTTTAAGAATATACAGAGTAAATTTATAGAGCATTTAATAAGTATATGTAAGAAATATAACATGGATAAATCTCAGGAGAATATAAATAACTAAAATGGTCAAAGAAAATGTAATACAGAAGTGTTACAAATGTCTTAAAATTAGATAAATATATGCCTTAATAAACTAAAAGAAAACAATGAAGATTCAGATTATCATAATGTAACACATTAATGAAATGGAAAAGATAGAAAAATGATAGCTTATATGTATGTGTAGAAAAGATACTCTTTTTAGAACTACCACTGTACACTCATTCTACATTCTGATAGAAATAGCTTCACACCCAGTGCCATAATCCTCTTGAGACACAAAAGTGCAGGCCAGAATAAACACATTTAGATATATAAGATGCTTAATTATTGGAACTACCTTCAATTGTAGAAAACCGGTTAATTTTAACGTCAGTAGAAACTTCATTTACCTCTATTACCTGATACATGTTGCACAATGTTTCCACCAAAGGCATGTTCCGATCATAAACAGGGCTCCAACCATAACAACTTTAATCAATTGTAAGTTCATCTCTATATTTTATAATCAAGAGCCTGTTGATATCAAATGGGTTGATGCTGGTAACAAATATATTATAAAGTCTATTGGTATCTTTACTATGATGGAGAAAGCCAGGAATATATTTAAGAGTGGAATGAAAAGAGACATCATCTCTGTCCCTTCTTCTGGTGTTGTTGTGTTTTTAATGGGCATGAACCATAAAATGTAAGACAACTCATTTAAGATTTTAAGCAATGTCTCCTTTACCACTAACTTCTTTGTTTGTTTGATTTTTGGTTTTTGAGACAGAGTTTCTCTATGTAGCCTTCATTGGGTGTTCTGTGCTCTCTTTGTAGACCAAGCAAGCCTTAAACTCACAGAGGTCTGCCTGATTCTGCTTCCCCGAGTGCTGGGATTACAGGCATCACTACAAACTACTTAGTTCCCTGTCCATGATTATCTATGACGTTAGCATCATGTCCATCACTACCACCAGGAAGACTGTGGATGACCTCTCTAGGAAAAGTGTGATAGCTGTGGGATTAAATAGAACATTGTACCTCCTCCCTTAGTGATGACAAGCTTAGCTAATAAGGCAAAGTCATCCTAGAGCTGAGGATATCTTTTTATATACTTACCCAAAATATGTTAAAGGGAGATAGGACATTATACCTGGAGAAAGATGGCAAATACAATAAAATAAAGTTGTTGAAGCAGGAATTTCAGGATTCCAACAAAAGACTCCCTAGGTTATCAAGTGATCATGTTTGTCTCCTGAAATTTTAACAGTAAATTTTTTTAAATGTATCTGGAAGGGATAAAACTGGCCTCAGTGATAACTTTAGATAACTCATTTACTGAGAAGACAACAAATTGGGCCTCAAAGTTGCACCTCAAGGTTCACATACCTTCAAGCAATAATAAGGCTTGTAACATCCATCGCAATAATAACATTATGATACAAAAGGGACCTGTGATTGCTGGGGATTTCAGGCTCCACGTTAGACCCCAATTAAATGAGTAACTCCGTTATCAGTTTAGAAACCAGATGCAAAGAAGGGTCTCTGGAAGCCACCCTGTCTCAAATATCTAAAAATTTCACTGTACCATGTCCAAAAGTATTATAGAAGTAAGTGATTTATGAAAGAATATAATTCTATCAAAATTTCTCAGCATTTTGAACGAAGACAGGTTTCTGGATCATTATCTATCTTCAAGAGGGTAAAATTTCTTTACTATTTTGCAAGATTTGATATAAATATCTCTATAAAAAAAGGTAAACACTTATAAATAAAGAAGGACATCTCTAGGAAAATATCAATAGCTAAAATTGACTAAAAGGAATTAACTTTTATAAGATTAGTGGAGTAAAATTGAGATTAATGAGCTTAATATAAAACAAAGTATTCACCAGAGATTTTAAACTAATATTAAAAAACAGACTACTAAAGTATTAATTATAACAGGAGAGAAAAATATAAAAATTAACATAATTTATATTGTCATAAGATAACTGTTAAAATTCACAAAATACAAGGTGACAAATACGGGTCCAGTTTCATTTTTTTACACATAGACCTCCAGTTAGACCAGCACCATTTGTTGAAGATGCTATCCTTTTTTCATTGAATGGATTTGGCTTCTTTGTCAAAAATCAAGTGACCATATGTGTGTGGATTCATATCTGGGTCTTCGATTCGATTCCACTGATCAACCAGCCTGTTGCTGTGCCAGTACCATGCTGTTTTAATTACTATTGCTTTATAGTACAGTTTGAGATCAGGTATGAAGATTCCTCCGGAGCACCTTTTATTGTACAAGATTGTTTTAGCTATTCTGGGTTTTTTGTTTTTCCATATGAAGTTCAGAATTGAATTTTCAATGTCTTTAAAAAATTGTGTAGGTATTTTGACAGGGATTGCATTGAATCTGTAGATTGTTTTTGGTAGGATGGCCATTTTTACTATGTTAATTCTCCCGATCCATGAGCAAGGAAGATCATGCCATCTTCTCAGGTCATCTTCAATCTCTTTCTTCAGAGTTTTGAAATTTTTTTCATACAAGTCCTTCACTTGCTTAGTTAGGGTAACTCCTAGATATTTTATATTGTTTGTGGCTAATGTGAAGGGTGTAGTTTTCCTAATTTCTTCCTCTGCAAGCTTGTCATTTGTGTATAGGAAGGCTACAGACTTTTTTGAGTTAATTTTGTATCCAGCCAATTTGCTGAAGGTGTTTATCAGATTTAGGAGTTCTCTGGTGGAATTTTGAGGGTCACTTATGTACACTATCATATCATCTGCAAATAGGGATAATTTGACTTCCTCCTTTCCCATTTGGATACCCTTGACCTCCTTTTGTTGTCTTATTGCTCTGGCTAGAACTTCGAGTACTATATTGAAGAGATATGGAGAGAGTGGGCAGCCTTGCCTTGTTCCCGATTTTAGAGGAATTTCCTTGAGTATCTCACCATTTACTTTGATTTTGGCTATTGGCTTGCTGTATATAGCCTTTATTATGTTGAGGAAAGTGCTTGTATCCTCGATCTCTCTAAAACTTTAAACATGAATGGGTGTTGAATTTTATCAAATGCTTTCTCTGCATCCAAGGAGGTGATCATGTGGTTTTTTTATTTTCAGTTTGTTTATATGGTGGATTACATTGATGGATTTCCGTATATTAAACCATCCCTGCATGCCTGTAATGAAGCCTACTTGGTCATGATGAATGATATCTTTGATGTGTACAAAACTCAAATCCAAGTGGATTTAAGACCTCAACATAAAACCAGAGACACTAAGCCACTTAGAGAAAAAAGTGGGAAAGAGCCTGGAACATATTGGCACAGGAGACAACTTCCTGAACAGAACACCAATGGCCCAGGCCTTAATGTCAACCATTAATAAATGGGACCTCATGAGGCTGAGAAGCTTCTGTAAGGCAGGAGACACTGTCAAGAGAACAAAGTGACAGCCTACAGACTGGGAAAAAATCTTCACCAACCCTACATCTGACAAAGGCCTAATATCCAAAATATATAAAGAACTCAAGAAATTAAACACCACCAAACAGAATAACCCAATAGAGAAATGGGGCTTGGAACTAAACAGAGAATTCTCAACAGAGGAGTATCAAATGGCTGAGAAACACTTAAAGAAATGCTCAACCTTCTTAGTCATCAGGGAAATGCAAATCAAAACAACTCAGAGATTCCATCTTACACCCATCAGAATGGCTAAGATCAAAAACTCAAAGGACACCACATGCTGGCGAGGATGTGGGGAGAGAGGAACACTCCTTCATTGCTGGTGGGAATGCAAACTAGTACAGCCACTTTGGAAATCTATCTGGTGCTATCTCAGAAAAATGGGAATAGGGCTTCCTCAAGACCCAGCTATTCCACTCCTTGGAATATACCCAGAAGATGCTCCAGCACACAACAAGAAACTTTGCTCAGCCATGTTCATAGCAGCCTTATTCATAATAGCCAGAACATGGAAACAGCCTAAGTGTCCCTCAATAGAAGAGTGGATAAAGAAACTGTGGTACATATACACTATGGAATACTACTCAGCTATTAAAAACAATGAATTTCCGAAATTTGTGGAGAAATGGATTGAGCTAGAAATGATCATAATGAGTGAGCTAACCCAGAAGCATAAAGAATCAAATGGTATATACTCACTTTTATCTGCATACTAGCCCAAGGGGCATGTCCCATGAAAGCCTTCACTTACCAGGAAACTGGGAACGAGGGGAGGGCATCCTATTGGGACTCTAAATGAGAGACGCATGGGAGAATAGCAAAATAAAAGGATACAGAGGGTCTTAGAAATCTACAAGTAGAACAATATGATAGGCAGATTTGGGCCCAGGGGTCCCGCTCAAACTAAGGCACCAGCCAAGGACAATACAGGAGGTAAACTTTAAACCCCTTCCCAGATCTAGCCAATGGTCAGAATATTCTCCACAGTTGAGTGGAGAGTGTGATATGACTTTCTCACGTACTCTGGTGCCTCACATTTGGCCATCTTCCCTGGAGGGGGAGACCTGGTGGCACCCAGAGGAAGGACAGCAGGTAGCCAAGAAGAGACTTGATACCCTATGAGAATATACAGGGGGATGAAATCCCCCTCAGGAACAGTCATAGGGGAGGGGAATAATGGGAAAATGGGGAGGGGAGGAATGGGAGGATACAAGGGATGGGATAAACATTGAGATGTAACAAGAATAAATTAACTAAAAAAAACTTTTTAATGAGATTTAAAATAAATAAATAAATAAATAAAATTCACAAAATATATTAGAGAAATTAAACTATATTGTAATTACACTAAACAAGGCAGATAAATTAAATATAAATTAAAGAGTAAATAAATTCAATATCAAAAGAGTAACATTCTTTTTTTTGAAAATGAGAGATGGGTTTAAATTAAAATATGTATTAATAAATGAAACCCATTTATAGTTCCAGCATTGTCATTTTTTTTTCAGTAACTTTGCATTGAAAACCAAAACTAAACTTAATGGCTTTCAGAGCATTACTTCTACTCACTTTTAAAAGATTTCTGCCTTGAGAATCATTGCATATGTGTAATAATATGAACATATCTGTAAAACATAAAAAATATTTAATAAAAAGAAGAAGAAAAACAGCACAATGGGGAAATGGGGTGAATACAGATCTCTATAATGGGCATTCATTCATAAAGTCAAGAACTACTCATTAAGTACCTTCTCTGTGTAAGGGATTTAAATTTTATTAAATAAATAAAATAATAATTAAATAAAGTAATTTGTAATGGATATAAACATGTTTTTGTTTTGATCCCAATCATGAGAAATGAAATAGTTTTGTGTTATGGTGTTCAGTGCTTGTCTTCTGGAAACAGACTTGTGAAAGAACATGTGGTGTTTGTCCAATAGAAGAGGAATTGCCTCTTTTGGGGTCATAGTATTTGTCAACTGATGAACATCCTAGTACAAACTCTGAGAAGATATATACATATATACCCCCCAAAAAAGGCTTGACTTTTTCATCTTGGCATCATTTCCTATCATTTGGCTATTCATTGCTCCTCTTCAAGATGCTCCTAGAGAGAAACGAGAACACTTCAAGGTTCTGGGTTCAAGCTGCTGCTGCTCTGGATTCAGACTGCTGGGGTTGAAGTCACCTTGCTGAATTGATGGATTTCTGTTTAGTTGGTCTATTGAAATCCTGACTATGAAGAATGGAATCACTCCTAAGAACTGAGTTTAAAAAGGTCTACTTCTCCTGTTCCCATAAACTTTTTTTCTCTCTCCTATCTATGGTAGGAGGGTTGGAAGAAAGGTGTAAGCATTAAAGAGTCCCAAGTAAAGTAGGTTTGAAAAAAATAATCATTGCTGATAAATGATTTCTTATTCATGCTTTTATTTTGGCTGATTTTTTCTTGATATTTTGGTATGTAAATTATATTCAGTGGACACTTGCATACATGTATACCTCACTTTGTTCTTATTTACTCCTCCCTCAACTTCCCACATCCCCATATTTTTAAAAAGTTATTTATTTACTCAATTTACATCTTGATTTTTATTTTATTTTACTTCCTGATTTTTAGTCTTCCCCCATCTCTTCTTTTCTTCCACCACACACCCCAAACCCCATACATCTTTCTCCTCCTAAAACCATGGGGAGGGACTCCTTGTGTACCAACCTGCCCTTGCACATTAAGTCATTGAAAGACTAGACACATATTCCCCTATTGAGGCAAGACAGGAAAACTCAGTAAGGGGAAGGGGATCCAAAGGGAGCAATCAGGATCAGAGACAACCTCTTCTCCAGTCATTGAGGGGTCTATGTGAAGACCAAGCTGGACATCTGTTATATATATGTAGAACCAGTCCATGCATGCTCTTTGTTTGGTGTTTCAGTCTTTGTGAGGCCTCATAGGCTCAGGTTAATTGACTCTGTAGGTATTCATGTAGAGTCCTTGAACCCCCCTCCAGCTCCCACAATCATTTCTCCAACTCTTCCAGAGGAATCCTCAAACTTTGTCAAATGTTTGGCTGTGGGTCTCTGCATCTGTTTTCATCAGTGGATAGGTGAAGTCTCTCGGAGAAATTATGCTAGTTTGCTGTCTACAAGCATAGCATAGTAAAATTCACAGTGTCAGGGAATCATTCTATCCCGTGGTATATGTCTAAATTAGGACCAATCACTGGTTGACCATTCTTCCAAACTTTGCTCCATCTTTGTCCCTGCACATCTTGCACGCAGGTCAAAATTTTTGTGCGTTGGTTGGTATCCTTATGCCTCTATTGTAAGTCCTGCCTGTCTATGAGAGAAGGCCATTTTAGGCTACATATCTCCCACTGCTAAGTGTCTTAGATAAAGTGACCCCCATAGACTTTTGCAGCCTCCTCTATCCCAGGTTTCTGGCAAGTTCTTGAGATGCCTCCACCTACCATTTCCCTTCTCACACACTGTCCTCTCTGCCCTGCTCTCCCTACTCTTAAGCTCCTCCCTTCTTTCCTCACCATCTCTTCTTCCATCCACACCTGATGCCTATTTTATTTCCTCTTTTGAATGAAGTTCAAGCATTAACCCTTGGGCCCTCCTTTTACCTTAAATATGGCCGCAGCATCTTTATCTGGTACTTTATGGCTAATATTCATGTATAAGTGAATACATGAAGTGCATTTCTTTTTGGTTTGGAATACCACACTCGGGATGATATTTTCTAGTTCCATCATTTACTCAAAATTCCAAGATGTCTTTGTTTTTAATAGCTCAGTATTATTCCTTTGTGCAAATTTACCACATTATCTTTATCCATTCTTTTGTTGAGGGACATAAAGGTTGTTTTGCAGTTCCTGGGTATTATAAATAAAGCTGCTATGAACATAGTTGAACAAGTGTCTTTGTGGTGTGGTAAAGTCATTTTTTTTTGTAAATCCCAGTAGTAGTATAGCTGGGTCTTCAGGGAAAACAATTCCCAATTTTCTGAGTAGCTGCTATATTGATATCTAATGTGGTTGTAAAGTTTGCACTCAAGCAGCAATGGAGGAGTGTTCCCCTTTCTCCACAATCTCACCAGCATGAGCTGTCACTTGAGTGTTTGACCTGAGCCACACTACACTCACAGATGGAATCCTATAAGATGAACTCTCAGTGTCATTTTGACATGCACTTCCCTGATGAACAAGGACTTTGAACATTTCTTTAAGTGCTTTTCAGCCATTCGAGATTCCTCTGTTGAGAATTCTCTATGTAACGCTCTACCCCAGTTTTAAAGCTTTGTTTGATTTGTTAGTGTTTAATTTTCCAAATTCTTTATATAATTTGTATATTAGCCATCTGTCAAATGTAGGGTTCCCATTCTTCAGGCTGTCTTTTGTCTTATTCACAGTTTCCTTTGCCTTGCAGAAGGCTTATAGTTTCATGAGGTCTCATTTATTAGTTGTTGATGTTAGGGCCTATGCTGTTGGTGCTCTGTTCAGAAAGTAATTCAATGATATTCCCCCTGATCTCTGATATTAAATGTAGTGTACCTGTTTTATATTGAGAATATTGAGTTTTGTGCAGGGTGGTGTAAATAGATGTATTTGCATTATTCTACATGGAGACATCGAGTTAGAACAACACTTTTTGTTGAAAATGCCCCCACCCCATTGTATGGTTTGGGCTCCTTTGTCAAAAATCAAGTGGCAATAGATTTGTTGGTTTATTTCTGGATTTTCTATTCAATTCCACTGATCGGCCTGTCTGTTTTTTATGCTAATTTCATGTGTATTTATTATTATTATTATACTTGTACTGTAATAGATCTTGAAATCAGTGATGATAATAACTCAATGAGTTCTTTTATTCTATGGGATTGTTTTAGCTATTCTGGCTTTTTATTTCATATGAAGTTGAAAAGTATTCTGTCAAAGTCTATAAAGAGTTGTGTTGACATTTTGATGGGAAATGCATTGAATCAGTAGAATGGTTTTGGTAAGATAGCCAGTTTTACTCTATTAATCCTACAGATCTGTGACCATGGGATGCTTTTCCATTTATGAATATCTTCTTCAATTTTTTTATACACTTGAAGTTCTTGTCATACAGGTCTTTCTGTTGATTGGTTAGAGTTACACCAAGATATTTTATATTATTTTTGGCTATTGTGAAGGCTGTTGTTTCCCTAATTTATTTCTCAGTCCATTTATTCTTTGTCTACAGGAAGGCTAGGGTTATAGTTAATTTTGTATCTAGTCATTTTGATAAAGGTTTTTATCAGCTGTAAGTGTTTACTGGTAGAGTTTCTGGGGTCATGTGTATATATTATCATATCATCTGTGAATAGTGATACTTTGATTTCTTTCTTTACAATTTGTATGTCTTTGTTCTTCTTTAGTTATCTTATCCTTCTATCTATCACTTCAAATACTATATTAAAGAGATATAGAGAGAATAGGTAGCCTTTTCTTTTTCCTGATTTTAGTGGTATTGCTTTAAATTTCTCTCATTTAAATTGATATTGGCTGTAGACTTGCTGTATGTTGTGCTGAGGTGTGGTCCACGTATCCCTGATCTGTGCAAGACTTTGAATACTATGTGGTGTTGGAATTTGTCAATAGTTTTTCAGCTTTAATCGTATGATCCTGTATTTTTTTTCTTTCACTTTGTATGGTGAATTAAAATGATTGATTTACATATATTGAAGCACCACTGTATCCCTGGAATAAAGCCTACTTGATCATGTTGGATTATGTTTTTGATGTGTCCTTGGATTTGGTTTGTGAGTATTTTTGCATCAATGCTCATAATAAAAATTTCTATGAAATTCTGTTTCTTGGTTGAATCTTTGTATGGTGTAGGTTCCAACTTTTCCAAACCTACTTTATTTGGGGTTCTGTAAATCTTTATACCTCCCTTCCAACCCAGCAACCCTAGATAGGAGAGAAAGGAGGGTTATGGGAACAGGAGAAATAGACCCTATTGAATTCAGTTCCTGGAAGCAATTCTCCTGGCAAAGTCGGCAAGATATCAGTAGACCAGCAACTCCAACAAAATTGTTGTTGAAACCTGGAACAGTAGCCAAAGCCCGGAGCCATAAAGCCTTCACTGGAATAGTCCTCTCTTGGAACATCTTGAAATGGAGCCAAGAACGGCCAAACAATACCAAGACCCCAAAATCCCCAGCCTCTTGTTTTGGGCTCATATATATATATATCTTCTCTCAGAGTGGTTCGACTTCTAAGTGGATAAACATCACCTGCTCTTTCACAAATTTGTTCCTCATCCAATATTCAAAACAAAAACATGTTTAAATCCACTACAATGTGGTTTAGGTATCAGGGTGACTGTGGCTTCATAAAATGAGTTTAGTAACTTTCATTTTTTTTTTTTATTTTTGAACAGTTTGAAGAGTATTGATATTAGATCTTTTTTGATAGTCTGGCTCTTGGCTTTTGTTGTTGTTATTTGTTTTTGTTGTGAGACTTTTAGTGACTAATTCTATTCCTTTAATGTTTAGAGAACTATTTAAGTTGTTTACCTGATCTTGATTTAACTTTGGTAACTGGAATCTATGAAAAAAAAACTGTCCTTTTCACTTAGATTTTCCAATTTTTTGGAGTATAGTCTTTTGAAGTAAGACCTGATGCTTCTTTGGATTTACTCAGTGTCTGTTGTAATATTTCCCTTTTCATTTATGATTTTATTAATTTGGATAATGTCTCTCTGCCTTATAATTAGTTTGGCTAAGGGTTTGTCTGTCTTGTTGATTTTCTCAAAGAACCATCTCTTGGTTTTGTTAATTCTTTGTATTTTTCTTTTTGATTCTAATTTATTAGTTTTAGCCCTCAGTTTGATTATTTCATGTCTTCTACTGTTGTTAGGTATATTAGTTTCTTTTTGTTCTAGAGCTTTCCAGTGGGCAATTAAGTTGCAAGTATGAGAAGTCCACAATTTCTCCATGAATGCACTTAGTGGTATGAACTTTTCTCTTAGCACTGCTTTAAATGAGTTCCATATGTGTTGGTATATTATGGTTCAAATTCATTGAATTTTTGGAAGTCTTTAATTTCTTTATTTCTTCTCTGGCCGACTTCACATTGTGCAAAATGCTGTTCAATTTCCATGGGTTTTTAGGCTTTCTGTTGTTTCTGTTGTTGTTGAAGTCAAGCTTTAATCCACATTGTTCTGATAAGATACAAGGGGATATTCAATTTTCTTGTATCCATTGTGGATTTTTTTGTGACCAAGTATATGGCCAGTTTTGAACAACGTTCTGAGAGGTACTGAGAAGGTACATTGTTTTGTGTTTGTATTAAAGTCATGTAGATAACTGTTAGGTCCACTTGATTCATGACATTTGTTAGTTTCATTATTTTTCTGTTTATTTTCCGTCTCAATGACCTAGGCAATGGTTAGTGTAGGGTTTTAAATTCTCCCATATTTAGCTCTTTACTGTTGCTCCTAAGTCTGCAGCCATGAGTATACTCAGGCTACAGAAATGGCTTGCCTCTAGTGTCCTCCGCTGCAGAAAAAAGATAGAGTGGTTGGACCACCATGAGACCAACAAAATCACCAATGTCAACTCCCGTCATCAGTAAGCTGATAATAAAATTGGCTGATCATCTGGAAGCCTGTGACTGTCCATTCCCAGGCTCAATGCTGGAAAAACACCTTGGCTTGATAGAAGGACAGGCACATGGGCATAGAGAAGCTGAAGGATACAGCTAACGCCCACACACCCAAGAAGGTGACTTGGATGAAAAGGAGCAGGATCCTGTGCCAGCTCCTGAGGAGATAACCAAGAATCTAAGAAGATTGACTGCCATATGTACCAAAGCCTGTACTTGAAGGTCAAAGGGAATGTGTTCAAAAACAAGTGGATTCTCATGGAGCACATACATATGGAAAAGGCAGACACATTTGAAGCCATCTGCATAAGTAGGCTCTCTGATGCTCATCATCTTCTTTGAGGGTTAGGGTTAGGAATAGGGTTAGGGATTAGGGGTTAGCAGTTAGGGTTAGGGGCCTTAGGAAGAACCCCAGGTAAGGGAATTGGATTGAGAACATCTAACCTGGTTGTTACTGGGGTCTGGTCTGACAGTTCTTTTGAGGGCAGAAGTTAGAATATCTTGGGTCCCTGGGAACTCCTCTTTAGAAAGGTCAATAGATCCATGGGCCAGAAGTGAGAACTGTATGTCCCTGGCATCCCAGCAGGCTTCCTCAGGAAGTGGGTAGAGTTTTGGGCCAAAGGCTTGAACAGTGTGTCTGTTTTGTAAATTTTTATGTCTGGATTTATCTGCAGTCTTTCTAAGGCCAATGCATGTCACTTATATACATATACAGAAAAGAGAAAATATGGAAAACTTGGATTTTAACTATTTCAAAACTATTTTAAATTTATTGTTATATGCATCCATGTACATTAATAAATAAATGCATAAGATCTGCTGAGATAAATAAATGTTGCCTGAATGTATGTATTGCTAGCCAGTGATGACTTCATATAGGATAATCAGTAAGGAATTAAACTAAACAGAAAGAATGAGTCTCCCTTTCTCAATAGTTGTTAATTGCTTGTAGCTCTCCAACTAGTTGTGGTATGCCATGATATTTCTACCATCTATGTCAATATGTCAACTGGCATTAAGATTGTCCAGGTCTCATTTAGGCAATCACAGAGTTGAAATAATGAATGTCACTTCTCTGTCATATAGAGAAGACAGAGTATGTTTGCAAATATCTTGTTCCTTTGGCTCTTAAAATATTTTCATATTTTCTTCTGTGATATTTCTTGTGTCAGGAATATGGAAGAGAGGTGAAGAATTGGCAAATAATGTGAAACTAAATAAAAATAATCAAATAAAATTAAATAATAAAAAATCCATGATTACATTATTATATCCTACTAAGTAGTATTTATCTTTTGTTATAGAGTCCAATAGAAGTTATTTAGTTAAACTTTCAATCATTTTTTTCTATTAGAAAATAAGAACCTCGAATCTAAGATTTAATACTATTTTAAATAATTTTACAAATGCATATTTTCAACTTCTCTTTTAAATTATTCTAATAGTAATGTCACTGTATCAATTCTATTTTAATATGCATATATATTAAATGTGGCTATGAAGTGATAACATTTTTCTAATGCATTTAACACTAAAACTTGTATTGTGAGAAACTATAAGAACTCTTATCTTCCCACATAAAATAGTGTATATGAAAGCACTTTGCAAGATGCTGAAACCTTTAAATATTATAGAATAATATACCACAAGTCATCATCATTTCTTAGGAACATTTTGAAGAATTTCTTTAAGCTGTATTCACTTACTTAAACTATTTTCCAATCATTTTGTTTTCATTTTTCTGAACAATTGTTTGCCAAGGCCAATAATTACAATCTTTGGCAAAATCAAGCAACAGCTAATATTAACAGGCCCAACTGTCATAGTAAATTCTCCAAACCAAATATAGAGAAGTATGAGTATATAGCTGTTTTTGAAAACTCTACATTTCTACTAGGAAGACTATTTTGTTAGAGGCCGCACTCACATTCGCCATTACAAGATGGCGCTGACATCCTGTGTCCCAAACTGGTAAACAAGTAATCTGCGCATGTGCGAAGAAACTTTCCACTTGTTGTGCTCTGCCTCTCCTGTGGCGTCATATCGCCTGATGAGTAACAGCCAATCAGGGACTGACACATCCTAAGCGGAGAACAGTTTCCTATATAAGGGATGGGTTTCTGCTGTTTGGGGTCTCCATTTTACTTGTCGTAAGCTTATGCTCTCCCTCTTAAGACGCATTAAAGCTTTACTGCAGAAGGATCCTGTGTGTGCAGCGTCGTTCTTGCTGGCGAGATGGTAACGCGAGTCACATCTGGTTCCGAAACCCGGGAAATTGACCACACCATCGTCAGCACCTTCAGAGACCCCTTGACTTCAAAGAGGATTCAGAACTGCAGGGATAGGTAAGTTCGGAGAGGTATGCATATTTCTGAATTTCTTGGGCCGATTCTAGGAGTGATATTTTTTATTTTTTTACTTGTAAAAAATTGCCTAGAGGATGACAATTGCAAGAGGGCAGTAGAGGAAAGACAGGTCGCCCTAGAGGAAGTTCAGGATAGCATGTCAGAAACAGAACGTAGTGAGAGGTTGGGTGCGCGCAAGAAAAGGGATACCCGTAAAAAGAAAGAAGCTAAAAACCCTCCTGTAAAAGGAGTGCAGTCCCCTGATTCCCCAGAAGGGATATCACAAGGACTTTACCCATTAAAGAACTTGAGGCATTAAATATTGATAGCTCTGCAAGCTCTAGCCCCAATGCCTCTGACAATGAGGCTCTTGATTCAGAGGAAGAAGCAGAGTTAGAGGAGGAGGCAGCCAAATATGAGGAGGAGAGATACTACCCAGACGAACGAGGAAATAATAAAAAACCCTCCCATAACTCCTCTCGTAGGGTAACACCCACCGCTCCTCCACCCTACGAACTGCGGTCTGGATTTTCCTTTTGGCCGGAAAAGATTCGTAAAAAATTACACAATTTTTTTCCTGTTTTTGAAACAGAGAACGGGGGACAAGTACATGCCCCCGTCGAATATAACCTAATTAAAGAATTGGCTGAGTCTGTCCACAAATACGGGGTTAATGCAAATTTTACCCTGGTAATGTTGGATAGAATTGGCACTGGCACCTTAACTCCTTCTGATTGGCAGATGGTTCAAAAACTGAAATTGGTGCCTATGTGGTTAATGATAAGATAATGACTAAAGATTACCAAGAAACCTCACCTCAAATAGTAGAATGTTTGGTAGTTTTAGAGGTTTTAAAGATCTTTCCCGAGCCTTTAAATATTGTATCAGATTCCTATTATGTGGTTAATGCTGTTAATTTATTGGAGGCTGCGGAAATCATTAAGTCCTCTAGTAAAGTCACCTCTATTTTTCAGCAAATACAATTGGCCTTACAAAATAGAAAAACACCCATATATATTACCCATGTCAGGGCACATTCGGGCCTGCCAGGTCCAATGTCCCGGGGCAATGACTTGGCTGATAAGGCCACTCGGCTTATAGCCACTACACTGTCCTTCCAGGCGGATGCAGCAAAAAATTTTCATCAGCACTTTCATGTGACGGCTGAAACTCTCCGCCGCCGCTTTGCTATAACTAGAAAAGAAGCTAGAGACATTGTGACTCAATGTAAAAATTGTTGTGAATTTTTGCCTACACCCATGTAGGGATAAACCCACGGGGCGTAAGACCTTTACAAATCTGGCAAATAGATGTCACGCATGTCTCTTCCTTTGGTAAACTTCAGTATCTACATGTTTCCATTGATACATACTCAGGCATTATATTTGCCACACCACTTACGGGTCAAAAGGCCTCACATGTGATACAGCATTGCCTTGAAGCGTAGAGTGATTGGGGAATGCCTAAAATTCTCAAAACTGATAATGGACCTGCATACACCTCACAAAAATTTCAACAGTTCTGTCATCAGATGAATGTGACTCATCTGACTGGCCTTCCCTACAACCCTCAAGGACAAGGGATTGTAGAACGTGCACACCGCACACTCAAATCTAATTTAATAAAGCAAAAAAGGAAAGTAGAGAGCGTTCTTCCCTCAGTACCAAGAGTGGCCATTTCCATGGCACTCTTTACCCTAAATTTTTTAAATCTAGATGATAAAGGCCATACTGCGGCAGAAAGAGACTATTTAGAGCCCAACAGGCCAAAAGAAATGGTCAAATGGAAGGATGTTCTGAGTAACAAATGAAAAGGCCCGGATCCTATTCTTATAAGATCCAGGGGAGCTGTGTGCGTTTTTCCACAGGATAAAGACAATCCGTTTTGGGTACCAGAAAGACTTACCAGAAAAATCCAGACGGTTCCAAAAGATGCTGATACTCAGCCTGGTGATGACCCAAGTGATAATAACAAAGGGGAAACAACGCTGGGGGATCATGTCAACATTCCCACTCCCGATGCCGAATTAGACAACAGAATTCGAGCAAACATTAAGAGAATTAAGAACTGCCATCATTCAAGTTAATTCCACACGCCTGGATCTGTCGCTTACAGAGGGACTTTCATCATGGATATCTTCGGCTTTCTCCTTCTTTAAGGAATGGGTTGGGGTTAGATTATTTGGAGCTGCGATCTGCTGTGGGTTAGTGTTGACCCTATGGTTGGTCTGTAAACTCAGGGCTCAAACAAAAAGAAACAAGGTGGTTATTGCCCAAGCACTTACAACAGTAGAAAGTGGGACCTCCCCTGATATATGGCTATCCATGCTTAAGCAATAAGTCGCTGGCTGCTCAGCTCCTGCACCCTCAGAGTCTCAGCTCATTGCATGAGGTAGAGTGAGTAAGTTTCAACAGCTCTGGAGAGTTACATAATGAGGCATTACAGTAAAATGGCTCTGCGACAATATGAGCTATTTACCTCTGTCTCCACTCTCTTTAATGGGTGTCTTATTGCTTCCTAAATAAAGGAATAGGGGGAGATGGCGGCTTGGCGGGCAGCCTTTAAGTCCTAAAAAAGGGCAACGAGTTTTCTCTCTCTCTCTTTCTTCTCTCTGCGTGGACTTTACACTCGACTGGGCCTAGTTGCCATTGCATGTCGAAAGGCACCCTATATCTACGTGCACCCAGTGGCCGTTGCACCCCGCGGGAAAAATTGCCCATTGCACGCGGGACGGCACTAAGTGGTACCTCTAAAATGGTCCTCGATCGGTTGGTCCAGAGTCATGCTCCAGCCTTGATCGGACCATTTCCTTTTCCTAAGCTCATTGCCCATACAACAAACTGTAGCGAGGTGCGAACCCGATGTGGTGCCAGTTTTCACCTATTCTTTTAGTTAGGCCTTTAATTAAAAGAGAAGGGGGAGATGTGAGAGGCTGCACTCACATTCGCCATTACAAGATGGCGCTGACATCCTGTGTCCCAAACTGGTAAACAAGTAATCTGCGCATGTGCGAAGAAACTTTCCACTTGTTGTGCTCTGCCTCTCCCGTGGCGTCATATCGCCTGATGAGTAACAGCCAATCAGGGACTGACACATCCTAAGCGGAGAACAGTTTCCTATATAAGGGATGGGTTTCTGCTGTTTGGGGTCTCCATTTTATTTGTCGTAAGCTTATGCTCTCCCTCTTAAGACGCATTAAAGCTTTACAGCAAAAGGATCCTGTGTGTGAAGCGTCGTTCTTGCTGGCGAGACGGTAACGCGAGTCACACTATTTGCCTTTATGTCCAACTGTCTTAATGTGCTCTTTCTGCATATTGGTTTCTGTCACCTGAACACAAACTAGAGATACATCTGAGAAGTGAGAAATTCAATTGTGAAATCTCTTCTCTCATATTGGCCTGTGAGTTTGTCTATGAGGCAATTTCTCAATTAATGACTGATGTAGGGGTTCCCTGAACACTATGAATGGTGCAAACTCTGGCAAAGTTGTTGTTTGCTTGTTTAAGAAAAGAATCTAAGGGAACCACAGGGACAAGACAAGTAAGCACCATTCTTTCATAGTATCTACTTTAATTCCTACCTCTGGGTTTCTGCCTTGAGCTCCTGCCTTTGTTTCCTTTGATGATGGACTGTATGAAAATAAGATTAAATATGTAAACTACTCTTTCCCCAAACTGACATTGGTCAGTGTCTTATCATAGCAACAGAAAATCAAAATAAGACAGTTAATACCACAGAGGAGAATACTGCTGTGATAGTTTTTATTTGGGTTTTTGGGATGACTATAGAAGTATTTGAAAACTTTGAGCTGGAAAAGATATGGAGTCCTTATCAATTAATGTGGAAGCTTGGAAGATAACAGTGTTGAGTGAAATGGAGTATATGAAGGCTTGGCTTCTAAAGTTTCATAAAGAAGTTTGAGAGTACATCTATGGTTCTATCAGAGGAATTTACATGATACTTTGAATTAAGCACATGTGGTTTTTGGTCAGCTAGGGCTGAAGAACTAGCTATGATTAATAATATACTAGCACCAGTAAAATAAAACCTCCATTTTACTAAAATGTGATACTGGTTACCGAAGTCTGAAATACAATCTACAATTAATAAGAGACAAGCATTTTTAAGGTGACATTTCCTAGAAAGAGTTTCTTTAGATTTCTTATTATTTATGATTTAAAGGTCAAATGCTGTATCTCAAGGTGGTAGGAAAACACAGTATAATATAAGAGTATCTCATGTGTGGTTGGTTAGTGGTAAGTGGGTAATGGAAAGAAATTATCAGCTTCCACTTTCGATACCAGGAGAGGGCATTCATGAAGGTACAGCCTCAGTGGCAGTATGAAACTCATGATAATGGAGTCATGTAGTAAAACTTAGGTTCTGCACTCTGGCTGATTTTTATTCCTAGGAGAAGCAATTCATAAAGTTGCAATTTCAGTTGCATTTGAGACCCCAAAACAGACATGTTTATGGAGAGAATTTGGGACTTGAAATATAAGAGGCCAAGAAAAACCATTGGTAAAGGTAGAGCCTCCTTAAAGTAGAAACATCCGGCATATTAGAGATACCAGGACATAGGATTTCAACAAGGGCAAAAGCAGGTATAGAATGGAATCAGAGTAGGCACAAGGGAAAAGTTGGTTGTATGGTTGATTACAAATCCAGAGCTATGTGGACACAAAAATCCTTTGGTTTATAGAAGGTCATGATTTATTCTCATACATCAAACATCAAGAGTTTCATTTGCTTGGATAGGATTTTTACTATGTCCCAGTTGTTCTCTCTTGGAGCAACAGGAATAAGTATTTCTTTATATTAATTTATCCAATTTAGATCCTGAGGCAAATTTCATGATGACCTTGTTTTTGATAGCTGAATAAGTAAGTTTTCTGCTGTGTAGATGTACTAGAGTTTCTTTATCCATTCTTTGGTTGAGGGACTTCTGGCTTGTTTCCAGTTTCTGGCTGTTTTGAATAATGTAACTATGAACATAGTTGAGCAAATGTCCTTATTCTGTGGTGGAACATTATTGTGTATATGCCAAGGAGTGCTATAGCTGGGTTTTGGGGCAGAAATGTTCCGAATTTGATGAGAAAGCACCAGATTATATTCCAAAGTTATTGTACAAGTATGCACTCCCACCAGCAATGGAAGAGTATTCCTTTTACTCCACAACCATACCAGCATGTGCTATCCTTGAGTTTTTTTTTTTTTTTTTATCTTAGCCATTATGATAGGTGTATAATGGAATCTCAAAGTCATTTTGATTTGCATGTCCATGAGGACTAAGGATGTTGAGCATTTCTTTAAGTACTTCAGAGTCATTCATTATTCTTCTGTTGAGAATTCTCTTTAGCTCTGCAACCTGTTTTTGATTGGATTATTATGTTTGTTAGTGTTTAGATTCCTGAGTATTCGCCCTCTGTTGGATGTAGGGTTGGTGAAGATCTTTTCAAAATCTGTAGGCTGTCATTTCGTTCTATTGTGAGTGTCCTTTGCCTTCCAGAAAATTTTCTGTTCATGAGGCCCCATTTATTTATTTTTGATCTTAGAGCTTGAGCTGTTGGTGTCCTGTTCAGGACATTGTCTCCTGTGCCAATGAGGTCAAGGGTTGTTTCTTCTAGTAGATTTAGTGCATATGCTTTTATGCTGAGGTCTTTGATGAAGTTTGACTGTATTTTCATGCAGAGTGATAAATATGGATCTATTTTCATTTTTCTTCACATAGACATCCAGTTAGACCGGCACTATTTGTAGAAGATGCTTTCTTTTCCCATTGTATGGTTTTAGATTCTTTGTCAAAAATAAAGTATCCATATGTCTATGGGTTTATATCTGGATCTTTGATTACATTGTATTGATCAACTAGTCTATTTATATGCCAGTACCATGCAGTTTTTATTACTATTGCTTTGTAGTATAGCTTGATATCAGGGTTGGAGATTTCCCCAGAAGTTCCATTATTGTTTAGGATTGTTTTATTGTTTTAGCTATTCTGGGTTTCTTGTTTTTTTTTTTTTTTTCAGATTAGAATTGTTCTTTCAAGGTCTGTAAATAATTGGGTTGGTATTTTCATGAGGATAGCGTTGAATCTGCAGATTACTTTCTGTGCAATGGCCATGTTTAATATGTTAATCCTACTTACCCAGGATCATGGGAGATCTTTCCATTGTCTCATATCTTCTTTAATATATTAATTCTGATATTTAAAGTTCTTGTCATACAGGTCTTTGACTTCATTGGTTAGCGTTATAACAAAATACTTTATATCATTTGTGGCTATTGTGACGGATATAGTTTTTATAATTCCTTCTTCAGACCATTTGTCCTTTGCATGCAGGAGGGCTACAAATTTTTTAAAATTAATCTTGTATCAAGCTACTTTGTTGAAGGTGTTTATCAGCTGTAGGAGTTCTCTTGTAGAATTGTTTTGGTTGCTTATGCATACTGTCATATCATCTACAAATTGCAGTAGTTTGATTTCTACCTTTCCATTTTGTATCTTTTGATCACCTTTAGTTTTCTTATTGCTCTAGATAGAAAGTAAAATACTGTATTGAAGAGATATGGAGAAAGTGGCCAGCCTTGGCTTGTCATTGATTTTATTGGACTTGACTGAGTTTCTCTCTCTTTAATTTGATTTTGGCTATTGACTTGCTGTATACAGTCTTTATTATGCTTAGGTATGGGAATTTTATCTCTGATATCTCCAAGACATTTATCATGAAGGCATGCTGGATTTTGTCAAATCATTGTTTAGCATCTATGGAGATGATCATTTGGGTTTTTTTTCTATTTGTTTGTTTATATGATGGAATCCATTGATGGATTTCCAAATATTGAACCACCCCTGCATGCCTTGGATAATGCCTACTTGATCATGGAAAATAATATTTTTGATGTGTTCTTGGATCAGTTTGTGAATATTTTCTTGAATACTTTTGTTCATACGGGAAATTGGTCTGAAGTTCTTTTATTGTGTTGGATCTTTCTGGGGTTTAGGTATGAAGGTGACTGTGACCTAATAGAATGAGATTGATAATGTCCCTTCTGTATTGGTTTTCTGGAATTCTTTGAAGAGCATTGTTTTTAGCTCTTCTTTGAAGGCCTGTCAGAATTCTGTGCGCAAAGCATCTTGCCCTGAACTTTTTTTGTTTGGGAGAATTTTGATGACTGCTTCTATTTTCTTAGTGGATATAAGAAAATATAAATCATTTACCTGATCTTGATTCAACTTTTTTTTGACTATTTTGTTTTAATGTTTTTTATTAATTTATTCTTGTTACATCTCAATGGTTATCCCATCCCTTGCATCTTCCCATTCTTCCCTCCCTCCCATTGTCCCCTTATTCCCCTCCCCTATGAATGTTCTTGAGGGGGATTACCTCCCCCTGTATATGTTCATAGGGTATCAAGTCTCTTCTTGGTAATCTGCTGTTCTTCCTCTGAGTGTCACCAGGTCTCTCCCTCCAGTGGACATGGTCAAAGGTGAGGCACGAGAGTACGTGAGAAAGTCATATCCCACTCTCCATTCAACTGTGGAGAATGTTCTAACCATTGGCTAGATCTGGTTAGGGGTTTAAAGTTTACCTCCTGTATTGTCCTTGGCTGGTGCCTTAGTTTGAGCGGGACCCCTGGGCCCAAATCTGACTATCATAATGTTCTACTTGTAGGTTTCTTGGACCCTCTGGATCCTTCTATTTTGCTATTCTCCCATGCTTCTCTCATCTAGAGTCCCAATAGGATGTTCCCCCTTATGTCCCAGTTTCCTGGTAAGTGAAGGCTTTCGTGGGACATGCCCCATGGGCTATTATGCAGAAATAAGTGAGTATATACCATTTGAGTCTTTCTGCTTCTGGGTTAACTCACTCATTATGATCATTTCTAGCTCAATCCATTTATCCACAAATTTCGGGGATTCCTTCTTTTTAATAGCTGAGTAGTATTCCATAGTGTATATGTACCACAGTTTCTTTATCCATTCTTCTACTGATGGACACTTAGGCTGTTTCCATGTTCTGGCCATTAGGAATAAGGCTGCTATGAACAGGGCTGAGCAAATTTTCTTCTTGTGTGCTGGAACACCTTCTGGGTATATTTCAAGGAGTGGTATAGCTGGGTCTTGAGGAAGCCCTATTCCCATTTTTCTGAGTTAGCAGCAGATAGATTTCCAAAGTGGCTGGACTAGTTTGCATTCCCACCAGCAATGAAGGAGTGTTCCTCTCTCCCCACATCCTCGCCAGCATGTGGTGTCACTTGAGTTTTTGATCTTAGCCATTCTGATGGGTGTAAGATGGAATCTCAGAGTTGTTTTGATTTGCATTTCCCTGATGACTAAGGAGGTTGAGCCTTTCTTAAAGTGTTTCTCAGCCATTTGATATTCCTCTGTTGGGAATTCTCTGTTTAGTTCCAAGCCCCATTTCTCAATTGGGTTATTTGGTTTGGTGGTGTTTAATTTCTTGAGTTCTTTATATATTTTGCATATTAGACCTTTATCAGATGTAGGGTTGGTGAATATCTTTTCCAGTCTGTAGGCTGTCGCTTTGTTCTCTTGACAGTGTCTCCTGCCTTACAGAAGCTTCTCAGCCTCATGAGGTCCACTTTATTAATTGTTGACATTAAGGCCTGGGCCTTTGGTGTTCTGTTCAGGAAGTTCTCTCCTGTGTCAATATGTTCCAGGCTCTTCCCCAATTTTTCTTCTAAGTGACTTAGTGTCTCTTGTTTTATGTTGAGGTCTTTAATCCACTTGGATTTGAGTTTTGTGCAAAGTCATAAATATGGGTCCAGTTTCATTTTTTTACACATAGACTTCCAGTTAGACAAGCACCATTTTTTGAAGATGCTTTCCTTTTTCCATTGAATGGATTTGGCTTTTTTGTCAATAATCAAGTGACCCTATGTGTGTGGATTCGTATCTGGATCTTCGAATCGATTCCACTGATCAACCAGCCTGTTGCTGTGCCAGTACCATACTGTTTTAATTACTATCGCTTTATAGTACAGTTTGAGATCAGTTATGGAGATTCCTCTGGAGCACCTTTTATTGTACAAGATTGTTTTAGCTCTTCTGAGTTCTTTGTTTTTCCATGTGACATTCAGAATTGAACTTTCAATGTCTTTTAAAAAATTGTGTAGTTATTTTGATAGGGATTGCATTGAATCTGTAGATTGCTTTTGGTAGGATGGCCATTTTTACTATGTTAATTCTCCCGATCCATGATCAAGGAAGATCATTCCATCTTCTTATGTCATCTTCAGTCTCATTCTTCAGAGTTTTGAAATTTTTTTAAACAAGTCCTTCACTTGCTTAGTTAGAGTAACCCCTAAATATTTTATATTGCTTGTGGCTAATGTGAAGGGTCTTCCTAATTTTTTCTTCTGCAAGCTTGTCATTTGTGTAAAGGAAGGCTACAGACTTTTTTGAGTTAATTTTGTATCCCGCTAATTTGCTGAAGGTGTTTATCAGCTGTAGGAGTTCTCTGGTGGAACTTTGAGGGTCACTTATGTACACTATCATATCATCTGCAAATAGGGATAATTTGACTTCCTCCTTTCCCATTTGGATACCCTTGATCTCCTTTTGTTGTCTTATTGCTCTGGCTAGAACTTCGAGTACTATATTGAAGAGACATTTAGAGAGTGGGCAGCCTTGCCTTGTTCCTGATTTTAGAGGCATTTCCTTATGTATCTCACCATTTACTTTGATTTTGGCTATTGGCTTGCTGTATGTAGCCTTTATTATGTTGAGGAAAGTGTCTTGTATCCCCGGTCACTCTAAAACTTTAAACATGAATGGGTGTTGGATTTTATCAAATGCTTTTTCTGCATCTAAAGATCCAACTTTGGTAAGTGGATTCTAAGAAGAAAATTTTCCATTTCTTTTATATCTTCAAATAGAAAATAAAGAATTTTGAAGTAAGACCTAACGATTCTTTGGATTTCCTCAGTGCCTATTGCTTTGTCCCTTTTTCCTTCGTGATTTTCTTGATGTGAAAATGTCTTTCTGCCTTTTATTTAGTTTTCTTAAGGTTTTGTCTATTTGTTTGATTTTCTCAATGAGCCAGCTCTTGATTTTATTGAAATTTTGGATTTTTCTCTTTGTTTATAATTTATTGATTTCTGCTCTGAGTTTGATTATTTCCAGCAGTCTACTTCTCTTCTGAATGTCAGTTACTTTTTCCCTAGGACTTTCAGGTGTGCAGTTATTTTACTTGTATGAGATGTTTCTCATATCTTTATGAAGACATGAAGGCACTCTTTGCTGTGAATTTTTCTCTTAGTACTGCTTTCATTGTGTCTCATATGATTGTGTATGTTGTTCTTTCATTTTCATTGAGTTAAAGGAAGTCTTTAATTTCTTTATTTCTTTCCTGGACCAGTTGTCATTGAGTAGAGTTTTTCATTTCCTTGTGTGTATAGTCTTTTTGCTATTTCTCTTGTAGTTGAGATCTAGATTTAGTCCTTTGTGGTCTTATAAGATTTAAGGTATTGTTTCAGTCTTCGTGTATCTGTTGAGGCTTGGTTTGTTACAGAGTCAATTTTAGAGAAAGTTCTATGAGGAGCTGAGAAAAAGATATATTCTTTTGTGTTTGGCTGAAAAGTGCTGTAGATATCTGTTAGGTCCATTTGATTCATGACAGCTGTTATTGTCATTATTAGTTGGTTTAGTTTCTGCTTTATTGATCTCTCATTTAATGAGAGGGGATAGTAAAGTCTCCTACTATTACTGTGTGGGAATCAATGTGTGGTTTAAGCTTCATTAATATTTCTTTTACAAATGTGGGTACCCTTGTATTTAGGGGGATAGTTTTTCAGAATTGAGATGTCATCTTGGTGGATTTTTTCATTGATGAGTGTGAAGTGTCTTTCTTCATCTTTTTTATAAGATTCAGTTAAAAGTTTATTAGATATTAGAGTATCTACTCCAGCTAGATTTTTTGGGTTCATTTGCTTGGATAATCTTATTCTACCCTTTTACTCTCAGGTAATATCTATCTTTTGCTGAGTGTTTTTCATGTATGGAGCAGAATTCGGTGTCCTGTATACACATCTATTCTGCTTGTCTGTGTATTTTTATTCGATATCTGGGTCCATTTATATTGAAAGAGATTAATGACAAGTGACTGTTAGTTATTTTTCTTTGTATGTTGGTTGTGGTAGTGTGTTCGTATGGTTGTTTACTTTTGGTTTTGTTGTAGTAAAGTCATTTCTATTCATTGTAGTTTTGGGGGGAGGAGTTAACCACTTCTACTCGGACTTTTCTTCTATCTTCTCTAGTTCTGGGTTTATGCATAGATATACTTTAATTTTAGTTCTGTCATAGAAAATTTTATTTTCTCATCTAAGTTAATTGAAGATTTTTTTGGTATAGTAGGCTGGACTGGCATATGTGGTCTTTTAGGGTTTGTCCAGTATCTTTTGGCTTTTATGGTCTCTGCTGAGAATTCAGGTATGATTCTAGTAAGTTTTCCATCATATATTACAAAGTCACTTGCCATTGTACCTTTTTAATATTTTTACTTTTTCTGTGGTTTTCCATTTACTGTTTGGATTACTATATGGTGGGAGGATTTTCTTTTCTGGTCTAATCTATTTTGTGTTCATAGGTCTCTTGTATGTTATAGCTACCTGTTTCTTTAGATTTGGGAATTTTTATTCTATAATTGTGTTGAAAATACTTTTTGGGCCTTGGAACTAGGAGGGAGTGGGCATTGGGAGCGTATGAGATGGGGTATACAATCAGGTTGTGAAGAATTTAAACTGCAGAACAAGTAGGAACTTTATATTGCTATTTCCACTATATGGGAATAGCTCTGAGACTGGCTGAGACATGAATGTCTAGGCATAGACAATGGTTCTTATTGGCTACAGAAACCCTATGAATTACTATTAGATGCCTTTCTTCATATGGTATGAATGAAGATTTACAGATGTCTTTCTTTTCCTGCTCATACAAAGAGCAGAAAACCAGCCTTAATTGTTCTGTGCATCATGCACAGCTATTCACGTATAATTTTAGGACTGTAGAACGCTTGTGAGAAATTATATATATTCAGAACAAAAGATCCAGACACCGACATTGGATCAAACCTGACAGGATTCATTCCTCTCAACATGCTGGACACTGACATCATGTATCTTTCATGTTCCAGCATCAAGTGCTTCAGTTGTTCCTCACCAGAACAAGACAGCTCCCAGGATACATTCTAAGAAAGATTCCAATCACAATTAGTCCAGCATTTCAGTCTGTCCCACATAGGACACTAATTAATTCCAGAAATTATCAACATGTAGAAACTGGACCACAAATGCCATCCCTAGTTTGTTTAACCATTCCTCAATTTTATTTGGGCCCCTACTAAGTATTCATCCCAAATCAGCCAGAAGAAACCTTAAGATAATGGACTCCTCATTTCCTTTAAGGAGGGTTAGTTAGGTTTTTGGTTGCTTTTTTGGGCAATAGAGGGTTATTATCAATGGGAGTTGGCTACAATTTATTACTGGTCTTATTAAGTGATGAAATGAGGTTAGACTCAGTGATGTCTCTCTTTTTCCTTATCTTACACTCTTAGGTTTGGAGATTGGGGTTGAAAATAAATAAGGGGAAATATAGAAATATATAGGGAAGATAGAACAAAAAGTAGATTAGTAAATCTACTCCTCAACTTAATTTTGCGATTGTCATTCACAAGGTCATTTTTAATTCACTGGTATAGAATTTTGTATATAGATACTAAATAAGTTTAATTATAGGTACAATGCTATAGAATTCAAATGTGGGTTTATTCTTCACTCACTATATATATATATATATATATATATATATATATATATATATATATATACATATATATATATATATACACACACACACACACACACACACACACACACACATATATATACACACTCACACACTTATATGAAGTGTTATACCCATATCACTAAATTACAGTACATGTTTTACTCCCAATGCTTTGTAAGTACTATTGCAGGCTTTAAAGAATAAATAAGTTATACATATTAATTGTTAGCTGATCAAATCATGGACATATAAATAACTAGTCTATATTTATTACAAGAATATACATCTTAGGTGCTATGGATAGATATGGTTCTATAGAAAGATAAGCTAGGATAGTTATATAAGGTCTTGAAAACCCTCAGAGACATGCAGAATATGGTATTTAAAATGTTTTTATTATTTTAAAGATTCACTGACAATAAGACAGGTTAACTCCTGGCAATACCCAGCCTACCTCAAAGAGGATGATGAGCATCAAAAATTTCCTCAAGAAGACGGCTTCAAATGTGACAAACAAGCCACTGGGCAAAATGTTCTCATGTCTATCAAAGACAGAATTTTGCCTTCAAAGATCAAGCTTTGATGCAGGAAGACTCAACTGCCAAACTCAGCCAAGACAGGGAAAGCAAGTCCTCAACAATTCCTCTCTCACAAATATGTTTGTCAGATAATATTGGTTCAGAATGCAGAAGATGATGATCCAATGTTATAGAGAGGTTGACTGTTGAGGCAGCAAATTGTCTCTGTCTTCTTCTCATTTGGAAAGCTACTAACCTACACATCCGACATACTCAGATAGTCAAGTTTATTCCTTCCCATATTTCTGATGGGGTTGAAGACCAGGTAGCTTACTTTTACAATGAAGCTTAATTGTTTAAGGGTTAAGATGTTTTTATGTCTAGATAGATGTTTTAAGTTGATAATGACAAGATGTGATGGAGATTTTAAATTCAGAATTTTAGATGCACCAAGATAGAAAAAATGTTTTCTTCAAGGGTGTCAAATGCAAATAGCCAAAACACTAAGAATGTAACATTTATATAATTCCTGATTGTGTCATGATTCCTCTTGCTATAAATAGTTTATTGTATGTATGTGGAATAATATAAATATATATGTAAAACATAAAAAAAAAATACTTTTTGGGCCTTGGAGCTGGGAATTTTCTCTTTTTCCTATTCCTATTATTCTTAGGGGTTGCCTTTTCTTGAGGTACTTGGTTTCATGGATATTTTATGTCAGATATATTTTAGCTTTAACATTGTTTTGATGGATACTGCCTACTATTATCTTTCTTGCTCTTAGTTTAAGGAGCTGCCACTGCCCAAACATTGTACTTAGACACCATGCTAGTTGGGCACAACCATCTTGTAAATCCTAATAGCCCAGAGGTCTAGTATGTCTCCCCAGGGAGATGGGTTGAGCTTTGAAGCAGCATCTTGGGCTATTCCTGTGGCTCCTTGTTGTCAGGATGACTAATGTTCAAGCTGCACGTTCCCAGTACCCAGAAGTTGTTCATGAGATGGTGAGAGCAGTGCACAGATCAGTGTCTAATTGTTGAGCCCACGTAGTCTCATGAACACTAGATATTTTTCAGGGATTTTCCAGGTGACCTGAGGTGAACTTGCAGGTTTCCTTCACCATGGGCTTTCCTTTCACCTGGCAAAAACAGGCACTGGTGTTTTTGGCCCACAGATTGATCTGTGGACAACTCTGCATTCACCGTTGTCCTCATGATCCCACACAGTGTGAGAATAGTTCATTTGTTTGTTTATTTATTTATTTACTTGTCTTTTCACAGTTAAGACACTTTAGGATTTGAAAAAGGAGGTGGAAGTTGGAAGTATTGAAACTTATGAGAATCTGGGACTTTTAAAGTTATGTTCATATTATGATATTAATATGAAATCTTTGAAATATATAGGAAAAATACTAGTTATATATTTGTGTGTCAAAGTTAGAATAAAATCACTTGTGCTGATTATCTTCTACCAACTTCAGATAATCTAAAGTTATCTTAGAAGTGAAAACCTCCTTTAAGAAATAGCCTTCATTGGATGGGTAAGAAGGGCCAGTCTGTCAGGGCATTATGTTGGTTAGTGACTGCTGTGGGAGATCCCAGTCCACTGTAGATGATACTACACCTTGTCCATATATCCTGGGTGGTATAAGAAAGGGGTCTGGCCAAGATATAGGAATCTATACAGGAAAATGCATTCTTTCATTGTCTCTGCCAATTCTTGACGTGATCTCCTTCACCTGCCTTCGTTCAATGATCTACTGTGGCCCTTTCCTAAGTTGTCTTGTTTACTGTTTTACTATGGTTACGTATAACCACTCTGTTTTTGAGTTACTGACATTTTACACAAAGTTGTGATTGCAGTTTGAATGTGACATTTCATGTCACTTTCTGATACACGGGGAAATTGGAATGACAGTTTGTGAATTTCATTTGTGTGGATCAAATTAATTTTATACAATCTGCCTAGAGTTTTTTGAGAAAAATATACTGGGACAAACAAAATGATGTAATTTTATATTTTCACTTCATTTTGCTTTTCAGAGAATGTAATTATCATAAAGATGTCAACAGATCTTAGAATTTTTAAAGTTTTTTCTTATAATACTAAAATTGTGCTTTGTTTCAAATTATTTCAAAAACACTTGGGCACAAACATGAACGAACCATAAGGTGGTTGAGAAATACACACATTTATTAATACTAGAAATCCTCTAAAATAGGACACAATACCTCCTAACTCCCTTATGGAGTCTATAACATGTATTTAAGATTTAATTAAGCATTTTACTATTTCTATATAGCTTTAGGTAATAATTACCGAATGATAAACTTTCTCTCTTGAAATTTACCAAGATTTATTTTATGGAACTGTTTTAGAAATAGGAAGGAGATGGTTCACTTTCCCTCTAAAATACCTTAATTTACATAATTTTGCAAAGATATAAACTTCTATTGAATATCACAGAAACATGAGAATTTTTAACTCCTTCACATATGAAAGTGGGATTTCTGTTTCAGCTCTGTAAAAAGTTTTAAAAAAATTCATTATGTTCACAAGTTATCATTGCTTTATATTTTAATTTCACAAAATATATGTGGATTGAGAGACAAAAATAAAAATGATATTCCTCAATTTGCTTGCTATTTCATTAAAGTCAAAGAACAATAACAGACTACTCAAAGTGGCTTTCATTCTATAGTCATAGATTTCCATATACTTATACTAAGTTTCATATGTGAATTTTGTAAAAATTATATGACAATGAAGTTTATAATTAGTTTTATGAATCTAATTAATAGAATATTCTTGAAAAATGTCATTATTATAGTATAAGAATGAGTAATGTGTAAAAGCCAAAAGTTACTACTATTATTTATTGAAACATCAGGTATTATTTAAAAATAATTGATGCTAAAGAAAGAAGTCTTCATGGTTGTTAAAGCAATAAAGCATTTTTTGAATACTAATTAAATATCGATGTATCATAATGGAGGAAGTGACAATCAATTGCATCGTCTATGGTTCTGGTTAAATAAAAATAGAAAAGAATCTAAATACTAATGTTTGTTTCTTTATACTTCCTGATAATAAGTCCAGTGTGACCAGCTGCCTAAAGGGAGAGGATGCTCCTAGTGCTGCTGAAACTTGATGTGACAGAATGGGCAGGGGAAATAGAGGTTGGTGTGGGTTTGGGATGGGATGAGAGGAGAGAGATGGCTGTGATTAGGCTGTAAGGTGATTAACTACATAAATTAATGGGAAAAAACTCATGTTGCCAAATCTTTTACTTGTTGTGCATTATATCCCTTTTGAAATCTGAAATAAAATAAATCATTTATACCCTGAGATTTTCCATGGCATAGGAACAAGAAAGTTAATGAGCATAAGGCTCACTTATTTCAAATATTATCAAAAATACTTTCAAATAGACTCTGGCTCTCCAACTTTCATCACTTTCCCTGGCAGGGTGGCCTTGCCAGGACACAGAGGAAAAGGATATAAGTAGTACATATGAGACTTGATAGGCTGAAGTCAGATGTTAGGAAAGGAAGGCTTCCCTTTCCGAGGACTAGGGGAGGGAGAGGGAGGGGATATGGGAGGGATGGCAGATTGGGAGGGGTTGAGGGACGGAACAACAATCAGGATATGAAGAAGTCAAACTACAGAACTGGCAGGTAACTTGTATTGGTAATCCCACTACATGAGAAAAGATCTGAGACTGGCTGAGACATGAATGTCTATTCATAGACAATGCTTTTGTTAGCCACAGAATCCTTGTGATTTATTATTAGATGCTATTTTTCATATGGCGCGAATGAATTTTTATAAATGTCTTTCTTCTGCTCATAGAAAGAGCAGAGAACCAGCCATAGATGTTCTGTGCATCACACACCTTATACGTTTATAAGTTTAGGACTGTATAATGATTGTGATGAATTATATGTTTTCAGAAAAAGAAACTGTATACTGATGCTGGACCAGACCTGACAGGATTCATTCCTCTCTGCATGCTGGACACTGACACCATTCATCCTTCATATTCCAGCACAAAGTGTTTCAATTGTGTTCCTCATTAGAACAGGAAAGCTCCCAGGACAGCTTTGAAGAACGCTTCCAATCCCAATTGATACAGCTTTTCAAACTGTCCTACACAGGATTCTAATTAAGCCTGGAAATTTTTAACATTTAGAAACTGGACCACAAATGTTATCCCTATGTTGTTTAGCCATTTTTCCTAATTTTATTTGGGCCACTACAGAGGTATTACTTATCCCAAATCAGCTAGAAGAAGCCTTAAGAATATGACACCACATTTCCCTTAAAGGTTTTTGGTTGATTTCTTGGAGTATAGATGCTTATATTCATTGGGAGTTGCTTATACGTTATCATTGGTGTTATTTAGAGAGAAAACAAAATTGGACTCAGGGATGTCTCTTTTTTACTTTATCCTTCATTCTTAGGTTTGGAGATAGATTGAAAGAAAGGAGAAGCATGAAATATATGGGATGCTAGGACAAAAAGTAGATTAGTGAATCTACTCTTAAGCTTAATGCCTTAACTGGTACTCACAAGGTTATTCCCTGTGTTATTTTGCATATAGTTACAAAATAAGTTTAATTTTGATACATTGGTATAGAATTCAAATTTAAGATTATTTTTCCACACATATTATATATATTTCTACTTTAATATGAGGTATTGTTAAAAAAAACCTTCAATGATAATACAAGATTTACTTCCAATACTTTGAAAGTGCTATTACAGGCTGTTTCGGATATGTAACTTATAAAGTTACTTATTAGTTGATCAAATCATGGGTATATTAATTGCTAATCTTTTTTTTATCACAAGAATATACATCCTAGGTGTATCAGATAGATATTGTACTATAGAAAGATAAGGTAAAATAGATAACATCTTCAAAAACCTCAGAGGCATTTGGAATATGGCATTTAAAGATATTTTTATTATATTGAAGATTCATTGACAATGAAACAGTTTAATTCCTGGTAACACCCAGGCTACTTCAAAGGAGATGATGAGAGTCAAAGAACCTCATTATGGAGATAGCTTCAAATGTGGCAAAGAAGCCACTGGGCAAAATGTCCTCATTTCTGCCACAGACAGAATTCTGTCTGAAAATGGGCAAGCTTAGATGCAGGCAGAGTCGATGGTCAATCTCTGCCAAGACAGAATAAATAAGTCCTCAATAGTTCCTGCATCATTAATATGTCCGTCTGATAAATTGGGCCCGAAGGCTGAGGACGATGTTATAGAGAGTTTTGGGTGACTGTTAAGAGCAAGCTGTCTCTGCCATCTTCTGATTTAGGAAACTGCTAACTGCATTCCCTGTATACTCAGGTAATTAATTTTATTCTTTCTCAAGTCTCTGTTGGAGTTGAAGACCAGGTAGTTTAGTTTTAAAGTTTAACTTACTTTTTTAGGGATTAAGATGTTTTTAGGACTAGATAGACGTTTTAACTTGAAAATGACTAGATATGATAGACATTATTTTACATTCAGAATTTTAGATGCATCAAAATAAGACAGATATTTTCTTCAAGGCTGCCAAATACAAATAGCCAAAACACTATGAATGAAATATTTATATAATTCCTGATTTTTTTGTATTTCTTCTTGCTGTAGGCAAGTTTTTGTATATATATATATATATACATATATATACATATATATATACAACTATTAATATAAGTGTATATGTAAAAAGAAAATTTAACTTAAATAAAAAAGGCATAGAGGAAGGGAATAGGGTGAAAGTGGGAGGGAGGGAGAAATGGGAAGATACAAGTGATGGGATAAAAATGCAGTTGTAATCTGAATAAATTAATTAAATAAAAAATGTTTCAGGAAAAAAGGCACAATGAGTTAATAAATAAATTTAACGTAAAGTACAATTTAAAACTCCACAATTTATCTACAATACTATGGTTATAGTTCACTAGTGCAATATATGAGAATCCATATAAGTAAATTACATTTAGATAATAAAAATTCAATAAATTTTATCTTGAAACAAATTTAATTTAAAAAATAACAGAAAAGAATTATAAATTGTCTTGTAAATTTAATTTGAGTGACACAATATAAACTAATATCAATGAATAAAATATCACTGAAGATATTTGGATTAGAAATAAGGAAATCATTTGAAATAAATAAATTATTATTGAAATGTTGTTATAGGAAAGCAATTAGAAACATAAAATCTTCAGCTAATATGGGAATGCAAATAAGAAAAATCTAACAAATCACCTTTAACTGTATTTTGATAAAGATGACATAAAATTCATGGTTCTCTCTTGAAAAAGATGATGTTGTGGAAATATGGTTTTGTTTTGATCCCAATTGTGGGATATGAAGCCAACTTGTTTGAAGGTGTGTGATGTTTTTCCACCGAGAACAGACTTGTGAGAGAACAGGTGATGCTTGTTCACTAGAAGAGGAATCACCTTTTGCAGGGCTTTGGCAAAAGATAATCATCATAGTAGAGACACTGAAAAGAGATATATGTAAGAGCCCTAAAACAAGAGTTTTGGCTTTTTTGCCTTTTGGTTTTGGCACCCTTTTCTATTGTTTGGCTGTCCATCACTCCCATTAAAGACACTCCTAGAGAGAAATGTTCCGGCTGCTGCTGCAGATTCTGGCTGATGCTCTGGGTTCCTGCAGTTGCAGTGACCTTAGCTGAATTGTCGGTTTCCTGTTTAACAAGCAGGTCTGGAATCCTGCTAGCTAAGTAAGTGGAATCGCTCTAAGGAAGTGAGTCTAAAAAGGTCTACTCCTGTTCTCATTAACCTCTTTTCTTCCTATCTAGTGTAGGAAGGGAGGTATAAGCATTAAAGGACCCCCCAAAAAAGTAGGTTTGAAAAGTTCAAAGCCTACAGGTGGCACCAAAACTGGCTTGGGAATAATGGGTAACTTAACTTCTAATGTTTTGTAACCATAGGACTTTTGTTTTTACTTTGTCTTCTTTTTTGTCTTTATTTTTAAAAAGATTGGAAGAAAGACTGAAGAGATAAGAAAACCAGAAGTGTCACTAAATTTTATAGTTCTGCAAAAGATTTCAGAGTTGTCAGTGCAATAAGACAGTGTGAGAGTAGAAATTGAAGCACTTGGGAAGCAAGTAGCACCACTGATAAATGGAGAAAAAATAGTGTTCAGATTCCATGGTAATAAAAAATGGGGGTTCTCTGCTCTTGCAGCTCTGCCCTGCTCCATGTGCCAGTTGTTTAGAGCACCAGTGTGTTGAAGGATGTGGAGAAGAATGGGAAGTTGAAGAGGTTAAAATGGCTGCTGAGAACAGGAAGCCAAAAATCCAAAAAATCTTTAGAGGCTAATATGCCTTCACAGGAATTCTCTAGGGCTACACAGCCACCATCAGCTTTTCAGTCTTTGTGATTTTGTGATATATACATACATACACATATATATCCTGGGAATAGTACAGTTAACAGATTTCTGGTGTTTACAAATTTTATGTCAAGTTGATTGATATAGAAAAGTTCAGCCTGAGTGAGGTAACCTAGACCCAGAATGACACACATGGTAAATACTCATAAGTGGATATTAGCCACTTAATACAGGATAACTACACTACAATACAGAGACTGAAACATCAAGCAAGGACCATATATGATGTGGACCTAGACCCTCTGATCAAATGTAGTAGCACAGTCTCCTTGTTGGTCCCACAATGTGGAGAGTAGGGACTGCTTCAGAGATGCACTCTGGCCACTGAACTTAGATCACTTCCCACTGGCAGGGTGGCCTTGTCAGGCTACAGAGGAAGAGGGTACAGGTAGTACAGAGAAGACTTGATAGGATGAGGTCAGATGTTAGGGGAGGAAATCTCCCTTTTCTGAGGACTAAGGGAAAGATAGGGCATGAGGGAGAAGGGATCAGGAGGGGATGAGAGAGGGAGCTGCCGTTGGGAAGTGAAGCATTTAAACAGCAGAACAAGCAGGTAACTTATATTGATAATCCTACTACATGGTAATAGCTCTAAGACTGGATGAGACATAAATATCTATGCATAGACAATGCATCTTAGTGGCTATAAAACCTCTCTGACTTATTAGATGACATGATTCGTATGGCATCAGTGAGATTTGTAGATATCTTTTTTTCTCCTCGTACAAAGAGCAGAAAACCAGCCTTAATTGTTCTGTGCATCATGCACACCTTATTCAGCTAATAAACAATCTATCTGCAGACAACCTTTTGGGTACTTTTATTTGCTAAAATCATTTAGATTTGTATACTGTTAGATATAGTATGGAGTCTGGGTTGTAAATTAGGTGAGCAAAAAAGCCTGAATTCAATGGTAGGAAATAAATTATTCGTACTTTCAAAGTCAGTCATTCAGAGTGGAGTTGGAGTCAGAAGGATCAAGGAAATCGTTCATGTTCACCTATATGTGGAGGCAATGGACCAACATTGGATACATGAGTCTATGCGAGAAAGAAAGAAAGAAAGAAAGAAAGAAAGAAAGAAAGAAAGAAAGAAAGAAAGAAAGAATAAAAAACTTAGTGCACACTTGTTTTTTCAATAAATGTAGACATCTTTCAACACTATCATGGTTTTCAAACAACATTCAACTTTTGGACATTTAATTTCAAATTTGACATGAATATTAAATATGTAGAAGTGATTATAATATACTTAATAGAGATGTACAGAAGTTAAATCTCCATAAAACGCTGACCTGAATATTTGCCTTTTCAATAAGCTTAGTCCAAATTTGGGGACAGTTTAAGTTAAGCACCAGGTGATCTAAATTTAGTGCAATGATGTCACATTCTTTTAATGATAAAAAGTTATGAAGGTCAAAACATGTACCCAAATTATATGTACTAGGACTTATCTGTAATAGTTTTTATTTCCACTATGTCACATGCTAGTATTTTAGTAAATATTCCATTCAGATTCATTTCTGTTGTTATTGCTAAGAAGCATATATTATATATCACTATTTCCACTTGTAGGCTGCAATAAATAATGTTGCAAGAAACATGGGAGGAAAGATGTCTCTACATCATAATTTTAGAAATAAGTTATCTGTGGCAAAGAAATAGACAACCACTCCAATTGAAGTGATTCCACAAGGTAAAATGTTACTCATAGTCAAGAATATGCAATGCTCACCAAAGCTGAAGAATAATCACAGGGGCAAGCAATTGCACAAGGTTTCTACCTTACAGTCTTTTGAAACTCAACAGTTTGAAAAGAATCCACTCACAGGAAATGAAGAATGCAGAAGTCAAGCACTTTAGTTAATAATGTAGCAGGGTTTTATGTAAATAATAGTTTAGCTGGGTGTAGGTGGAATTAAAATATTTGCAAAGAAGTCTAACAAATTGTGGTTGATAAAATAATTTAATTTTTTGTTATAAATTTTTTTTACAGTATGTAATAGAAAACAATCATAGTTAATGCTTCTTACAATTTTAACCTTTTTTCCTTTAAATATATACCAGGGACTGTTGTTGATACATTATTTGTTAGTTCTACTTTTTAGTTTCTTAAGATCCTCTAAATTGTTGTCCTTATGGTTGTGGTTATTTATATTCCCACCAGCAGCAAACTGGAATTTTGTGATGGCTACTACTGATTGTCAAATTTATTTTATCTGGAATCAACTAATTCCATGTTGGTTGACACTCCTGTGGGGATTTTTAAAATCAAGAGTATTGAAAGAAGGAAGACCAAGCCTAAATCTTGTCTTTTTGCCTGTTTTTGCTCACACTCACTGGCAAGTTCATTTACTCTAAACTTGCAAGTTGTTATACAAACTAACTTCTTCGAGAACCCAACATAGACTGTAGATCAGCAGCTCCCCAAAAATCCCCCAGGACTCTAGTAGCAGATTGAGACTGCACAAAGACATTGAACATAGTAGACTGAAGAACTACCAGATTTCCCAACATTCCATTGTAAGACAACATTTGGTGATGGTATTCAGTTAATAAATACACTTTAAATATATTTTATCAATTTTGTTCTTTTATAAAATCCTGACTAATACAGGTTTGCTTTTCTACCCATCCTTGCTAGGACTCATTAGATTTTCATATCTGAAGTTTAGTGGTATTTTATTGTTGATTTTATTTCCATTACTTAATAATTAGTGATGCCTAAAGTTATTTGTATGCAAGTATAAGCTATTTCAATATCATCTTTTAAGAAATAGATATTAAAACTTATGAAATGAAAATATTTAAATAGAGATTATTGCATAATTTATTCTTTTAGAATACTATTAGGGCATAAAGAAGAGTAAAGCTATGGTCAAATAAGATGGCTCAGAAGGTAAATGTGATTGCTTTGAAGTCTGATGACCAATTTGAAACCAATATGGTAGAAAGAGAAAACTGTCTTTACCAAGTTATCCTCTGATCCTCATACATGTATATTGGTAAATGTATATGTACATGTATACACACAATAAATACATAATTCTAAAAAATGTAAAGGAGGAACCTCTATCACTCACAAGGTTAACAGAAGTGGAAAATAATGCTGATGAAAAAAGTTAGACACAGAAGCTGTTGTACTGGATAATCTGACTCATATGATGAATAGGAAAACATCAGTATTATGAAAGTTGAGAACACAATGATCACTTACAGAGGCTCGAGAAAGTCAAGGGAAAATATATAATGAGATATCAAGAGATAAATTTCAACTATATAGGAATAAGAAATCCTCATGTACTATTGTAGTTAATTGATCATAGATAATGTAATGATAATGTATTATGTATTTTAAACAGGTATAAAAAGCTTGTAATAAAGAAATGACACATTTATGTAAAAAGATAGGTGTATTTGAATACCTTTAAATATTAGAAAATATATACATATACAGAACTTTACTTAGTGACCAGTGGACCAGTTCAGAAAAATTTATAGAAAATAAACAAATTGTTCCTCCCTTACCCATATCCCACAAGAAAAACAATTTAACTGAGAAGTATAAAAATCATCTATGAGGTATGGAAATGTTAGGACAAAGTTTATTTCCATAGTGCTATGTCAAATTGAGAAACTCTAAAGACATTTATCTTCACGAATGAAACTGTTTAGTTGAACTAAAAGGAAATAAGTAGCAAACCACTTTTTATTTAAATTTTACACTTACTTAAATGATAAACATTATTTAAATGGCAAAACTGTATACCTCCACACTGATTTTACAGATTTGATGAGGAGAAAGTGCAGAAGAGTGGGAACTACAACTAGAGGAGACCTTAGAGAGCAATCAATTGAAAATGAAGTTATGAATGTCAGGGTAAATTATTTTGTTTTTCTTGGAGATATTTGTCATAGTTTTAACTTGTATTTGTAAAAAAATGAATTTTTAAAATTTTTACTACAGAGAAATTTATTGTAGAAAAGCTTACTACAGAGCAGGAAAGCATTTCAGTGTGTTCTGTACTGAAAATAGATTATACAATACCAAAATAAAAGCAGACTGTCTATTTAGAAAACTATAATGGTTTAAGAAAGATTATGATCAATGTGTTATAATACTTCAGTTGAATATAATTAAAATCTTTTATATTTGAAAGTACAGAGACAACTTCCTGAACAGAACACTAACAGCTCAGGTTCTAAGATAAATAATTAATAAATGGGACTTCATGAAACTGAAAAGCTTCTGTAAGGCAAAAGATACTGTCAACATGACAAAACAACACCCTACAGACTAGGTAAAAATCTTCATGAACGCAATATCTGAAAAAAGGCAAACATATAATGAATTAAAGAAATTAAATACCAACATAACCAATAATCCAATTAAAAAAATGGTATACAAAGCTAAAATTTTTCTCAAAAGAGGACTCTCAAAAGACAGAGAAGAACTTAAGGAAATGCTTATCATCATTAGTCATCACGGAAATACAAATCAAAACAATTCTGACATTCCATCTTATACCAGACAAATATAAGATGGTTATACCTGGCTAGGATATACCAGGAGAAAATAAAAAACTTAAGTGACAGCACATGTTGGCAAGGATGTGGAGAGAGGGGAACATTCCCTCATTGGTGATAGAAGAGTAAACTTGTACAATCACTTTTGGTACCTTCTCAGAAAATTGGGAATAGTGCTACCTCAGGACCCAGCTATACCCAGCTCCACCATACCACAAGGACATTGCCTAAAGTATGTTCATAGCAGCTTTATTTGATAATAGGCAGAAATTGGAAAAAACCAAGATGTCCCTCAAATGAAAAGTGGATGAAGAAACTGTGGTACATTTACACAATGCAGTATTACTCAGATATTGAAAACAAGGAAATAATGAATTTTGCTGGCAAATTTATGGAACTAGAAATGATCATCCTGTGTGAAGTAACCCAGACTCAGAGAGACACATAATGGGAGCCTAGCATAGCTGTCCTTTGAGAGGCTCCACTCAGACATGGAGAATCACAACCCATAGCCAAATATTAAGCTTAGTGGTGTGTGTGTGTGTGTGTGTGTGTGTGTGTGTGTGTGTGTGTGTGTGTGTGTATGTTTATTCATTCCTGACATGGACACTGTTGCCTGCTTTCTGAACCCTTGGTGGTGGTGCCTTGCCTGGCCAGAGTAGAAGAGGTTACACTCAGTTCTGATGCAACTTGCTGCACTGGGATGTGTTGGGGCGTCTCTTTTTATGAGGAGTAGAGGAGAGGGAATGGAGATAGAGGGAGAGAGAGTCATAGTAGGAGCAGAGGTGGTTATAATTAAGATATAAAGTGAATAAATAAAATTAAAAATAACTTATTGGTCAACTAACTGGACAGAAGGACAGGAAGTAGAAGGCAGGACTTCTTGGTAGGGAGCAAGCAACTCTAAGAAGAGGAAAGAGGAAAAGTTTTTTGCCAGGAGACACGGAGGGGAGGGAGAAAGGCATGATCTTAGGTCTAAGAAAAGAGCTGACAACATCACAGGATGAGATAAAGTGGATGAAGTCTGCCCAGGCAAGGCCTAAATTTTGAAAATTAAGAAAAAAAAAGTACAGCCAATGAGTTCTAATTTAACACTGATACAAGGTATGAGATAAAGGTTTTGAAGATGAGCTAGAGATATGAGCAGTAGTAGCTCTTCCAGAGAACTTAGTTTCGATGTCCAGGAATCACAAGATGGCTCACACCTTTTTTAATTCCCATCCCAGGGGATCCAATGCCCTCTTATGGCCTCTATATACCTGCAGGCACAAGGTGAAGGGACATGTATCCAGGTAGAATATCTTTATGAGAGATTGTCTTGATTAGATTAACTGAGATAGGAAAATCTGCTTTAATATGTGTGGTATTATTTTCAGGACTGTGTCTCACTTTTCCATGTATTGCTATGATAATAGGTCACCATGTAATTAACTTGATAAACTCTAGTTTGTGTCTAGTGACAAAACAAACACACAAACAAATAAGCCAAAAAACCTAACAAGTACAACTGATGTTTTAGAATATATGAAAAAGAGAAGCTAGCTGAACGCAGCCGCTCAGTCTTCTTTCCTTCCTACTGCAGGAATTCTGCTACCAGAACCAGCATGTAGCTGCCAGGATGAACGGTACCCCTTAACGAAGAATAAAAATAAGTCCTCCCTTAAGTTGCTTTTATCAGGATAGCTTATCACAGCAAGAGAAAAAGAAACTAAGTGTCCTTATAACAAACATTATTTAAAAGTATAAGACAGAATGAAATGAAACCATAAGCATAACAAAAATGAGGGTTAAGACATAGAAATGTCTGGGGTGGTAGCTCAGTCCATAAAGTCACTGCCAAACCAGCAAATAATGCATTTTATTCTTAAAAATTATGTTAAAAGTCTTGTGTGGGAACACACCGTTGTAATCTGAGCACTGGGTGATAAGCAAGAATTGGGAACAAGAGGATCTTTTGAGGTTGGTAGTCATGTAGCCCTAAGTCAGTGAAAGATCTGTCTCAGAATTCAAGGCTAATGACTCCTTAAGATTATCTCTGATATTAATGCACCTATAAAAGTAAGTGGAGAAGAAGATCTGACTTTCACACAAACTCTGGTGCCCCATATTTGACCATGTCCCTTGGATGGAGACACCTGGTGGCACTCAGAGGAAGAATAATAGGTCATCAAGAAGAGACTCCATACTCTATGAGCATATACAGGAGAAGGGGGTCTCCCTCAGTCACAGACATAGGGGAGGGGAATGAGGGGGGAAGCGGGAGGGAGGGAGGAATGGGAGAATACAAGGGATGGGCTAACAACTGAGATGTAATTTGAATAAATTAATTAAAAAAAGTACATCTCTACTTCTACCCACCATCCATGCACATGTAAAAGCATAATAACACAAATACATACTTGCATGCAAACTCACATGCATGCATGTGTTCACACACACACACTCACACACAATAAAACTGGGCAAAGTAAGGAAGGCTTGCAGGATCAATATCCCTGAGGAGGATGAGGAAAAACCAGTCGGATAGAGTGAGCGAGGGTATGCATGGCTCAAACATTATAGCCAAGGAAACAATTTGTGGTTATAGAATCTGATAGATGAATAGGTCAAAATGGAATCTATAGAAGTTGGATTTTGTCTCTGATTTCTCAGTAAGTTATAAAACTATCGTGTCAATAATCAGTGTTTGGAAGAGAATAAAATAACATGTAAGGAAGCATCTTAATATGAGCATTAACAGATTAGAAAATAATGCACATATTGATGCCTGGGAGCATTAAGAGCCCAATTGAGGCATATGTTTACCTGTGCATGGATGGGTTTCTATTTTCTACAGGTAACGATGTTACAGGTGGAATAAAGAAAATCATAGATTTATTCAGTAAAAGTACAAAAAAGCTAGGGAAGGTAACTCAAAGGAATGACATAAAATAACTTTATATGCTGGTTGTAAGGAACTAAATGAAAGCAGGAAAGCCATAAGGGGGTAGTGGTGAATAAGAATAAATGGTAAAGTGTTATAGAATCTTAATGCCCAGCTGCTGTACTGGGAATGATCAGGGTAAGGTCTCTGAGGTAGGAAGCAGATTCCCTTCCAGTTTGCTTCATCTCTAGCAATTGAAAATAATATACAAAAATAACATTGCTAAAATGTTTATTATGAAGCTATCCTATAATTATTTCGGCAGTATTATCTAACCCACTATCATAACCAGTAAAAGACACAGACAGCTGTTGTACTTTAGAATAAGCCTTATATTGCCTGGGGCCAGACAGATATTAACCTAAACTACCATCCATTATCTCCTAGTTTCCATCCCATGCCATCTGCTTTTAAACATTTCTATCTGGGATATTTCCCATCCATAATCCCAAAATACTTTCTTATGCTGCTTATGTGGGGCACTTCTTTCCATGTGGAACTTCAGAGTTACTCCTCCTGGCCCATGTGGTTCTTTCCTATACTTTAGCAATTCTGCACATTCTTTTTCCTCCAGTATGTCTCCCCTACCCCATATCCTTCTGTCTCTAAAACCCTCACAAGTTTACTCTGCTCCTTCTTTCTGCCATCCCCAGTTATAGTCCTTTTATTAATCAAACAGGGAGGAATGTTATACAGCAATACTTGGGATATGTGATAGTCTACTCATAAACAAGAATCTTGGAGGATTTAGGAAGCAATTAATAAATACAAAGCAGCAAAGCATACTACAGTAGTGTAGATTAGTGAATCAGATTTCTCCTTCCTATGAATAGTACCTAAGAAAAGCAACGTAAAGAAGAAAGAATTTATTGGGGCATACTGTTTGAGGGTACAGTCCATTCGGACTGGAAAGATAGAATCCTGGTGAGATAGCTCTAGCTGTGGTATTATGCAGGTGAGGGAGCTGGTCACAGTGAATATACAGCCAGAGGGCAAAGAGAAATGAATGGTTTTCCTTCAGCATCCTCATTTTCAGTCAGTCTAGGATCCCATTTCATGGCATGATGCAAACCACATTTAAGGTGAGTCTTTTCTCTGGAGAAGGCACTTGAGGTATGCCTAAAAGTTCCATCTTACACCCATCAGAATGGCTAAGATCAAAAATTCAAGTGAAACCGAGGATGTGGAGAAAAAGGAACACTCCTTCATTGCTGATGGGAATGCAATTAGGTACAACCATTTTGGAAATCTATTTGGGGCAATATCAGAAAAATGGGAATAGGGTTTCTTCAAGACCAAGTTATTCCACTCCTTAGAATATAACTAGAAGATGCTCCAGGACACAACAAGGACATATGCTCAACCGTGTTCATAGCAGCCTTATCCTTAATAGCCAGAATCTGGAAACAGCTTAAGTGTCCCTCAGTAGAGGAATGGATAAAGAAACTGTGATACATTTACACTATGGAATACTACTCAGCTATTAGAAACAAGGAATTCCTGAAACTTGTGGACAAATGGATTGAACTAGAAATGATCATAATGAGTGAGTTAACCCAGAAGCAGAGAGACTCAAATCGTATATACTCACTCATATTTGGACAGTAGCCCAAGGGGCATGGCCCATGCAAGTACTCCCTTACCAAGAAATTGGGATGTATGTGAGGACATCCTATTGGGACTCTAGGTGAGAGAATTATGGAAAAATGGGGAAATAGCAGGATCCAGAGGGCTCTAGAAACCTGTAAGAAGAACATTATGATGGGCAGATCTGGGCCCAGGGGTTCTGCACAAACTAAGGCACCACGTGCAGTAAACATTGAACCCCTACTGAATTCTAGCTGATGGACAGGACAATCTCCAAAGTTGAATGTAAAGCAGGGACTGATTTTCACATGACCTTTGGTGTCCCATATTTGACCATGTTCCCTTGATGGGGAGGTCCAGTGGCACTCAGAGGAAGGATAACAGGCTATCAATAAGAAACTTGATACCATTCGATCATATAGACAGGGAAGAGGTCCCCCTCAGTCACAGACACAGGAGAGAGGAATAGGGTGAAATCAGAGGCGGGGGAGGAATAACGGGAGGAAACAAGAGATGGGATAACAGTTGAGATGAAATATGAATAAATTAATTTTAAAAAGTTTATTACCTACCTGATTCTAAATCCAGTTAAGCTGACAAGATTAATTATCACAACGAATAAATGAAAGGGTAGAGGGTGATTTTAAAATTCTGGAATTGAGCTATTTGATGAGATTGCCATAACACACACACACACACACACACACACGTACACACACACATGTGCACACACACCTCCATAAATATAATATAGCTTTAACTTTTATATTTTTTGATTGTTGATAGTTCTAAGGTTATAAAATAATGTTTAACTTAAATTAATTTTATTGGTACCTAAAATAAGCATTTATTAAAAAATATATAATCCCCTAATCCATGTTTTCAGTTCATTATTTTCTTGCTTCAAACCATTTTACTTCATACTTGGAACAAAAATATGTTGTTGTTGTTGCTGTTGTTAGTAGGTGGAAGAACAAATTCCAGACTTGTCTTCAATTTTTCCTCATCTATATACCTTTAAAAATAAATTGAACACCTTCTCAATGGACTTCAATAAGAGATAATTGTAATACCAAGGAAAACAAGATAATAAAAAAGGACCAAGTATAGCATTTACATTCCATCGATATGTGTGAGTTTCTGTAAGTTCAGAAAGATTGAATTTCTGCTAGATTGCCAAAGAAAAATTTAATACTGTAAGTAAAATCATCCACAGTACTGTTTATTTCCTTCCTGTAGAAGACATGAAGAGGTGAGAATGGGTTACACATTTATGTTTTCCAACAGTTTATTGTTCTTATTCACATATACTTCAACTTTAGAATGTAAAGGATATTTGTTTTACTTCTTCTTGGAACCCATTAAAAATTCATAAGTCATAAATAAATCAAACTACAAGTCAAATGTAAAGAAAAGTTTAGTATCCAGTCATCATTGCACTCTTGTCAATTTTGCTATGACAGATAAAATTTTAATACCTTTAGAAGCATCTGGAGGATTACCTATTTTACTTAAGATGTCTAATTTCAATGTAAGATTGGAATATTGTTTCTTGTTTTTTATTCAATAAATATATTAGCACAGAGCTTGGTATGGGTATAGGAAAATAATAAAATTCTCTTTCAATAGAGACTTTTCTAGTATATAGTTTATATCTTCACTTTGATTCTAAGGTTAGGAAGTAATTATAACATTTTGTAAAGTCTCGTAATCATATAGCATTGGTTTGCAGGTCCTAATATAATAATTTTTATATTTGAAATGTTCTTGAACTTGGACACCTCACTGTAAACAAATTGAAAATATTTTTCATAGGTTGAAATCAATTTCATTGTTTTGCAATAAAAAGCACCAAGTACAGAATATTACATCTCATGGATTTACATAGATCTGACATTTTGTGATGTCTAAAGACTATGTCACATAAAGTCTGCTTCATGCTTAACTAAAAATATCTATAGTAAAAACATGTTTTTTTTTTCAGAGAAAATAGGCAGAAGTTGGTGAGTGGACACTGGGGTATTGCTGAGAGGGCCACAAAGATCACTAAGAGTTTCAGAACTATCATTAAATTTAATTTTAATAGTTTAAAATTAAACTATGTGTCTATATACACAATTCTATAACAGTGAATTAAAAATAACCTTGTGAGTGAAAATTGAGGCATTAAGTTGAGGAGTAGATTTACTACTAATCTACTTTTTCTGTATCTTCCCTATGTATTTCTACATTCTTCTTTCTTTTTTTTAACCCCTATCTCCAAACCTAAGTGTTGAAGATAATAGGAAAGAGAGACATCTCTAAGTCCAACCTTGTTTCTCCCTAAATATGACCAAGATGTGCAATAGGTAGATATGATTCGATAGAAAGATAAGATAAAATAAAGTCTTAAAAAACCTCAGAGACATACAGAATATGGCTAAAATTATTTTATCATTTTAAAATTCACAGACAATGAGAAAGGTTAACTCCTGGTGATGTCCAGCTACTTCAAAGAGGTTGGTGAGCATCAAAGGACCTCCTTATGGAGGTGGCTTCAAATGTGGCAAACAAGCTACTGAGAAAAATGTTCTTGTTTCTACAACAGACAGAATTCTGCCAAAAAAAAAAAAAAAAAAAAAATGGCAAGCTTGATGCAGGCAGAGTCGACAGCCAAACTCTGCTAAGACAAGGTGAGCAAGTCCTCAATGATCCCTGCCTCACAAATATGTCTGTCAGATATATTGGGCCAAATGTGTGAAGACGGTGCTCCAATAGTATAGAGAGATTTGGGTGACTATTCAGGTAGTAAACTGTCTTGTCATCTTCTCATTCGGAAAGCTACTAACCTGAACTGGAATACTCAGGTAATCAATTTTATTCCTTCTCAAGTTTCTGAAGGCGTTAAAGACCAGATAGTTTAGTTTTACAATTGAGGGTAGTTGTTTAGGGGTTAAGATGTTTTTATGTCTAGATAGAAGTTTTAATGATTTCCTTCATCTGGTTATTTATATTTTTTGGAAATTCTTCAAGTCCCTCTTTTTATGACTCTTTTAACTCTTCAGCCCTCTTTTTTGCCTCCTCCTGCATTTGTTTACAGATTTTATTTGTTTCTTCAATTATCATCTTCTTTACAAAGGACTTGAGGTCATTTTCTTGACTATCCATTGCTGTTAGGTTCTCCGAGTTGTTTTCATTGGGATTGTTGGGTTCCGGAGATACCAAACTGTTTCAGTTTTTCTTAGCGTACTTTCGCTGTCCTCTTGTCATTTTGATGGCTCTGATGTCGTAAGGTATTTTTGTAGTGACATTTGCTGGTTGAGAGTAGATAATTGGTGACTGATTGTAGGTCGAGTGCTCTTGGCTGTGGGGATCAGAGAGTGTTTTTGTGGAACAGGCACGTGATCTGGTTTCACTCCTGGTGATTTTCCTCTGCACCTTGGGCTCCAGGCTGAGTCTGCCAAAGTAGATTTCTGTTTGGACTTTACTGCTGTAATTCAGATTAGCAGTTTTGGGACCTAAAATAAGGTCAGCACACAAACGTTCTGGTTGTATAGGTTGATCCCAGCTGCCTGTCCTTCCTGTGGCTTTGTAGTCAAGACCCCAGGTAGATCAGATCTTCTGGGGTGTAGCTGTCTTTTAGCTCTGTCTCTATACCCTGTAGAAGTGTCCAGCCACTCCCAGAACTATATGCCTGGAGGGACCAAGATCGTTCTAGGTCAGCAATTAGACACTGCAAGCAAGACCCGCATTTCGTCTCCCAATAATGTGAGAGTTCCTGCCTTGTTCAGGCCTGGTGCCCCAGCTAGACTCTCTCATTCAGGGAGTGCAGGGCCAGTGCCTTGCTGCTGGGCAGCTGTGAACAATCAGGTTGCAGAGCTCTGGCGGTTGCCCACGGAACCAAGTCTTCTCGCCAGGCTATGATGCTCTGCTAATGCTCTAGGTCAGTAATTAGACACTGCAAACACGACTCACCCACGTCTCATCTCCCGGTAACGTGAGAGTGCCAGGCTTGTTCAGGCCAGGTGCCCCAGCTAGGCTCTTTCGTTCTGGGAGTGCATGGCCAGTGCTTTGCAGCTGGGCGGCTGGGAACAATAGGGTTGCAGAGCTCTGGTGGTTGCCCACGGAACTCTGGCTGGGGGCTCCGGAAAATCCCCTCCCCAAATAGCGAGACTGTGCCTTATATGCTGCAGTTTGCATGTGGACTCTGGTCCAGAGTTTGGGGAGTACGTTTAGCACCTCCGGGATGTTGCTTGTCCCAGGGGGTAGGCCCCCTGTTGGTCTGCAGCCTTTGGGGCCCCACTCACCTACAGTTCTCAAGGTCCAGCAATCTGTGGCTCCACTTATGTTCCTGGTCTCCGCGGAGTAGATCAGATACATAGCTTATTGGTCGGCACCATCTTGGAATCCCCTCCATCTAGTTTCAATTGTTGTATTATTCTCTGTTGCATATACAAGTGAAATGAATTTTTATAGCTTAACCTTGTGCTTTTCAACTTCACTGGAATTGTTGACTATTTCTATTGGTCTTTTATTTTATTTATTTATTGGTGTTTTCTAAATTAATAGTTCAATTTCTTCTCATAAATATACTCAGATTGACTATTTCTTCCTAAGTTCATTTCAGTTTCCTGATGCCCAACCCTGGAGGGATTTAGATATTACCTTTAAACCACATAATCTATTGAGGTAAAAGTGTTCATTTCATATCTATACTGTCATTTTGATATCTGTAACATTTGTATTAATTTCAGGATGGTTTTTGGTGGATCAGATATTTTTCCATATTTTCACTTTCATTATTTTATTATTTGCACTTAAAATTTGTGTAAAATCTTTCACTGGCATCAAAGGTTTAATTTTCTCCATTTCTTTTATTAAGTCAATGTAAATATAGGTTTAAGTGCACAAAGTAAATATTTTATACTTGCGTCAGTCTAATATAGCAATTTTATGCAGATAATTTGGAACAAAAGTGGAAAGATAAACCACAAATAAGTTTATTTCTAGAAATTTTTGAAAGGGATAAATGTATGCTTTCAGAAAATAATTCATATTGTATTTGGTTTTTAATTTAAAAGTTAATTTATTTGTGTGTGTGTGTGTGTGTGTGTGTGTGTGTATAAGAAAGAGGTAGGAGAGGGAGATGAAAAGGGGAATACTGAGAGAGAGAGAGAGAGAGAGAGAGAGAGAGAGAGAGAGAGAGAGAGAATATGATCAAAATTTTGTCTCATTGAGGCTAAAGACAACTTTCAGTAGGCTGTCTTTTCCCCCATGGCTTCTGGCAAACAAATTGAGGTGGTCAGGCTAGGGGTCAAGTGCAGTTTACCTGTGAGATCTCACTCAAGCACAGATTTTTTTTTTTTTTTTTTTTTTTTGCTTGTCTTTATCTCTGGCTCAAACAAATTCTATATATTTTGTTTCATATTATGACTTTAATTTTGTGGTCACTGAGATTGAACACAGGGCCTTATACAAACAAGACAGCAGTTCTAATTATGAGATACAGCTTTGTTTCAGTTCAAATGAAGAGTAAAGGGAAATATATAGCTATGAAGAGAAAAGTGTGGATTTGAATGAGAGGATTAAAATTGAAAGGTGGATGGATGGAGTGGTAAGGGAGGAAACATAGAAAAAGAATATAATAATAAGGAACATTGTAGAGCCCATATGGAAACATATTACTCTAAAAGCTTTCCAGAATCTGTACATATATGAAATAAGTACAAATGGAGTCATTAAATTGGAAGTGAGAAATTGCTCCAAGGAGACATCATTCCCTACCAAGTGAAACCTTCAGAAGCAGGAATGGGTTACATTTCTGTTAAAGGAAAATAATAATAAAATTACTCCTAGTGGCACTCTGTTACTCACAGATCAGTCCTTACATAAACCATCCTAAAAAAAGCTTCATCTTCCAGTAGATAGCAACTAATAGAGATTCAAAACTGGATAATGTTCAGATAGAGAATTTGGAATACTCAGTCCTTAATAGGATCTCTTCATCAACCCCCTTCACCCAAGACTCAATAAGCTATATAGAAGAGTAGGAGAAAACATGTTATGACCAGTAGTGGATGGAGACTCCACAGAAGTAGTATCTTCCAGAAACAACAGGAAAGAGGCATATATAAACTCACAGAGACTAGGACAGCATGCACAGAGCCTGTACATATACAACCCAGATGAGATCTCAGTGCAAAGAAGCAAAACTAGACATGGGTCCTCATCACAAACCAAGAAGCTTTCTGAAGTTGATAACTGCTTGGAAAGGAAAACTTAATTTTAGCCAATAAATTAATTTTAGCCAATAGAGTCTCACTCGGTATATAAACAAGTTTTAATTTTAGGCCTTATGTGCACAGGAGTGAATGGGGTGAAAAACCAAACACACTGACATTATTGTAGATTTGTTTGTTTCATATTGCCTTTTGGGCACATTTTTTGTCTTGTTGTCTTTTACTGTATGTTATGTTTTCCCACTTTTGTTTGTTTGTGTATGTTTCAAATTTCTTTTCTTATTTCCTAAAGAGAGAGAGAGAGAGAGAGAGAGAGAGAGAGAGAGAGAGAGAGAGAGAGAGAGAGAGATTGCTGGTGAGAGAGAGATTGGTGGAGTATGGAGGTGTGGAAAGATGAGAATGATCTGGGGAAACTGTGACCAGAATAGAGTTTATCCAAAATACTTTCCAATTAATATGTAAATATAGGGGAAGAGACTTGTATCTTATTGAGTGTAGTGAGAAATAGCTTCTAGTATGAACATATAATGAAAGAGACATTGTTAATATGATATGTTGAATTAAATATAGATAATCATGATATGAATTCTTTGAAAATATGTTGAAGAAAGGCATTTCTCACTTTAATAGTCTGTTACTGAGACCTAATGACCAAGTAAAATGCTTTTAGAAAAATTTCAGGTATATTTAAATAAAGTTTTCATTACTATTGGGTACCGGAACAATGCCATAATTGGAAGCAACTGAAGCTACTTTTAAAATCCCAGCTCACTAAGAACATGACACTGAACTATATGCCATGGAAAAGTTCATTTGAGTCTCTATTGCTTAGTTAATCAACTGTAACATGGGAATAATTAATTCATAGGTATGATGAAAATTTAAATGTGATAAAATTATAGAGAGAATACTGTGGTCACTACAAGATGGATACTACCAAAATTGTTTTATTTCATGTCCTAAATCATCTCAAGTTTGAAAATATGAAATATAATGAATACATGTAGTAACCACATGATAAAAATTAAGATTTTTGTTGAAAATATCAAAATTAAATTAAAATTTGCACAAGAAGAGGTGCTTTATGAATTTCAAAAGCTATGTAAACACGTTAGCAGTAATAATACAAATTGTTATTTATGAAAATAACTTGCACTGCATAAATATGCTTACACTAGATTTCTATATTTTGT